>NC_135806.1:86985077-87306924 GCF_964213995.1 Mustelus asterias | reverse complement strand
TGCTGGATAATCACTGTACAGACCAACAGTGACCTACCTGTGGGACTCCTCTCACACCCCCAAACTCCCAAAGGCCTTCCCCCCAACAGGACTCCCCCTGTCATCCAACCAACAGGACTTCCCCAACCCCACCCATGGGACTTCCTGCGAACTTTGCCTCGAAGGAATGATCTGACCCAACCCCTGAAGTATCGACCTGACCCTCTTCCAAGGCCCAACCCAAGCCCCTTCTCTGATCTAACCACGCCCCACCTCTCCCCCATCGTACCCGCTTACCAGATACACTTATCTTGTCAAAGACCTTCAAACCTAGCTGGACCTTTAACTTACCTGGTTTATGGTAGTAAAGTGCTGTAAAATGGAGGCATGGCTTATTTACTTTGACTTTACAGCTCTCGATGCTCGAACAAAACATCAAGCAACTTAAAGCTCTTAAAATAATTAAAATAAATAATTATTCATCAATATTGAATATATGCCAATTTGTGAAAATGGTCTAAATCACTTATCATTGAATGTAACAACTGGTCTATTGTCATTCTTAATTCACTGTTGTCCTTAGTCTTATTAATTAATTTTGTTCTTATGAAAAAGGCTATATTCAGCTAATCCTGAATTGATGTGCTTTCCTTTGACAAAGACCTGTGTGTGATCCTGTTTTAATCCCTCACATGCTGATTCCAGTAATACAAGATGTAAGATTTTTTTTTAAATCAGCAGAGACCAAAAAATATGCTTTTGTCACAACGGACATTGCAGAAAACGCTTATGCCAACCTTTTGCATCATTGCCTTCAAGTTCAGAGTACTTGATTAATACCACATTTGCTGCCTGCAAAAATATACTGAATAAATGATTTTCAATTTAAAGATCTCTGTCAATGTCTGATTACAAAGTAAAATGCACATGTAAAATATGACATTCTGCCAGATCCACTTTTTGATTCCTGCTGATTAACATTGGTGAATAATAAAAGATAACAGAACCATTTTTTTTCAAAAGCATATTCATAATGAGAGTCAGCGACAGCTCAGGTCGTGGAATTCTCATTGCTGAGTTCTACTCACATTCCAGAACTTGAGCACAAATATCAAGGCTGACACTCCAGTGCAAAACTGAAGGAGTGCGACACTGTCGGTGGTGCTATCTTTTGGATCAGATGTTAAATTGTGGCCGCATCTACCTACTCGGGTGAGTGTACAGGACTTTATGGCATTATTTTGAAGAAGAACAGTGGAGTTATCTCTGGTGTCCTGGCCAATATTTATCACTCAAGATCACAAAAATGTTGCTGTGTGCAAATTGGTAGCTGTGTTTCCTACATCACAGTAAGGAGTCTAACAACCCAGGTTAAAGTCCAACAGGTTTATTTGGTAGCAAACGCCAATAGCTTTTGGAGCGCTGCTCCTTCGTCAGGTGAGTGGGAGATCTGCTAACAAACAGCAAACAGGGCATATAAAGACACAAACTCAAGTTACAGAATAATGAATAATGATTGGAATGCGAGTCTTTACAGCTAATCAAGTCTTAAAGGTACAGACAATGTGAGTGGAGAGAGCATTTAGCACAGGTTAAAGAGATGTGTATTGTCTCCAGACAGGACAGCCAGTGAGACTTTGCAAGTCCAGGCAAGTTGTGGGGGTTACAGATAGTGTGACATGTACCCAAGATGCCGGTTGAGGCCGTCCTCATGTGTGCGGAACCTGGCTATCAGTCTCTGCTCTGTCGTGTGTCGTGAAGGCTGCCTTGGAGAATGCTTACCCGAATATCAGAGGCCGAATGCCCGTGACCGCTGAAGTGCTCCACGACACCACAACCCTGCCACAGCAAACGCTGCAAGACGTGCCGGATCATCGACACGGATGCCATCATCTCACGTGAGAACACCATCCACCAGGTACACGATACATACTCTTGCAACTCGGCCAACGTTGTCTACCTGATACGCTGCAGGAAAGGATGCCCCGAGGCATGGTACATTGGGGAAACTATGCAGACGCTATGACAACGGATGAATGAACACCGCTCGACAATCACCAGGCAAGACTGTTCTCTTCCTGTTGGGGAGCACTTCAGCGGTCACGGGCATTCGGCCTCTGATATTCGGGTAAGCGTTCTCCAAGGCGGCCTTCACGACACACGACAGCGCAGAGTCGCTGAGCAGAGACTGATAGCCAGGTTCCGCACACATGAGGACGGCCTCAACCGGGATCTTGGGGTTCATGTCACACTATCTGTAACCCCCATAACTTGCCTGGACTTGCAAAATCTCACTGGCTGTCCTGTCTGGAGACAATACACATCTCTTTAACCTGTGCTAAATGTTCTCTCCACTCACATTGTCTGTACCTTTAAGACTTGATTCGCTATAAAGACTCGCATTCCAATCATTATTCATTATTCTGTAACTTGAGCTTGTGTCTTTATATGCCCTGTTTGCTGTTTGTTAGCAGATCTCCCACTCACCTGACGAAGGAGCAGTGCTCCGAAAGTTAGTGGTGTTTGCTACCAAATAAACCCGTTGGACTTTAACCTGGTGTTGTTAGACTTCTTACTGTGTTTGGCCCAGTCCAACGCCGGCATCTCCACATCATTTCCTACATCACAACAGTGACTAGACTTCAAAAAGCACTTCACTGACTTTAAAGCATTTTGAAATGTCCAATAGTTATGAAAAGTGCTGTACAAGTGAAAGTCTTTTGTTTCTTTTCACTGCTCTCTCAGATCCTTTGAAATGTATTATGGAGAAATGGTGTTTGTCATATCAGATTGGATTTTCCCTTTCAAGTCAGGACGAGTGAATCAGGCTATTTCCTTCTAAAGACAGTCCATTAACACAGGATTTTCATCTAAAAGAGCCAGTGGCAGACTGTGTGTGACTGGCACTTTCTTGACAAAGACCTGAAGCAGAAACAGAGGCAGATGAATGCCAAGGCCAGGGGATCAGAAGGCCTGCCTCTGGTCCTTGGGATATTGACGCACTTCTCTGCATAATTGTTCAGCCCCCTAGCTCTCAACTCTCCTCACACCCAGTTAAAATAAATGTCCCTCTTAAATGCTTATGAAACTATCAGACATCTACAAAGCCATTGGAACTTGTCTTGAAAAATTCTCAATCTTATCTCTCAAGTGTGGATTTATCTGTCACAATAAACAGCTGCCATTTAAAATAATCTCCAAAACATTTAATCTATCATCCCCGCATAAAACTGTCAATCAAATAAGCATACTGCCTCATCCACAGCAGTGTCAACAACTCCTCCGGAGCTAAATCCATTAATGAGGTTTGGAAGTCAGCCACGCATTCATAATCGGATTCCATTCCCCAACTTAACAGCCAAACCCTGCAGAGCTCAATACAATGGAGTCTTTGAAATTGCCTGACTAGATATCCACCCATATGCTCTTTTTCTTCAAAGGCTCATTGTATGGAGTTTCAAGCTAAGAAATCTAGCATCTGCTTAATTTTTATCAAGAACTCTACATATATCTGGACTTCACTAAACATAAGAATCAACAAACACTGTCTAGATACTCAATGCAGTTGAAAGCATGAGAACATTTTATCCACTGGATAAAGCATTCTACGGCATGTAAACTGCTGGTCAATCTAATGATTGTTTAATTTTTAAATTCAAAGCATTATAATAATTTACTGGATTAAAATCACATTTTACTCATCAAATAGCATCTAATCAGGAGATTTGGAGTTGGCATAAACTTCTCAGGTTCCTGATGCATAGCAGCTAAGGTTCATGAAAATACACCCCTTGCATGTTTCCCGCAGCTTTCAACCACTCCCCTGTCTTGACAAAAATACCAGTAACAGGATAAATTGTATTTGCAGGAGGCACATGTCCCACACCAGGGAAAATTATGTCTGTCTTGAATGGCTTGTTAAGTATAAATTTGTGGGCCCCCACACCTCCAGTTCAGACCATATGAAGCCATTTGTTACTGTGATGCAACACTTCCCTTTGTTGCTGGCAGGATACAATCCCTAAGCTGTTGTTCCACAATTTTAGACGAAGAGGATGTTTCTAAACTTGTTCAGTAAGAAATATTTTGCTTGTCAACACCACAAAAAGCAAGTCCGACTGTGAGCAAGTGCACATTCCTGTTCAGGATCTATCAAAGATACTTATCATGCCATCAGTATTGTGTAACCTCCTGGATCATACAATGCTGTTCACAAATCATATCTTCAAATAAGCTGTGCATTCGGCTACTCTGGATTGTTAATTAATTTGGTAATATGTGTTACATGTTACATAACAGGCAGTAACTTCGGATGGAGTGCAATTGTGCCAGATTGCCACTCTTCTTCAAAGTTCTTCCCTTGAAATCCAGGCAGTCTTACCTTGCCCAACCTTCCTACTCAACCTGGTGTTAGGAATGGGTTAACAGACCTTCAAAATTAAGTCCTAATTTGATGTCAATTATTCAATAGAAGTCACTGATATATAAAGGGGCCACAGGTGGCATCAATTGTTGGTTGAGAATTGTGTGTGAAGTTGGATCAAAGAAATAAAGGTATTTTATGAAGAAGCAGAACTTGTGTCTTCTTTACCCTACAACAACCGAGAGGCTCAAACACCTGGGTGAGATCTGGGAAGTGCAGCATGTCCCCAGGACCCAGTCTATGGCAGTGATTTTGACTGATATTTGTTTCTGAGACCTTCTAAGATGAGGGATAGACCTTTGATTGGCTGGAGGCCACTGTGCTGAACAGCTTGGTGGGACAGAGACAGCACCTTGAAAACTGATAAATCATTTTTAAAAAATGATTTAGTATTGTCACAAGTAGGCTTACATTAACACTGCAATGAAGTTACTGTGAAAATCCCTTGTGCACAACTAGTTGTAATTAGTCCAGATGAGCAATCAATCAACAAATCTTGCAGCCAAAAGCTAGAAGACTTTCTGTGTGGTTAGCATAGCTAAGGAAGCAAATTTCAGTTTTGGGGAAAAAATGAGTCGCATCTTTGCTGTTTTATGTATGCATTAATATAAATAAATGTATATTTTACTACGTTTACTGTACACTCTCCGTCCATACACTATGTGAATAGAACCACTACTTGTCCAAAGCCAGTGCCTGAATATAGGAATTCTCATCTCTGTGTCTCACCATTGTTACCTAGATATTGAGAGCAAAAATGTGCTCTGGATTGTAAGCAACATTCAACGAATTTACAGGATTGACCTTGAAGTGGTATCCGAGTAAGTACCTAGCAGAATGACAAAGTGTGAAGTTTTTCTACCTTCTTTCAAAGTTTTAGCTTTTAAACTGGTCTGTATTTCTTGAAATCTTCAGTAAAGTTGTTCGCTTAAAGACATTTAATATTGAGAGAACAGCAATGAACCTGAACATCAACCTTTAAGCATTGCTATCCTTCATCATAGTGACTACTGTGTCTATTTCTATTTGTCTGTTACAGAGCTAATGATAAATCAAATGAACAAGTTAGTTGGAAAATCAGCTGGAACTATTACGAGGAAGTTACAAGAAGTCAGTAATGGGCGTAATTTACTCATCCAGACATGGGTCCCAACATTACACCTAGAACTGAGTGGCATGTCCACTCGTGGTGGGAATGGCTCACTTATTGTGATTACATGGCTGCCAACCAATAAACATTGTGGGGGCACATGGTTCAACTAGTTATGCAGCAGACAGGTAGAAAGTCACCAAACCTGCCATCAGCTGATGGCATCAGAGGTTGGGTCACCATTTTAAGCAGCACCCAGCATATATCCAGCACTGGTGTCGCAGAGGCTGCTAGGAAACCAGGATTATCACCTTGATGTCCTGACTCAATCTGCACATGGCTCAAAACAAACAACTTGTAGCTCCACAGTTCAGCAATCCCTCACTGCAGATTTTCCAGGTTGTCTGGGAATTTCAGGTTCTCCACCAGATCAACAAGTCTTCCTGCTTAACCAATGAAGCCTGGATGGCAACAACAGTGGAGGTTAGCAACCATGTGGTCCACAGGTGTATCTGGTTGCAATGTAGAAAGAGGGTCATTGACCTCCTCCAAAGTACCAGGATGAATAGAATGACGCTGATGGATGAATATGGGGCTCTTGTGAAACAAAAAGCAATGTGTCTCAACGAGGGGAGGGGGAAGACAAGCAGGGGAATAAAGTGCAAGACAAAGCAGTGGTTGCTTGGATCCACATTGGCCAAAATTTACCAGTTCATTCTTCCATCACAGGGCATGGTGATGTTATGGTAATGTCACTGGACTGGAAGTCCAGAGGCCCAGGCTAATTCCCTTGGGACATGGGTTCAACTCCCACCATGGCAGCTAATAAATCTGGAATATAAAGCTAGTCTCAGTAATGGTGATTATGAAACCATTGTTGATTGTTGTGAAACCCCATCTGGTTCACTAATGTCCTTGATAAAAGGAAATCTGCCATCCTTACCTAGCCCGGCCTACATGTGACTCCAGATCCACAGCCATGTGATTGATTCTTAACTGCCTTCTGAAATGGCCAAGCAAACCACTCGGTTCACAGCCAATTAGGGATGGGCAACAAATGCTGGTTTTTGTCAGCGATGCCCACATCCTATGTGGGAGTACAAAGAACAGTACAGCACAGGAACAGGCCCTTCAGCCCACCAAGCCTATGCCAATCACATTGTCCTATCTAGACCAACCACCTGTATCCTTCTATTCCCCACCTGTTCATGTGTTTATCCAGATAAGTCTTAAATGTCGCTAACGTGTCTGCCTCAACCACCTCACTTGACAGTGCATTCGAGGCCCCCACTACCCTGTGTAAAATAGCTTCCCCCACATATCTTTACTGAACTTATCCCCCCTTGCCTTGAACTTGTGCCCCCTTGTAATTATCATTTCTGCCCTGGGAAAAAGCTTCCAACTGTTCACCTTATCTATGCCTCTCATAATTTAAAAAACTTCTATCAGGTCGCTCCTTAGCCTCCGTCTTTTTAGGAAGAACAATCCCAGTTTATGCAATCCATCTCTCCTCATAGCTAGTGCCCTCCATACCAGGCAACATCCTGGTAAACCTTTTCTGTACTCCCTCCAAAGCCTCCACGTCTTCTGGTAGTGGGGCAACCAGAATTGAACACAATATTCCAAATGTGGCCTAACCACCGTTTTATATAACTGTAACATAATTTGCCAACTTTTATACTTGATGCCCTGGCCGATGAAGGAAAGCATGCCACATGCTTTCTTCACCACCTTTTCCACCTGTGCTGCCACTTTTAAGGATGTGTGGACCTGTACTCCCAGATCTCTGTATGTCTATACTCCTGATGGTTCTACCATTTATTTTGTAGCTCCCACCTGAATTAGATCTACCAAAATGCATCACCTCACATTTGTCCGGATTGAGTTCCATCTGCCATTTCTCTGCCCAATTTTCCAGCCTATGTCCTGCTGTATGCTCTGCCAAACTTCATCACTATCCGCAACTGCAGTATCATCCGCAAACTTGCTAATCAGACTAGCTACATTTTTTCCAAGTCATTTATATATATTACAAACGACAGAGGTCCCAGCACTGATCCCTGCGGAACACCACTAGTTACAGACCTCCATTCAGAAAAACACCATTCCATCCCTACTCAAGCTAGTTCAGAATCCATCTAGCTAGTTCACCCTTGATCCAGTGTGATTTAACCTTTTGCATCAGCCTGTCATGAGGGACCTTGTCAAATGTTTTACTAAAGTCCATGTAGACAACATCCACGGTCCTTCCCTCATCCACCATTTTTGTCACCTCCTCAAGAAAGTCAAATTAGTGAAACATGACCTCCCTTGTAAAAAACCATGCATCTGTCACTTATAAGACCATCCAGTTCCAAATGTGTATAGATTCTATCCCTAAGAATCTTCTCCAACAATTTCACTATCACTGACGTCAAGCTCACTAGTCTATAATTACCCAGGTTATCCTCGCTACCCTTCTTAAATAACAGGACAACATTGGCTACCCTCCAATCCTCTAGGATCTCACCTGTGGCCAATGAGGAAACAAAGATTTCTGTTAGAGGCCCAGCAATTTCCTCTCTTGTCTCCCTCAGTAATCTGAGATTGATGCCATCTAGCCCTGTGGATTTGTCTACCGCATTTCATGACCCCTTTTTGCCCTCCTAGCTTCCTGTTTGAGTTATTTTCTACTTTCCCTGTATTTTTCAAGTGCTTCATCTGTTTTTAGTTGCCTAGACCTTCTGTATGTATCCTTTTTCTTTTTGACTAGACTTGCAATTTCCCTGGTCATCCATGGTTCCCGAAACCTGCCTTTCCTGTCCTTCCTTTTCACAGGCACATGCCTGTCCTGCACTCTGATCAACTGCTCCTGGAAAGACTCCCACATGCCAGATGTGGATTTACCCTCAAATAGCCTCTCCCAAACAACAGCCTCCAAATCCTGCCTAATCTTGGAGTGTTGATTGATTACCTGAAGGGCCCATTATCTGTCAAACAATTCCATGTTGGTAAGTGAGTTGGTTATGTAGTCATCCATTGAGCTGAATGTCATTCTCTCCTTTTGACTGCAGGAGAAAATGACACAATAATGCCAAAGAATGAGTAAAAATGGATGGAGGGGCGTCCAACATTAGGATACTGGCACCTGTAAAGGAAGAGGAGGTGCAATTGGCTGGATCTTTGTGTTCTTTGTATTCTTCAATACAGGTTTTTACATTCCAGAGGGACAATCTGCTCGATCATCCATAACCCTATAGTCCATCTCTGAGGAGGATAATCGAGGCTCAGAGGGTGGACCATCACAGCTTTCCCCTACACTCACCATCACTGCAGATACAATCACCTCGGTGGGTATGTAATTGCAGTTAGAGTTGGGGGTGACAATCTAGTGAGCACATTACAGACACACTGGAACAGCTGATGCAAGCTGTGACAACTGAGGAATCTGACTGTCAAACAACTGTTGAAATCCAGGCCCTTGTTGAACCGCCAAAGGTTGCACCCCCTCACTGCCCCGATGGCCTCCTGGTATTGTTTGTCTAATCTAACCTTCCTCTGCACTGTTCCTCTTGAGGCACTCCTGAGGCTCCAGGAACACTGGATGGGCAAGATCCATTTTGCCTTGAGAAATTCAAGAGGTCAAAACCCTGGCGTGTGTGTGTCCTGCAGTAGCAGCGACCTGGCCAACAAAAAGCTTGAATATGTAAATGAATAGCCTCTTCTACAGTTTGCCAAGTTCCTGAACCCTGAGCCCACCCTTGTCCTCCGTTTGGTCACCCTCGACCTCCCTTGTTATACTTCTCAGCCTTCTCTCGCCTCTTGTAACAAAATCTCTGAATGGTGACAGGTAACTCCAACCAGCTCACCTCAACCTTGAGGACTACTTCACCTGCTCACTGATAGCTTTAACTGGTTGGGAAACTAAAGGCCTGTGATCCCTATGTGCTGATGTGGAGATGCCGGCGTTGGACTGGGGTAAACACAGTAAGAAGTTTAACAACACCAGGTTAAAGTCCAACAGGTTTATTTGGTAGCAAAAGCCACACAAGCTTTCGAGGCTCTGAGCCCCTTCTTCAGGTGAGTGGGAATTCTGTTCACAAACAGAACTTATAAGACACAGACTCAATTTACATGAATAATGGTTGGAATGCGAATACTTACAACTAATCCAGTCTTTAAGAAACAAAACAATGGGAGTGGAGAGAGCATCAAGACAGGCTAAAAAGATGTGTATTGTCTCCAGACAAGACAGCCAGTGAAACTCTGCAGGTCCACGCAACTGTGGGAGTTACAAATAGTGTGACATAAATTCTGATTCTAGGATCGCATGATAAAGACTCAGGAGGAAAAAAGCAGAAATATTTATGTGAAATAGTGTGACATAAACCCAATATCCCGGTTGAGGCCGTCCTTGTGTGTGCGGAACTTGGCTATCAGTTTCTGCTCCGCGACTCTGCGCTGTCGTGTGTCGTGTGTCGCGTGTCGTGTGTCGCGACTCTGCGCTGTCGTGTGTCGTGTGTCCCTATGTGCTCCCAACTTAATTGAAAAGGTAGTGTTGAATCACTAAAAATTGTGGTTTAATGAATATTTATTATGTGCAAAGACATTAAAATTACCTTCCCACTGTGTGCTGTTGGCATTGCCTCCATCAGGATAATTTGATGCTTCCCCCCCTGACTTGACATGGCGCTTCTCATGTGACTCAACGTCTCCCCCTCCCTAGTTCCCCACTCTTCTTTTCTAGCATGAAATTCTGTCCAATGTCTTTTGGATCAGTGTCTGGAACATCTGAATGAGGCTCACAGAAAGGATATGCAGTTGACGTATTTGACATGATTCCTTTATACTAATCTGCTGGCATTGACATAAATAAACACCAGTGACATTTGGTGACCATTTAGGGTCTGGCCATTGTCCATTTTTCGAGGAAATTTTGTTTTAGTTTTGAGCTGAAGTTCTAATCGGCTTTCTGCTTTGTTTCTGAATGCTTTCAGCTCTTTGTTAAATGGCATTGACAGTTCTAACGTGATTTTTTTCCAAGAGCTGCTCAGACATACATGCGTGTTAAAAACAGGCACACGCCCTCAAGCAACTTTGAATTTATAAGAATTCTCTCATGGTGTTTCCTAATGGTTAACATGGTGACACTTGGAATTCGACCTAAAACAGACATCCTCAATAAGACTCCGCATGCCATTATGAGAACCATTAGTGGGGGAAGAAGATATAATAGAATTCTGAGCGCTTTAAAATCCTCTTGTCTTTACAATGGATAGTCTCTGTAATGCTGCAGACATATTTTCCTACAGATTAGGTCATGTTGAAACAGCTGCATGCTTTGAAATCAGTCTCACTTACAGCACTGAACTAAAAAAATGTTGCTCTCAAAAAGTGTCTCCCTTCTGGTAACCCAGTGAAGATAACATTGTTCATTTGTACCTCATAACGGTCTCATTACAGATTTTTCAAAGGGTTCAGACTCGCCTTAGATTCAGATTTTCATCCCAAGACTATTTATACTCTAGTGCCACTTTCTTTTATCTTTTAAAATTGTCATTTAATAATTAGACAGCAGAGGAGAAGGTCATCGGTCCACTTTGCCATTCGCGGTGTTTTGAAGGACCTGCCCAATTCATCACACTTCTCTGTTCATTCTTGTCATCCCATTTTTACCCCATCAAGTGTCTATCCTTTAGAAAGCTATCAGTGAATCTGCTTCCAGCAAACTTCCAAGCAGCACATTATAGATTATAACAACCTGCTGCGTGAAAACAATTGTCCATAACTCCCCTCTTTGTTTTCCAATTACCTGCCCTCCTGCCAATGGAAATAGTTTATCCTTATGTACCATATCAAACCAGGCCACTGCCACACACACACCACCCCCCCCCCCCGATTTCTTTTAGAATCTCAGTGCTATCTCACAATATCCTGTTCGCTATAAAGAAAATAATCCAATCCCTTGGTACCCCTTCAAAGTCTTGACACCCTTCTGAAAGTATACTGCCCTGAATTGATCACAATGCTCCAGCTGAGGCCTAAACAATGCTTTGCTGAAGCTTGGTGTGAATCCCTTCTTGCTTTTGTACTCCTTTGGCTGGACTTTCCCTATAGGTGGTCATGTTCAAAAAGGGTCAGATCCCATATCATGTGGGAAACAGTCAGTCATTGTGAATTTCCCTGGAACAGCCTATTAATGACCAGAGGGTGGGCTTGCTGTCCAATTAAGGAGGTTGTGAGGGTTCTCTAAGCTGGTGGGCCATCAGAGGCTTTCCAGCTTGAAAATAGCAGGCTGCAATAACGAATAATTTGAGGACACTTCAAAAGGAGGCATGCTCCCTTCACAGGTCACCATTATAGTGGAGGTGGGAAGTGGTTATGGGGAGGAGTGTAGCCTCTCCACAGAGTGGCCTGCAACTGTTGCTACATCCAGACAGGCAGGGCGGGCCTCCAAGCCTGCTTAAAGTTGCTGGTCTCTACTGAAGCCATCTCCAAGCAATTAAACTGGCACCTCTAGAGACATGGAGGCAGAGATAGGAAAATCCCAACTCGCCTTTTGGTCCTTAATGAGTCAGATCAGCTATGGATAGGTAACCCTATTGCAGACAGTCCTAGTCTGTGAAAACAGCTCAAGGTGAGGTGGAGTTGGAGAACCAGCACGTTGTCCAATGTGACTATTTTTTACCACCTCTATTCCTGGCTACAGCAGTGCCTAAAAATCAGGCCCACATCTGCAGCCATATAAAGCCAAGGATACCATCTGCTTTTTAAAACATCGCCTTCAAAGATTTGTGCATGTTAACCCCCATTCCCACCCCACCACTCCACGCCAAGGTCTTGCTGTTCCTGCAGCTCCTTTAAATTTGTACCATTCAGCTTAAAATACCTCTCTTTATTGCTTCAAAATGCAGAAACATCAGTTTCTTATATACACCGCTCAGCTAAGAGTTTTGAACTTTGTGTTGTTTGTGTGGTTATAAAGCCTTTGAGACCAATAGGAATGACAAGGTCCTATTCGACTTTGACGTTCTGCTTACTGTCTTCATTCACCGCTGTGCCTTTTCATAGATTGTACCTTTGAAGTAATTTGCAGGCTTCTTGCTAGTAAGCCTTTCAAATAGGTTTGCCAACCCTCCAGAGTTGGCCTGGAGTCTACAGGAATTGAAGATTAATCTCCCTGACACTACAAAGAGAGACTGTGGAGAAAAATCATGGGGACATAAAGAAATGAAAAAGTTTTGTTTTCATTTTACTGAATACTTTTTTGTTTATTGGTTTTAAAAATATTGCATATGGAGAAAAATAAGCTGTTTGACTGGACATCTTATGTCCTCCAGGAAGGCATCCAACAAGAGTTGGCAACTCCATTTTTAAATCTCTGGAAAATTCGACATAAAAAAACACAATGTGCTCAGCAAACAATATTATCTTTCACTGACATACATTAGTAAGTAGGTACTCAGGCCACAGGATAGAAATTATGGATGAATCACAGAATTGTTACAGTGCAGGAGGCCAATCAGCCCATCATTTCTGCTCTCCGAATGAACAATTCATTTAGTGCCATTTTCCCTGTAACCCTGCAACATATTTCCTTTTCAGATAACAACCTAATTTGCTGTTGAATGCCTCAATTGAATCTGCCTCCACCACACTCTCAGGCAGTGTATTCCTGGCCTTAACCACTGCCTCTGTGGAATTCTTTTCTCAATTCACACTGGCTACATTTGTCAATTACTTTAAATTGTGCCTTCTTCTCCTTGTCCTCTGATGAGGGAACAGATTTTTCCTATCTACTCTGTCCAGACCCCTCCTGGTTTTGCCTTCTCTTCCCCAAGGAAAGCAGTCCTAGCTTCTTCAATCTATCTTCATAACTGAAGTTCCTCAGCCCTGGAACCATTCTTCTGAATCTTTTTCACACTCTTTCCAATGCCTTCACATCTTTCCTGCGACACCCAGAACTGGATGCAATACACCAGCTGAGGCCGAATTTGTGACTCATATAAGTCCATCATAACCTCCTTGCTCTTGTACTCTACGCCCTATGACTAAAGCCGAGCATACTATATGTTTTATTAATCACTCTCTCAACCTGTCCTGCTGCCTTTAATGACTTAAGCACATACACCCAGGTGCCTCTGCTACTGCATCCCCTTTAGCATTGTACCTTTTATTTTACATTGTCTCTCTATGTTCTTCCTATCAAAATGAATCACCTCACATTTCTCCAACTTGATCTTCATTTGTCATCTGTCCTCACATTCTACCAACTTGTCTATGTCCTGTTGAAGCTCAAGCTATCCGCCTCAAAGTTTACAATGCTCCAAGTTTGTGTTATTTGCAAATACTGATATTCCCACTGATCCGAGGGAACCCCACTGCAACCTTCCTGCAGCCCACAAAACATCCATTAAGCACGACTCTCCGTTTCCTGTCACTCAGTCAATTTTGAATCCATGTTGATAGTGTCCCTTTTATTCTATGAGCTGTAACTTTTCACACAAGTCTGTTGTGTGGCATTGTGCCAAATGCCCTTTGGAAGTCCATATATAACAACAGCATCATCCTTATCAGCCCTCTCTGCTACCACTTCAAAAAACTCCAAAAAGTAAGTTAAACACGGTTTTCCCTTAAGAAATCCATGATGGTTTCCCTTAAGTAACCCACATCTTTCGATGTGGCGATTAATTTTGTTCCAAATTATTCTTTCAAGAAGTTTCCCTGCCACCAAAGTTAAACTGACTGGTCAGTAGTTGCTGGGCTTATCTTTACACCCTTTTTTGAGCATGGGTGTAACGTTTGCAAATCTCCAATCTTCTGGCACTACCGTGAGTCTAAGGAACATGAGAAAATTATGACCAATGCCTCTACAATTTTCGCTCTCACTTCCTTCAGTATCTTTGGATGCATCTCATCCAGTCCTGGTGCCTTATTAATAAGCTTTTGGAGTCACAGTTTTATTCATCAGAAAATCAGAATGACTTTCTGACTGTTAGTGAATAATTTATGAGAAAAATATTAGCAGTAGAATGACCTACTGGCTATGATATTGGACCAGCAAATCCAGAGGTCATGAGTTAGCGTTTTTGCATTATATATATTTATATCCACATTCCATTGGGAAATGTGTACACAGAGATGGTAACACAGTGGTAATGTCACTGGACGAGTAATTCAGAGACCCAGGTTAATGCTCTGGATTCACGGGTTCAAATCCCACTGGTGGTGTTTGAATTTGGTCAATAACAAGTCTCTGTAATGATCACCATGAAACTATCATTCATTGTGTAAAAAACCCATCTGGTTCACTCATGTCCCTTTGGGAAGGAAATCTGCAATCCTTACCTGGTCTGGACTACATGTGACTTTAGATCCATAGCAATCTGGTTGACTCTAAATGCCCACTGAAATAACCTAGAAAGCCACTCAGTTCAAAGGCAATTCAGGATGGACAACAAATGCTGGCCTGCCAGTAATGTCCGCATCACACAGAAAGAGTAAAAACAATGTAACTTAGCAATGATGTAACTTTTTAAAAATGTGTTCTGTCATGGGATTCAGGCTTTGCCTCCTGCCAACAGCAACACTGTAATACCTCGGGTTTGCAACTCCCAGCTCTCTAACTTGTACTGTCGAGGGAAAGTCCTGTATTGTAAACTTCTTTACCTCAGAACTGCCTTATGTTTGATTTAAACAGCCAAACATTAAACAGAACATTATGTAAACTAAGGACAGTCAATCTGCTGAGATGTTGCCTGTGTGAAGTTAAAATCCTGCAAAATCTTCAGTGAAGCAGGATTAGGATGTAGGTTTAGTACAAGGGCAAGCAAATATAATCCAGTTCCCATTTTATAAATCATACATTTAAAATCTGATTTATTGTATTTCTTAAATATATAGCATTCTAACTATAACCAAGTGTTTATGAACATATCTGTACAATGAAACTGTGTTTAAACTTGGATTTGGATATGTGCAGACTACAGATACAATTAGCTGATTTGTAATTGTAATTTAGTCAATTTGCTCATTTATTCTGCAAGCAAATCTAAATTAAAACACTTCATCATGTCAAAAACCATCCATATATGAAAGTCAACCAATTTCAGCATACCAAGCAATAAAAATACAGACAAATGAAATAAAAAGCCCAATGATGGGTTATGGACTGGGGAGAGAGGGAAAACTGAGTTCCTTTATTTTCTTGCCTTCTCATCATAAGCAGGTGTTTTGATTTTGGAAATTGGCTGTGGTGTGTTTCCTCAAAACCTCTGTTTGTGAGGTCAATTGTTAAAGTTAACTTGCAGTAAACACACTTTAGAATTAAATCAGAATTTAAATTTATTCATACATTCAAAGCTGGAGAATGGTTGCAACTTCACAACGCATGCACAATCTCAGAAGACAGGAAAGGGGAGTTTTTACAAACTTGAACAGCTTAAAAGAAAAAGAACCACACATATGGATCTCAGTTCATGTGACTGCCAGAGTCCAGAAAGTCAGAGTTCAGTCAGACCAAAAGAGAAATGTTGGAAAATCTCAGCAGGTCTGGCAGCATCTGTAAGGAGAGAAAAGAGCTGACGTTTCGAGTCCAGATGACCCTTTGTCAAAGTAAAGGTTTCAGATTCCAGCATCCGCAGTAATTTGCTTTTATCCAGAGTCCAGTGAGAGTTCCTTTACAAAAGAGTTACAGTTCAGGTGGTTTCAGCTAGCTGAAGAACGAGTTGCACAATTCCTTTAAAGTTTTATGCAAATGGATAAGGTTGGTTTGCTCAGCAGGAATATTCCAGAGGAACAGGCCTCGAGGAGGCTTAGACTAGATGCAGACTGTTGGTCTGCCTGGAGTCCTACTTTGATGCTTGCAAGCTGGAATTTAAAGCAACAGATTGAGTTGCGGGTCTGGAAAGTAATTTTGAAATTTTCCAAAGGCCAAAAGCGTAAGTCAGGTGATATTGCCCATTAATGAGCCAGTTGCAGGCTAACAAGCAGTTTCTAGGCCTCTAGTAAAAATCCATTGTTCACTTTAAGAGACAGATGGCGGCTATTAGTGCATTTGCAGGTATAATGAGTTTTCATAGAAAGAAACCCTACTGTGCAGAAGGAGGCCATTCGGCCCATCGAGTCTGCACTGACCACAATCCCACCCAGACCCTATCCCTATATCCCTACATATTTACCCGCTAATCCCTCAAACCTACGCATCTCAGGACTCTAAGGGGCAATTTTTAGCATGGCCAATCAACCTAACCCGCACATCTTTGGACTGTGGGAGGAAACCGGAGCACCCGGAGGAAACCCACGCAGACACGAGGAGAATGTGCAAACTCCACACAGACAGTGACCCAAGCCAGGAATTGAACCCAGGTCCCTGGAGCTGTGAAGCAGCAGTGCTAACCACTGTGCTACCGTACCGCTCATTGATTCCCGAGTTTTGATGGCTCTCCCTTTATTATATAAACAGGCTGGGGAAACAGAATGTCTGCCGGTCTCCGATTTCATTGACGTGAATGTGTCTTCACAAAGAGATGTGGGAGATTCCACAAGGATGAGGGTTGACCTTTTGTCTAGTAACTGCTGTAGGAAACTGTACCCAACTTGTGACCTGTAGCAGCCATATTTTGGTTCGGCAAAATCCACTCTTAAATAAGCAAAAAAGTAAGACTTGATTTAAACAGATTATGATCTCTTTCATGTCTCAAATTTGTTTAGTGTTCCAGCATCCACTACACTCTGGGATGGAGAATTCCACAATTTACGACCTTTTGAGTAAAGTAATTCCTCCTCATTTCTGTTTTAAATTTGCCACCCCTTAGCCTAAAAATACAGCCTGTCAGTCTAGAATGTACATTTACCCTGTCAATCCCCTTCATCAGTTTATATGCCTCAATTAGGTCTTGTCTCATTCTTCCGAAACTCAGTGAATATAGGCCTAAACTGCTTAATCGGTCTTTGTAAGAGAAGTCCTTCCTCCCTGGAACCAATCTAGTGAACCTACTTACAACATCTACAACTTTACCTGCATCAACTCTCTCTTACTTTATCACAGAACATGTTTATAATTTCAGGAAAATATGATTAATTGAGAAATATTTAATGTTTTGATTAAGATCATGCATTCAAGTTTTACAACCAGCATAAGAAAGTCTGTGTAACTAGAATAAATATAAAAGCCCATAATTTGCTGTCAAAATAAGATGAGGCTAGATGTGGGGTTAAATACAAAAGCAAAAGGTTGCTGCCCAAGTTTTGTCACTCCACTATTAGCTTTGTGAAAGCGGAATTTCACTTATTGTCTTGCCATGGATAGGCATCAGATGTTCTGAAGTTCTTGGGCGGTACGGTGGCACAGCGGTTAGCACTGCTGCCTCACAGCGCCAGGGTCCCGGGTTTGATTCCCGGCTTGGGTCACTGTCTGTGTGGAGTTTACACGTTCTCCCCGTGTCTGCGTGGGTTTCCTCCGGGTGCTCCAGTTTCCTCCCACACTCCAAAGATGTGTGGGTTAGGTTGATTGGCCATGCTAAATTGCCCCTTAGTGTCAGGGGATGCATAGGTTAGAGGGATTAGTGCGGTAAATGTGTGGAGTTACGGGGAAAGGGTCTGGGTGGGATTGTGGTCGATGCAGACTTGATGGGCCGAATGGCCTCCTTCTGCATTGTGGGGTTTCTATGATCCTATGATTCTTGGCCTGGATATTCCCATTGGAAATGGGAAACAGGAAGCAGGAACATTCTGGCTATTAGAAACCTGTTTCTGCCAAAACTCTGAATTCTGTTGCAATTTTCACTTAGTTGAGTCCTTAAGTGGTTTGGAAGTGGGTTTTCCACAAAATTGAAGCTGGTAAAGGCAGGAGGGGAAGTGCCACTTGCACCACTGGGACTCCAGATGGGACATGGGAGATGGAGAGGAAGGAGGTCCTCTTCATGCAGCAGCAGCATCTCTCTCCTCAGGTCACCTCTCCCTGCCTGAGGCTGTGCAGGGCACCACCTGACCAGTTCTGGCACCAGACACAGCAGCCCTGAGCCTGTGATGCTCTATCAGTTGTGATCTTCGTGTGTTGCCCAGCTTCATTAAAGAAGGCACATGTTACTTGGGTGATACACAAGTCTGCAGCCACCTTTGGGATGCCAGGGAGCTCTGCAGCTGATCAGAACACAGATATCTTTGACCATCTCTTCAGAGAGTTGCAGTTTCCTTTGCCATTCATTCTTGGTCATCTACATTTCTACACTAGAACCTTTGCTCAAGTTAGTGTCTCCCCCTTTGTGGCCTTCATCCCTCTCCTCTGGCCTCCCAATGCCTGGGAGAGGCTGCTTCCTGTGCAGGCTGCTGTTCCTCACCCCAAGGGCCTCAATCTCCAATGATGTAGCACTCATTTCAGCTGCAGGCTTTCCTGATGCCCAGGTTGCATCCAAACAGTTGTGCCCACTGTACAATGTCAGGAGGGTGAGGACCCCCGGAACCGGCAAAGTTCCTAAATCTGTCTCATCCACTGATCTGTAATGGTCTCTAACTACAAAGGGGTAAGCCCTGTGAATTAAAAAAACACATTTTTACTCCTTTATCATTCTTGCAGTTCCAATACATGGTTCAAACCTCCACGCAGCTATTCCGAAGCCAGACAGTTGGTAACTACAGCTGTCACCCCGAAAATTAAAGAAACTTATCTTCAACAGGTTCCTAATGAATGAGCCCACAAGGTCCTTCACAAGCTCCTTAATCAAAGCAGGTCTATTCCCTGGCCTGCTCCCTCCCCTGCCCTCAGGAAAAATGGTTGAGGGTGGAAATGGAGGCAGGATATCTGACCACATGCCTCCCCGACCATTGTTTCCTCCGCCTTCATTTGGATCCAATCAGGACGAGGAAAGTCTGGCCTCTTGAACTTGCATGGCACATACGTTTTGTTACAAGTTTAGTTTGTAAGTAAGGTTACTTGAAATCTAAGTTTTTGTTTAAAAATGTGATCAGTGTTAATTGCTGGTGGTACACCTGTGATACTGAAAATTAACCAATACAAGTGTGGAGTTCAATTCCAAGGTTTTAATTGTTGGAATTTTAAAAAATGTACAGTTTTTAAAAAAACATCCCCCGAGATCCTATGTAAGGACTGCACAGGAATTGCAAGGGAAGTTTCAACTTCTATTACCCTATTATCCCATTGAACCACCCAACACCACCCCCCCCCCCCCCACCAGACTATCCCCTCCCCTCTAATTCCTGACTGACCACCCAACCCCCAAACTATCCCCTCACTGCCCGACTGACCATCCGACACCTCACCCATCTTATCCCCCATGCCTACCTGACTGACCATCTGATCCCCATCCACCTCCTACCCAACTCTCCCACCATCTCATTCGCTCCACCTGACTACCTGATTCACCAAGCCACCCCTCCCTCCACCCACTTACCTTACACAGTTACCTTCTCTCCCGTGAGTGTGGCTGTGACCTTTAGAACTTCGCTGGTCTACATCAGCTAGTGCTGTACAAAGGGGGCCTAGCTTCAGTTCCCCCAAAATTGCTGCCCTGCACAGAAGAGACTCGAGGAGTAGCTGCGCTGCACATTTCTCATCAGGCCTGGGTCGGAGGTGCAGCCGTGAAATGTGTAGCTCCAGACTAAGCCAAGTGAAAAAAAGAGTTGAATGGCAATCCAACGGTGATTGCCACTGTGCAGAAGATTCGACCCTTGCTTCACAATGCGTCACTTGGATTACTTAAGGTGTTACACAGTTGCTTGCACTTTTCACTCAGGTCCCAGGTGCCCTGTTTCCACCACTGTGATGTTATCAGTTGTCAGTAACTTGCCAAACAAAATGTAAAAAACCTGAACATGCAAGAGAAAATCTAACTCATGGCAGATGCTGTTACCTGTCCTGCTACATGTAATTATGGCCAAGTGTGCTTTGATACATTTATGAAAAATCTTTACAATACACTGGTCAAACCATATCATACAATGTTCTAACTTTCACAAAAGTATAGGGAAAAAGAGATATTTAAGCTTGATAGTCTGTAAAGAAACAAGAGTATAGAATGGTGGCATAAAGTAAACCTAGAATTTTACTTGAGAATAAAACAGGAAATTTGAATCACAACATAACAAGTTAACTTTGTGAATAGTACATTCAAAACACCCAGATATTTGGAAGAATTTCTTTACACAAACAATGATAGTTTTTAAGAATAACCCAGCTGATATGGCAGTGGAGGTAAAAGCACTAGATGAGAAAACGAGATTGAAAACTGCAAGATTGGAAAGGGAGCTTTATCCTTGGCTTTTCTTATGTTTTATTTGCATATTGGTCTAAGTACAGCATTCAATCAATAGTCAATTATGTAGCTCTCACAGCATTAATTCAAAAGCTTAGCTGATATAACACTATATTAAGCAAAAACCATGATTAGTCAAGTAAAAATGGTCTCAGAAGCTCAGATAGTCTTGCTTTCCCACGGTTCCGATCATCTGAGTTTTGGGATATTCCAAAACTGGAGAAAGAAGAGATTTCATTTTAAATGCCAAGAACAGAATGCTATATTTAAAAGGAAAAGCAATCTATAGCAGTCCTCAGCTGTCAAAATGAAAACAGTGCACTGAGTATATTCAGATTTGCTTGCACTTAAAGAAATGCAAAACTTGGCCAACAACCAGTCTGGCCTTTTCTAAATAAAGCACTCGATGGCATTCTAACAATTACGATATCAATGTACTTTTTAGGTTAAAGACGTAAGAATTATATTTCGAAAGGGATTTATTCAGTACTCAGTAAGGTCACAATGGGTGAGCAAACCAGAGCAATGAGCGTAAATATAAGCAAAATACTGCAGGTGCTGGAGACCTGAAATAAAGAGAGAAAGTTCTGGAAAATCTCAGCAGCCTGCCAGCATCTGTGGCGTGAGAAACAGAGTTAACCTTTTGAGTCCAGTACGACTCTTTTCTTGGCACTTTCTGTATTCATATCAATGAGTCCCTCACAGAGATGAAAGCCAACTAAGAAATGACTTCAGTGTGTCATGAAATTCAAACTGCAGCCACTTGCCTGGGAGTGTGGCAATGGATGTTGTGTTACCAAAATAAAAGTAAATCCCTGCCTGCCTGATCTTGAGATATAGATTACATTCAGTATTTGCTTGCTTTAATTGTTATGCTGGTAACAAGAACTGTGGATACAATTTACTCTCTTGAAATCTGTCAGCATCATTAACTAAAAACAAACCCATTTCCTCAACAGGACTGAAAAGACCCAAGGCTCACTTGGGTCCAACTATTTTGCTACCTTCACAGTTCTCATCGGGTCATATTCCAAAGGGTTCCAAATAAGATGCCCCTTATTTGTACTTTAATATTTTCTAAAAACAGGGCAGTGACATATTCACCATGTCATGATGGCCATGAAGGACACAAGAGATCATCGATAGATCTCCCCGTGGGCATCATGGAATACAAGCTTCCTTATTGAGGGTTCGGAGGCTTGCAAAATGAGAAGCAGACAGCAGGGGCATATAAACCTGTGGCTCAACCCGGACCGACATTGTAGATCCCAAGGTGTAAACTGTCTAGCTGTAAGCCGCAGGTGTGGCCCTTCTCTTTGATACACAATAAAAGGTCTTTGGTGATGGGAAACTGGCATCTGGCTGAATTACTACATACCATGTAGTATAATTAATTTATACACCAAACAAGATCATCTTCCTGATCTTTGTTAACCTTTCATATTTAAACAAACTTTGACTTCCCTCTTTAATTCAAATGTGGATTATTTGAGAAAAGCCAGCACAATTTGTTCAGGACAAATTGTTTTTAACTAAAGCCTTTTGATAAGGTAACCGAGAAGATTAATGAGAGTAATGCGGTTGCTGTGGAGTATATGAATGTCCAAAAGGTATTTGATGAAATGCCACAGATCAGGCTTGTTGAGATGCAGATAAAGCCCATGAAATAAAAGGGACAGTGGCAAGCATGGGTACAAAGTTGGTTGAGTAACAGGAAAGAGAGAAGTGGTGAATGATTGGTTTCAGATTTGGGAAGGTAAAGAGTGGGGTTCCTCAGGATTGGCACTAGGACCACTGCTTTTCCCGATATCCATTTATGACCGAGATTTGGGCGCGCAAGGCACAATTTCAAAATGCGCATAAGACATTTGGAAACATTTTGAACTGTAAGACGGATGGTGATATGCTTCAAGAGGACATAAACAGGTGCTGGATTGGTGAACAAATGGCAGATAAAATTTAATGCGGAGAAGTGTGAAGTAATTTGTATTGGTAGGACAGTGGGGGGTGGCAATATAAAACAAAGGATGCAAATGAGGGTGTAGAAGCAGAGGGAGCTGCGGGTATATGTATATAAATCACTGAAGGTGGTAGGGCAGTTTGAGAAAGTGGTTAATAAGGTGTATGGGATCCAGGGTTTAATAAATAGAGGTGTCAAATATAAGAGCAGGAAGTGAGGATGGATCTTTGTAAAACACTAGTTTGGCCTCAACATGTGTCCAATTCTGAGCAGTACATTTTCGAAAGGATGTGAAGGCATTGGAGAGGATGTAGAAAAGATTCACGAGAATGGATCTAGGGATGATGAAAGTTCAATTACTTGGATAGATTGGCAAAGCTAGGGCTGGCCTCCTTACAGAAAAGAAGGTTGAGAGGAGATTTGATAGACAGAGTCAAAATCATGACGGGTCTAGACATAACGGATAGGTGGAAATTGTTCCCATTGGTGGAAGAGTTGAGAATCAAAGGAGACTGATTTAATGTGATTGACAAAGGAATAAGAGAAAACACCTTTTTTCACACACACCGAGTGTTAGGATCTGGAATGGACTGCCTGAGAGTGTGATGGATGCAGATTCAATGGAAGCTTTCACAAGGGGATTGGATAATTACCTGAAGAGAAAAGAATTGTAGAATTACAAGGAAAAGATGGACAGTGGGGGGGGGAGGGAGGGGGTGGGACTAGCTTAGGAGCTCTTATAGAGAGCCAGCATGGACAAAATGGACTGAACGGCCTGTTTCTCTACTGTAACCATTTTATGATTCTTTCTTTTTTCCATGCTTCACTCTTTCATTTCCTTTCATCCTTCAGTTCAAATGATTGCTAATTTGTGCAATTGGTAGGAAAGCCTCCAAATTTATTACATTTAAATTGAAAAATGGCCTCAGCAGCCAGATCACCATTTTGGGTGGGTGGGTGGGTGGGGCGGGAGCCTCGCTAGAGGGCAGCTGGGACTGGAGCTGATACTCGAAAGGCCGGCAGGACCTCTAAACCTGGCATGGAACCTTGTTGCCTGGTCTGCTGCTAAGCAGTTATCTCCAGACAGCTAACCCTTCCACCTCTCCCCATCCAACCTCCTGGGGTTAGGGATGAAATCAAGGAACTGGCATGCCAACCAGTGGTGCCACCTACTTATATGCCCTTCCCCATTCAGGCTGAACTAAAAGCCAAATGTTTTGACGTGACCCAGCAGCTGACTCAGTATCAAATTCAGTCACAGCTCACAAGCTGGTTGTCACCTTATCTTTTCAGTCAAAACACTTGAATGGCATGAAAAACCATGCAGGTGAAATAAGGTTCCTACTAAAGGAACAAACATTAAAATGATTTGGTATAATTTATTAACATATGCCAACATAATTTATTAAAAGAATAGGAAAATACATAAAAGTCAGAAATTTGTATACATGTAAGAAAATAGAGTAATTGCAGTGCTAGGGATAGAAAATTGCAGGGAGCATCACTAAGGCTACTCTCGCACACCTTCTTTTAAAAAGCAGTGTTCCAGCTGGTGCGGCTGACTGGAAGAATTCTGAGAGAAAAGCAGAAGCAATCATATATAATTTTTATATTACATGGGCACTGTGGACACTGTTGCTGATGCAGGATACCAGTGACTCTAACATGAACAATCTGCCACATCCTAAAAAGGTAATAATCAGAAGTCTAGCCTTTTGCACTATTCTGCAAGGAGGAGATAGCTGAACAAACTGCAGCAACAGAGGCTGAATCTGTTTACAAATCAGCATGTGCTACAGTGTGAAACATAATACACTGATTACCATGTCAATCACTGCTGCTGACTTGGAGAATGGGAAGAGGGGCCTGATTTCAGACTTTGTTCCCTAATTATTGCAAAAAAATTAATAAGCATTTAAAATCTGTTGTCTGAATACATTATGCATAGCTTTATAAAATAACACTTCCATATTTTTATACTGCTACTGACACTCAGTGAATCGACTGAATGTAATACACAGCACCACAGATCAAATCCATTTTTAACTGTAAGTCATTGACAAGGCAATGAAATCGGAAAAGTTTAAAAAGCCTAAAAAAAACCAACACTCTCCATTTTCAATCAAAATACAATCAATGTATTATGACGTCAGATACATGCTTTTCAATGCATCTCCACGTGAATACAAAAAAATGCTTTTGTTGAAGTATTTCTGAACAGAAAATCCTGGAACTCCATGGAAATGAATAAAAAAATGAATTAGAGTGGAAAATCAAAAAGACAGTGACACAATTACATATACGATTGCTATCCACTTTGTCAGCCGCACACGATGACTCCAAACTAATTCATTTGACACACTATCTCCCTAAAGCTGAAGTAAAGCTCACTTTCTTCCAAGTCCTTGTAAATGATAACATCCTTTCTGAAGGAGAGAAGTGGCATAATCAACCGCTAATCTCCATGCAATTTTCATCCTCTGAGCTGCATTCTGCTTTCATCCAACCCTTCTGGAAATTGAGGTACCTCTTTCCTTTCAGTTTTGTGCAAACGAAAAGCCTGAGTTTTCAGGGTTTTCCACTGTACAAATAGTTTTTTCTGTTACACATCTACTTCCACAGAACAAGCACCTGAAATGTTGTTTAACAACAACAATTTGTACTTGAATAGCATCTTTAATGTAATAAAATATCTCGCGGCACTTCACAAAACTGTTATGATGCAAAATTTGACACTGAGCCACATAAGGCCATGTTAGCACACATGGCCAAAAGTTTGATTAAAGTGACAAGTTTGAAGGAGTGCCTTAAAGGACAAAAGCATGAGAGGGAGGCGGAGACGTGTTGAAAGGGAATTTCAGAGCTTAGGTTCTGGACTACCAAAAGTACGGCCACTGGTGAAGCAATTAAAATCGGGGACACTGAAGAGTCCAGAATTAGGGGAGTGGACATATCTTAAAAGGTTTTGGTTCTGGGGAAGATTACAGAGAGGGAGGGAGGAGGCCATGGAGGGATTTGAAAACAACACAGAGTACTTTCTTTAAAATATTGCTTGAAAGGGAGTCAGTGTTGGTCATCATTCACAAGGGTGATGGGTGATCGGGACTGGTGCAAGTAAGGGCACAAGCAGCAGAGTTTCGGATGATTCAATTTTGTGGAGAATAAAATGTGTTAGACTCTTGAATAGTCAAGTCTGAACATAACAAAGGCTTGGATGATGGTTGGTATGGACAAATATACGTTGCTTCAGTGATGGCGTCGAAATGTGGTCAAAAATTCACTTTGGTGAAATATGAAACTGAAGTTGAACAGTCTGCTTCGGCTTCAGACAGTTGCCAAGGAGAGGAATGAAGTCAGTCGCCAGGGGAAAAAAGATAGGAAATGGGGAAGGTAAAGGTTGTAATGGGGATTGAAGAAAGCATTTAACTGAAGAAAATTTCTGCTCATCCAGCACTGGATGCTAGCCAGGCAATTTGATAATTTGTCACTTTGATCACAGCCTTTTTGATTAGGAATTAAATAAAACAGTCCAAGTTTTTATCCCTTAAAAGTAATATGAAAAATATTTATGAACATTAGTATCACTGGAGTGGTACATCAGAACAGACTGTGCAAAATATTACATGTCAACTGACACTGCATATACAGGGCCAATGTAAAAGCAGTTTGTTGTTTATGCTCACTTGCAATCTAGTGATTATCCCAAATTCAATTCACTTAAACTGACAGGAAAAAAAGACTTACATCCCTGCACTTGATTATATTTAGGAGGAAATTATGCTTCAGTGGTACAGAACCTCTGAGACCCATCTGGAGCTGTGCATTCAGTTTTAGACACCACACCTCAGGAAGGATATATTGGTGATGCAGTGCAGATTCATAGGAACGATATCAAACCTTTGAGTGTTCACTTAAAGCTTACATAAACTTCTATTCCCTAATAATACAAGGCGGAGGGATGGTCTAGGCAAGGTGTTTAAAATGTTAAAAGTTCTGTTAATGCAGAGAAACTATATTCCTTGATGACGGAATCGAGGAGGAGGCGGGAATAATGCTAACGTAAGAGTTAGGACATTTAGGAGGGAATCAGGAAGCATTTCTCTCCACAGCTGAATAGTGGAATTTTCTCCCCCAAAAGACTGTAGTTGGTGGGATAATTTGAGCTTTCAAGATTGAAATTACTGGATGATTGATTGGTAAGAATATCAAGGATCTGGAGTTAAAACAAGTTGAGGTGCAGGTCAGCCATGATCTAATGAATGGTACAGCAGACTTGAGGGGTCAAATGGCCTCTTTCTGTTCATAATTTCATCAGGCCAAAATAGATCCAAAAAAAAAATCCAAATCCAAAGTGAAAAAGACAGAGTGCTATACCACTGCAAAACTCAGTCTCTTCCTTGGTGTACTATCATGCTTTTTAAATCACAATGATAGCTGCAAGTATGTTGAATCTAAAGGATGCACTGCAAGCAAACACCAGTCACTTTGACAGTACCTCTCTCCACTGTGACCTCAACCACCGAGAGGAACAATGTTGCGGGAGCACCATCACCTTCAAATCTCACTCCAAGTCACGTATGAACGTGACTTGGACAAATATTGCATATTTCCTTCACCAGTGCTGGATCAGAATCCTGAAACACTCCATCTCACACCACTGTGAGATATCCTTTGCCACAAGGACTACCGTTTTGCTAAGAAATAGAACCCACCCCCACCTTTCCAGGGTAACTAGGGGTGGACAATAAATGCGACCTGTGTTGCCAACATTCTGTGGATCAAACAAAAGGAGTTGGTATTTTAAAACCATTTTAGCAGATAACATTGTGACAGTATTTATTCAGCACCTGATCTAATGCCACCATCAAAACAGACATGTATTCACCGCACAAAAATAAATATATTTTAAAACCAATACATATCACCTGAAAATATAGTGAACAAATTTAATTGGGGAAACCATCTGAACTCCTGATTAACATTAAATCTTTATTTTGAAATGACTGGTGATTGATTTACTCAGCTAATGATCAAAATTACCTGTCAAATAGCTGATAAATTGCTTGTCAATCAATCCTAATCTGCAGACAGCATCTTCCAGGAAACGTTCTCTCTGTTAGTCATAATACTATTGAGAGTTTAAGAGTAGATTACAGTAATATTAGCGAAGTACCCACACCAAAAAAATCCTACATAGAAATATATATTTTTTAACTTTTATTTCTTTTACAACATTATTATTTTCACATCCTCGTAGCTGCTATTATCTCTCACCTATACATGTGAATTAACTTAAGAAAAAAATTAACATACGTTTTCTACCCATATTTACAGAATGAATCCACTTGCCTCCATCGCAACTGATTTATCTTGAATTCTCATGATTTGGGCCACCTCAATAAAAGCCGGAATTCTCTGAGCTCGCTCGCAGCTGGGATTCTCCGTCCCGCTGCAGTGAATGAAAATTTGGCTGAGCACCAAATTTTTCGTTCTCGCTTGCAGTTGGGGGGGGGGGGGGGGGGGGGGGGGGGGGTTGCCCCATGACATTGGAGAATTCCGGTCAAAATCAGTTTGTGATGAGGGAAAGGGTATTGGAAAGTCTGTTTCCCCTGTGAGTAATTTTCCATTAAGGTTTCACCTGATTATACCTTCACAAGAACAGGTTTAAGGTTTTCATGCACAATAGTAAAATATTGTAGCTGCTGGCAATCTGAAATGAGAACAGAAAATGCTGGAAATACTCAGCGCATTAGGCACCATGTGTGGAGCAAGAAGCAGAATTAACCTTTCAGCTTGATGGCCTTTTTACTGTTTCTCCTTTCACAGAAGCTGCTTGATTTGCTGAGTAGTTCCAGCATTTCTGTTTTATTGAAGGTTTTCATGTGATACGAGCAGCTGAAAATTGTCGGTGGTTGAAGGTTGCACACCAAAACTGTGAAACTATTGGTCGCACTCTTACCTCTAAATCTGAAAGTTGTGAGTTGAAGTACCACTCCAGAGACTTGAGCATAAAATCTAGGCTGATTCTCCAATTTGGTACTGAGTTGCCATCTTTCAGATGAGATATTAAACCAACAGCCCATCCACTCTTCCAGGTGGGCATAAAAGATCCCATAGCTTTGTTTTGAGGAAGTATAGGGGAATTATCTCAATGTCCTGGCCAATATTTAGCCCTCAATCAGCACCATTGGAAAAACAGATCATCTGATCATGATCACATTTCTGTTGTGGGAGCTTGCTGTGTACAGATTGGCTGCCGGGTTTCAAACATTACAACGGTGACTACCCTTCAAAAGTGCTTATTTGGCTGTTCAGCGATTTAGGATGTCTAGAGATTCTGAAAGGCACGACATAAATGCAGGTTTTTCTTTAACTTTTCCAGTGTCAGCAATGGAATAAACACCAAATAACCTTTCTCCCAAAACAGTTAGCTTCCTGATAACTAATGGAAACATTTCATTTCTTTAAAATCCAAAATTAAATACTTGTGAGATGTTCAGAAAATTCACAAATGATACAACAGTCAGCTACAATGGCTCAAGTATATACTGGCGTGGGTTTTGTGAGCAGGAGTGGGAAGTTGTGTTGCTTAGGCAGTATGCAATCTTTTAAAATCACAGTGTGCGCCTTTTTCCTGAGCAGGATCTTCCCTGCCCAGAAACTAGCTTGATTTGGGGGCAGCACGGTGGCACAGTGGTTAGCACTGCTGCCTCACAGCGCCGGGGACCTGGGTTCAATTCCAGCCTCAGGTCACTGTCTGTGTGGAGTTTGTACGTTCTCCCCGTGTCTGCGTGGGTTTCTTCCGGGTGCTCCGGTTTCCTCCCACAGTCCAAAGATGTGCGGGTTAGGTTGATTGGCCGTGCTAAATTGACCCCTGTGTCAGTAGATTAGCATGGTAAATATGTGGGGTTACAGGAATAGGACCTGGGTGGGATTGTGGTCAGTACAGACTTGATGGGCCAAATGGCCTCCTTCTGCACTGTAGGGATTCTTCTACGATGGTCAGGCTTGGGTCCTTATCACATTGGGGAGATTCCCAGGAGGCCATAACCCAGGACCAGCTGGAAGCCTCCTGGTTGTGGTATCCCCAAGAGGATTTAATCCCTGATCCTGGGGTAACCAATAGCAGGCAGGGAAACTTGGTAAACTTGGCAGGATGGGAGGAAGCACTCTGATCCGTTTTTCATCTATTCAACCTTGGGATGCGAGTGTTGAGGGCAAGGTTGCCGATCTGCAATTATCCTTGAGAAGGTTTTGGACAGTCACCTTCTTGAACCTCTACAGTGCGTGTAGTGTAGATACACCCACAGTGCTGTTAAGGAGTTCTTGATCCACAAGCTGTGCTGTAAAAGCAATACACTCTTTCCTTTAGCTGCTACATTTCCGGGGGCCCAGGAAACTTGGCTGGCCAGGGCTAAAACTGGAGCTCGGGCCAGATCTGTGACATGACGCCTCATAATGATAGTTAAATAAACAATCGTTAAATGTTGGTTCAAAATGATGGGAAATCTCAGCAGGTCTGACAGCATCTATGGAGAGAGAACAGAGCTAACAACTGCTCTGATGAAGGGCCATCCAGGCTCAAAACATTAGCTCTACTCTCTCTCCACAGAAGCTGTCAGACCTAAGATTTTCCAGCATTTTCTGTTTTTGTTTCAGATTCCAGCATCTGCAGTAATTTGCTTTCATTTAAATGTTGGTTGAGCATCCATCCCCTCCCTCCCCCACCTCATCCAACCCATCCACCCTCTCTACCCATAACTTTAAAATCAAAAATGGCCAGGTTGGAGGCGATTTAGGTTTGATTCGTCTGATCAAAACCGCACACCGAGTTAAAGTTCTCCCCTATGTCTTTTTGATCAGATATTAACATTGATAGCCTCATTTTTAAACACTACTTTCCTTTCTCTGCAGTGCATCATTGTAATGAACAGCTTGCACACCTAAACTGGCATGGGGTCTTGACATATAAACAGCGCTCTGTCCAAGTATTGCCTTATGCGCTATTCACAACTTCATAATATATGAGGTGTGGACAATAAAATCAGGAGTCGTAGAAAAACACTGTCAGCATCTGGAAAGACAAACGGCCAGATAAGGTTTTATGTAGAGACCATTGTTGGAATTCAATGCTGAATGATCTGCCCTCAAAAGCTGTCTCTACTTTTTCAGATGCCGATGAACCTGCAATGGATTTACAGTATTTTTATTTTATATTGCCAGCATTTGCAATCCTATATTGTGATGGCAGGGAATCTTTTTGCAATTGATAAAAATAACCCAGTAAGACAGCAGGTCCTATATCAGGAAACCAATATTCCTCCAGAGGCTCTATTCCTTCACACAAACGCCATAGCAACAGCAAAAATGTATTTTAAAACAATAAGCCTCTGGGGCATTTCAAATATTTTCGATACAGTACTAGATAGCTTTTAGTGAATTTATTCTTGGGTTTTAGATGGTTGGTTTAATTTGCTTGAGTGATGGCCAGTATCCTTCACAAAGTTGCATAAACTTAAACTTTATCTGACATTTTCCTTAATCTTTCCTTACGTGTAAACTTCTGCTCATCTCTAACTCATCTATTCCGTATGTCTTACTCCTTTTCGTACATCTGTCACTTCATGTTTCACACACTGCGGGCTGAATTTTCAGGTCTCCCTGAAATCAAGAGCGGAGGTGGGTGGAGTGTGGGGCAAAATTTCTGGCAGCGGCCAGCCTGTCAGTTCAGAACACTGTTCCTGACACCGGCCATTTTGGGGACGGGGGAAGAGAGGGAGAGGGGGTGGTGGCCTGGGAAAGCTGCCTGCCCTCACGAGGCAGGCAGAGAGTCAACCTTATTAAAGCCACATTTAGAAGGCCAATTTCCGATACGATGGTGGGGGGGGGGGGGGGGGGGGGGTGTGTGTGTGTGTGTGTGTGTGTGTTCTGGAGAAGATCAATTGCTTGGAAGCAGATACCCAAAGACAGGCAGGTGCACCAATACACTTGCAGGAACACCTGGAGGCCCGTCCTTCCTGACTAGGCAGGGGTACAGCCAAATATAACACTGTAGGAAGGCCATTCATTGACCCTACCCCTGGATCCAACCCCACCCACCCCCCTTCTCCCATCACAGTGGCTGCCCGGCTGCTTTTTAATTTGTTTTACAGTGATCGAGAGGGCACCTTCTTGCTTAAGCGCTCCCCCAGTTACTTATCTTGTGCTGAAGTTTCTGAGGCTGGAAGGCCTCCGATTAACCCTCCAGCTTTGAAAAGTCATTGTTCTTAATTAAACATGGAACTCACCTCTATACCAATTAAGGGCACAGCTATGTGAAAATCCTTAATTAGTTTGTCCCTGGAGGCATGTTTCTGACCCAAAAACAAATCCAGCTCCTATTTCCCGCCTCTATGGTAAACAGTCAGGCCTGTCTCTTTGTACTTAATTCTGTCTTGTTTATTTTTTGTATATCTTGCATTTCCATTATTCCAGTCATAGTGGATTTGAGGTAGACTCAGACTCCAAGGGTTACACTTTCATTGGCCCTTGGCAGCAGGGCCTGAACAGAAGAGTGAAATGCAGGAGCTTATCTGCAGCTCCCGGATAAGTTCCTGCCTCCACAAATTATACAGGAGTCACACGACAGCAGGAATAATTAACTATCCACACACACACAGCAAAAAATCAATTAAGCCTGCTACGGTCACTCTCCTGAAGCCACCCAGATATTCAATCTGGTGCATGGATCCCCCCCATCACATCAGGAATCCATCCATAAATCCATCCTAGCGGCAGGGCAGGCAGACACTAGAGCTGGTGACACCAATCCATTTGGAAGCCTCTACTCCAAATATAGGTCACAACCGTGGCAGCGCCCATTACTGTTGGGCCATTTCTCCTGTTTTATAATAGCTCTAACTCTTCTGACCTTCTTACTTACTTAATCTGTGGCTGGTGAGCAGGAGAACCTGGCGAGCACCTATGCACCTCCCTAAATATTTCTGCAGCTCCCATCTCTGACAGTGACTGCTGGAAAGGTTTCTATTGACCTTCCAGACCTTCTATTGACCTTCCAGGCTCTCCTTAACTGGGTGGGACTCTTGTAGGAGCCCACTAACTGGCTGTCCTTCTACAAAGTTACCCATTAGATCTTGCCATCAGCATTTTGGGTTCCCAATGCACATTTCATTCTGATGGCAAGGTCAGGACACCAATGAGAATTTGGCCTCAAACTTCTCACAGCCACAGAAATCACATTATCCCTCTGGATGCAATTACTCCATTCTTCTTTCACTTATATTTCTTGTCATCTCACTTCTCCACTGGTTTTACCTCTGTTGTTTCTCTCTTTGCTTTACTCATCTATGTTTCTCTCCGCCTACTCTTCTCTCATTTCCTTTTCACTTGCCCAATTTATCCTTTTTTATGTTTTGCTACTTGTCAAACCTCTTAAAAATATTATATGTTTCAGGCGAGACCAATTCTCATTCTTCCAGACACTAGCCAATATAGGCCTAGCCCACTCTATTTCTCCTTATAGGACAGTCCTTTCATCCCAAGAGTCAGTCTAATGAACCTTTGCTGTACTCTCTCAAACAGGTAAAGGCCCCTTGTTAGGTAAGGAGACCAAAACTGTGCACAGTACTCTTGGTACTTCTTTTACCAAGACTATACATTATTGCAGTTAGATCTCTTTACTCTTAGACTCCAATCCCTTTGTAACAAAGGGTAACATACCATTTATCTGCTTAATTGCTTGCTGTTCTTCCATGTTAACTTTCAGTGACTTGTGTACAAGGACACTCAAGTCCCACCGAATGCCAACATTTCCTAGTGTCTCATCTTTTTAAAATATATTTTATTTTTCTAACCTAAGTGGATAACTTTGTCCTTCTCGACATTATATTCCATCTGTCGTGCTCTTATCCCTGACTTAATTTGTCTATATCTCTTTGCAGTCTCTTTGTGCCCTCGTTGCATCTTGTTTTCCTAATAAATTTCGCATTGGCAGCAAACTTGGTTGCATTTCACTCGATCCCTTCACTTAAGGCACTGATATAAATTGCAAATAGCTGACCCACAAGTGCTGATCCTTCCAATATTCCACTAGTTAGAATCTGCCATCTCAAAAAAGACTTCTTTATTCCTACTTGGTTTTCTGGCCACTAACCGGTTCTCAATCTATGCAAATACATACATCCAATCCCAAGAGCCCTAATTTTGTGTGATAACTGGTGTGTAACACCTTATTGGATTTTTTTTGAGAATCCAAATAAACTCCATTCACTGGCTTCCCTTAGTACCTGCTAGCTTCAACTTAACAATGTTAATCGATTTGCCAAACATGACTTTCCTTTTGTAAATCAGTCTAAGCTTATTTATTAGTGTCAAAAGTAGGCTTACATTAACACTGCAATGAAGTTACTGTGAAAATCCACTAGTAGCCACAATCTAGCGTCTGTTTGGGTACACTGAGGGAGAATTTAAGCATGGCCAATGCACCTAACCAGCTCGTCTTTTGGACTGTGGGAGGAAAATGGAGCATCCAGAGGAAACCCACGCAGACACGGGGAGAGCGTTCCAAAGATGTGCAGGTTAGGTTGATTGGCCATGCTAAATTGACCCTAGTGTCAGGGGGATTAGCAGGGTAAATATGTGGGGTTACGGGAATAGAGCCTGGGTGGAACTGTGGTCGATGCAGACTCGATGGGCCAAATGGCCGCCTTCTGCACTGTAGGGATTCTATAATTCTATGAACATGCAGACTCTGCACAGACAGTAAGTGGCCCAAGCTGGGAATTGAACCTGGGTCACTGGCGCTGTGAGGCACCAGTGCTAACCACTGAGCAAGCATGCCGCCCACGAAATCCTCAATTACTCTGCATAATCATATTATGATTTTCTAACTGGCCTCTCATCGCCCCTAATAATTGTTTCTATTGTTTCTCTGCAAGACAAGAATGTCCCTAGCACAAGTATAGGCTTAATCTGAACTTCATTCATGACACTGATGCAATTCCAACCTGCATTAAATGTTTGTCTGAATATGCACATGCATGATGTTATAGGCAGCAGTTCACACCTTTGCTACTCAAGTCAACATAAAGACCTCAGCTGTTGTCCTCCCAGGGAGACACCGAACAACAGTCATGCATGTCGCAAAGGAAGAGAAAGGAAATGCTCAAGAGTTACCTCTGGTGAAAACCAGCTTTAACAACAACATGCATTTATAGAGCACCTTGAAAATCACAGAACATCCCATCATGCTTCAGAGCAGCAATATGAAGCAAAATTTGACACTAAACTATAATGGGCAATATTAGGGCAGAGCTAAGTTTTAAAGCGTGTTGGAAAGGATGAAAGGGGGTGAAGTGGAGAGTCTTAGGGAGGGAATTTCAGAGTTAGGGCCTTGGTATCTGAAGATATGACCATCAATAGTGGAGGAATTAAAATCAGAAATGCGTGAGAGGCCAGCATTTGAATAGTGTAGATATGTGTAGCTTTTAGGACAGCAGGCGATTACAAGATAAGAAATGTTGAGGCCATGTGAATGAGGACATGGGTAGCAGAGTCTGGATGAATTCAAATTTATGGAGGGTAAAATGTGGAAGGCTGAATTGAAGTGCATTGGACAAGTCAAGCCCAGAGGTGAAAAAAACATGGATGAGGGTTTAGGGAGCTGATGAACTGAGATGCAATGGAGTCAGTTGATTGTATGAAGGTGGAAATAGGCAGTCCTGGTAGGTGCCGGAGACATGCAATTGGAAGCTTTTCCTGGGGGGCCAAATGCGACATTGAGCAATCTGGTTCAGCCTCAGAGAGTTACCAGGGAGAAAGATGGAATTGGGAGCTCTGGGGAAACTATGGAGCAGAATCTCTAATGGAATCCAAAGAAAATGCTGTGTTTTTTAAGTGGAGAATAACAGAATAACAAAGGCCTTATAGCTGGTGATGGATTTACCATTGCCTGCAAATAAAAAGGAAGCGAGAAGGAAAAATACATTAAATTATGTACATTTGTGTATATATGTATGCATTCTTCCAGTGGAATCTTGTTAAGTTGAAATATGATGCCAGCCATTTGGAGGATCTGGTGTCAAAGTCGTTTTCTATAAAATTACAATGCTTAATCAGGAGGCCGAGGAAGGTGCAGAATTTGATTTAAATAACTAAAAATGTGTGCTGAATTTCACTAAGGTCTCGGAATTGCAACCACAAAATGCTTCTCGTTTGGTGGGGGAAGAAGTAAAAAGAGAGAATGTAGGAACAATGACCAACTTCACTGTAAAACGTTTAGCTGAGTAACCCTTGGCTACATTTGACAATGTATTAGGTTTTTTTTCTTTGTTAGTGTCTCATTTTTACTGAACATTGTAGAAATAAGAAATGAAAATTAATATTAAAGCTTTGCTTAATCAGTGACGTGACCAACTGCAACTTGAATAGATTGTAGGCAAAATATAATGTAAAAAGAACTGCAAAAATCAATCTTTTAAACGTACTGTATTTCAAACCTTGAAAAAGTAAAATGTGTTGTGATCTCCCACTGGACCGCTACTGCTTACAGAGTGCTGTCAGAAGGAAGAATGCGCACTCCAAAGGTGCCAATCAAAATTAGTTAAAAGGTTATGCTGTTTTAATTGGTCTTCGTTAACTTCCAATTAGCAAGCTCCGAGCTCAAACAAACTGTGTTTTTCAAAACAACAGGGGTGATTTTGAACCCACACTCTGCGTCTGCGGGAATGATGGCGCGTGCTCAAAATCCGGAGAGCGTGGTTCGCGTTGGCGAGTTTCCACATTCCAATCTTACCGGTCCCTCACCAGTCGAGTGGTGCGAAACATGCTGCGGGACCACAGAAAGCTCATTTTAATACATTAGCATGTCATTGGTGAGAGGACTTCCCCTTCTCACTGGCGGACGGGGGAGCAGGAGTTTTTTTTTAAAAAATCCCCTGCCAGAAATGGCTACTGGGGGGAAGGGGGGGGTTGGGGGAGGGGTGGTGAAGTGGTAGTGCAGGTGAGTGCTGGCTTAGACTGTGGGGGCAGGGGAGAGAAGGGGCCAATGATTGGGGGATGAGTGTGGAAAAGTGACCTCCATGTTGGGTTGGAGGGTGAGAATTGCTCAGGATCGAATCGGGGGTGGCCTTTAAAGATGGCGCCAATCTCTGAGCAGCGGGGTTTTGCTAGCGTGCTGAGGCCCCGCCTCCCTGAATAACACCGTGAAACACGCCCCTTGAATTTTTTTTGGCAGAATTTTGTAAGATCAGGAGAGAAACACACCAAATTTCTCACCGGAAACAACACTGCCATTTTTTTGGTAAGAATTCGTCCAATAACTTGTAGTTTAACAGCTGAAAGACTGGATGTTGACGAATGATTTTTTTTAGACGACTATATGGTTGAACCAAATGAATTAGATGGTCACTTGCGAGGCACAAATGTGACTTGCCACTTGTCAGACCAAGCCTGATATTGACCAGGACTTGTTGCATTTGGACATGGACTGCTTCAGTATCTGAGGAGCTGCAAATGGTGCTGAACAACATTGAAAAGTTGGAAGCAGTGGAGGTCCAGAGGAACTTGGATAAACGATGACACAAACTAGCCTTGTATTTCCCAGAATTTAGGAAGTCAAAAAGTGATTTGATCACAGTTTTCATGATATTAATGGGAACTGATAGGGTAGCTTGAAGGCAAGTATTTCTGCTGGTTGGAGAGTGTAGGTCCAGAAGACAACCTAAAAGTTAGAAAGGTCTTCCAGCCGTGAAGTTAAGGTACACTTTTACACTTAAAGGATGGTAGAAATTTGGAACTCTCTTTTGTAAAAGACAGTCAATTGTACGTCAATTGTTAATTTTAAATACAAGCTTGACACATTTTTGTTTACAGGAGGTATTAAGGGATATGGGGCAAAAGCAAGTATATAGACGTGAGCCATTAATCAGTCATGATCTCACTGACTAATGAAAAGGTTCAAGCAGTCAAATGCTTTATGCTGTTTGTATGTTCCTAATAGCTGTCTGAATAACCATCATCGACTGAGCATCCCAAGCACCATTTGTTTTTCCTGACGGGAAGCATGGCAGACCTGATCACATACACCTGATCCACCAGTAAACACTTACAAACCTAAAATATAAATTATGAGAAAAATGATTATAAATTAAATCTAATACAACTGTTTGCACATGGGTGCAGAAGACAAAGAGGATACTGTAGCCAAGATTTTTTTATACCTCAATAGATTTCCATCATCTAACTGCTTTTTGCTGAAATATATCCAAAGGTCTTGTCAAATAAACTTATGAACATGAATAGTGAGACAAAAGCAGAGAAAGGGGAAGAGAAAAATCTATTTTTCTAATATTATGGCAGGCTGACTGATCTCCTCTGTGCTGCAACTATTCTACGATAATATACCTGTACCTGGATTGTCCTATGGCTGACCCAGAGGCAGTGAGGCATATAATCTGAATAGCTGAAAGCCACTAACTCACTAACCCAAAGGGAACAGTTATGATATTGAAAAATACTGCATTAGGGTTACAACATCATTGGGCAGAAAATGCAAATGGTGGCCAGAGCACGGATCCCCAAGTCCCATCCCCGTTTCCATCTCTGCTGATTTTCAGCTGAGCAAAAGATGGGATGGGACAAGAACCTCACACCAGGTAGTTGAGAAGTTGTCGGCACCATTTTGGAAGTGGGTGTTTCAGAATTACTACAGTTTTCACGAAGATGGCTGCGTTTTGAAAGCCTTCCCAAATCACACCAGGTGAGCGGAGACATGACTATGGATTGGAGAAGGGAACAGACTTGGTGAGTATGGGCGGAATTTTTGCCCATAAAAAACAAATGTCATAATGGTGAGAATATCGGAGCGATGTGCGCCGGTCTGTCAGGCGCAGTCTGGGCTGCAATCATCCCACATTTAAGTCATTTGTTTTCAGAGAGTTGTGAGTTGCGTGCCTGTTTGAGGGGATGGAGGGGTGGAGCCTAAACATGCCAGTGAGCTGAGCTGCAAAGCACTCGGGCACCATTTTGGAAGGGTGCCCTGATCTCTCACTGCATTGGGAGACCCCCTCCCTCCCCCCATGGACATCAAGACCCCCATTGTTGCATGTTTCCCCACCCTCTCACCAACAAAGTTCACTGGCATCGGGGCCCTTCCAATGGGTACACCCCACGTGCTCCCCCACCCCCATCATGACCTCTGATGCTCCTCTTCATACCCCACCGCTGCATAACTCGCCTGCATAGCCCCCCGTCATAGAACCACTCAGGCCCCAGCTCTGGCACTGCCCCTGGCAGTGCCCAACTGACACTGCCAGTGTCTGGTGGACAGTGCCAGAGCACCTGGTGGACAGTGCCAGAGTACCTGGTGGGCACTGCCATTTGGAGACCAGTTGTGATTCTCGTCAGTCTCAAGCCAAGCTCAAAGATTAGAAGACTCTGGAGCTGGGAGAATCCAGCACTGAATGGGATATGCATTTTTAAATGCTACTTTAAATGTGCCAATCGGCCTTGTGCCCTTTCTGGGAGCTATCCAGTTTGCACCATTGAAAGGGACTGGAACGATTGCAAACTGTTTGGCACCGGGCACAAAACCAATTTTTGGGCCTGCACGCTATTTTCCAGGATCAGCGCAATCTGCGCCAGGTGCAACGAGATTGGAAAATCACCCCGTGTTGCCTCTTCACGGTTCATCATGAAATGCAATAGCCTGAATATCTATGTTTGCTGAAATGTATGATAACAGTGCTGTAATTGCAAAAGGTTTGTGACCATTAAGTAATGCAGTTGCCAAGTTGTTATGTGTGACAACTGGCAAGCTGTCAAAGTGAAAGAATAGCATTGTCTAAGTGGACAAATCTTTGGAATTGATCGTCAACTGGATTATATTGTATTTTACAAGTTCAGACACATGCACAAATTGGGCATCTAAAACGTACTTTTGCAGAAACGTCAAAATCACTCTTCAGTAGGGTTCACATTACAGATTGTTAAGGGGAGCACTTCCAAGATAATTTTGCAAACCAGATGGACTAACAGTGGGGCGAGTGTAACAGAATGTTGGTCATGGATGTGGCTCGTTGTAAAATTACTCCTGCATCTCAAATTTTCTGTGATGTGTCCTTGCTTGCTTATATTGCAAGATAAGGAAATAACTTTCTAAAATTCTTCAAAAAGGAATATGAGAATCTTCAAACAGATTAACCAGATTCCACTTTCTTTGATTTGAGGGGGAAAGAGGTTTTTCTAAAAAAAAAATCAGTGAAATCGATTGGTATCATTTAAAATTGTCCACTGGTAACACCCTAGACTTTGGTAAATTTGTACAAGTTAACATGCAGTTTAAATGAAGCATAAAATGATTGGATATTCTGAAGATTTGAAAAAATCCAGTTTCAGCAAAAGATGCCCCAGCTTTTTATGATTACTTTTGAGAGGCCTCAATGCCCCGTACATTCGATGTCCTTATAATCTCAGGTTTGCAGACATAGACATATCCCAAAGGCAGCAGTGATAAACAGCAGCAGTAATACACACCGTAATCAGTAATCTTACAGGACACCAGGTACAGCTCCTTCAGGCTTTGTCCTTCCTTAGCTACGAATTCCACACATCTGCAAAAAAAACAAAACAAGATGCTCTGTTTAATACAAATTGGAGTCAAAGGTTTAAAATTGTTAAGTAAACGAGATCTATCATCACAATATCTGCCTGCAACAGACGGGATAAACGCAATGCCAAATCCACCCCATCACAAAACATTGTATCAATTTTAAGAAATCAGTGCTTTGTAGTTTTATGTCACCAACTGGTAAGACATCATTTTTAGGCATGATTCCCCACAGGATATGTTTTCCTATATTGCCTCTCAATGGAAGGGATTAAAAGAAAATAGAGTGAATTTGTATAGGTTACTCTTGCATCTAACCTGGCCAATCAAGAGCTGTAATGACAAGGGCTTCGGTGCAGGTTGCCTGTTCAACTCTGCAGCATAAATTAGGAGTTCATGAAAATTAAATATGATAGGATAGAAAATAGAACACATTTTTAAAAAAAGACTTGCATTATTTTAGTGCCTTCCAGAACCTCAAGGTGACTTGAAGCGCACTACAGCCAACAAAATACTTCAACACTATTGTCATATAGGAAATGTAACAACTAACTCAGGCATAGCAACTCACACAAACAGCGATGTGATAATGCCCAGATAATCTGCTTTTTTGTGATGTCTGATTGAGGGATGGATTTTGGCCAGAACATCGGAGATAACTTCCCAGGTCTTTTTCAAAATAGTGCCATGGGATCTTTATGTCAATCTGAGAGCGCAGATTGGGCTATAGTTTAACATCTTCTCCAACACACCTCCAACATAAAGTCATACAGTATAAAAGGGACTCTTCAGCCCATCGATTCTACACCAACCAAACTACAATAAATCTACACTAATTCCATTTTCCAGCACTTGGCCCATAGCCTTGAATGTTATGACATTTCAAGTGCTCGCCCACGTACTTTTTAAAGGTTGTGAGTTTTCCCACTTCTGTCACCCTCAGCCTTCTTTGCTCCAAAGAAAATAACCTGAGCCTATCCAGCCTCTCTTCATAGCTCAACACTCCCTCAGTACTGCACAGGAGTGTCAGCCTGGACCTTTGTGCTGTGGTCTCTACACATGTGAGGAAGGGGCAAAGCTCCGAAAGCTCGTGCTACCAAATAAACCTGTTGGATTTTAACCTGGTGTTGTGAGACTGCTTACTGTGCCTACCCCAGTCCAACGCCGGCAACTCCACATCATGTCTTTACAATTGGGCCACAACCTTCTGATTCAGTGTTAAGACTGCTCCCAACTGAGCCACAGTTGTTGTTTTAAATTAATCCAAATACTGGCGGAAAGTTTAAATGATAGGCAAAGAATGGAAAATCACAATGAAAACATCAATTTAAGTCTTGGTGAGCAAATTAATCACTGCATCTTGAAATTGATAAATGGTTGTGTTTACATTTGGACTGTACATTAAATTGTTCAAGGTTGACATCACAGTGGCTATAGTTTAAATGGTTTTATTTAGCACAGCAGGAATTAATACAGGCAGTTAAATGGTAGCTTACAATGTATATTATGTTTGCCTTTATTGTACTTTGGGTGGAAATTACCAATTTTCCTGTATCTCTTGCTCACATAGAATTGTATACCTGTCCGGTGTACTCCTTGATCCTTCTAAGCTGAGACCCAAACCCGGAGGATATACACCAAAAACTAGAACTGTAGAAAAATCTTCTAAACTCCCTTTCTATCATGGGCCCAGCACCCCTTATCTTGTTTTTAGCCATAGCACAGCACTTTTTGTACTTGTTTTCTCATTGTAAATTCGTGAAAAGTCCTATGAACCTTAAAGCCAACATGAGTTCCAACTGTAGACAGAACCAAGATTCAATATGCTTCTTCTCTCTAATTCTAATAAATGAGAAGTGATACTGAATTAATAAAACTGTAAACTAGCAAACTTATTAAACTAGATTCTAGCAAAGCTTAATACTAATAGTAAATGGAAATTATTACATTCTGCCCTCTCTCCTTTCCTTCTCTGTGTACAGTATGCTTTGTCTGTATAGCACACAAGCAACAATACTTTTCACTGTATACTAATACATGTGACAATAATAAATCAAAGTTCTGGTCCTCACATTACAGGAAATATGTGATCGTACTCGAAAGATACACAGAAGATATACAAAGGTGTTACCAGGACTGGAGAATTTTAGCACTAAGGAAAGATTGGATATTCTGGGGTTCTTTGCAACAGAGGGGGTTGAGGCAAAATCTAATTGAGTTGTATAAAATTAAGGGGATAAAGTGGAGAGGAAGGACCCATTTCCCTTAACAGAGAGGTCAATAACCAGTGAGTCTAGATTTCAAGAAATTGGCATAACGACGAGAGGAGAGTTGAGGATAGTAGTTAAGAGCTCACCTCCTTAAAGGCTGGTAGAAGCAGAAACCATCATGACATTTAAGCAGTACTTGGATTTTACTCAGAATGCAGTAAGGGTGGCGCAGTGGTCAGCACTGCTGCCTGAAAGTGCCAGGGACCCAGGTCCTTCTGGCCTTGGGTGACTGTGTGGAGTTTGCTCGTTCTCCCTGTGTCTGCATGGGTTTCCTTCAGGTGCTCTGGTTTCCTCCCACAATCCAAAGATCTGCAGGTTAGGTGGATTGCCCATGCTAAATTGTCCCTTAGTGTCTCAAGATGAATAGGCTAAGCAAATTGATGGAAGGGACACATGTTTATTCTATCTGTGCTCTCCTCAAGCTCCAACAAAGATGTGTTATTTCTGTTCACTATCTTCCCTAAATGCTTCACTTGAGACCTTTCATATTTAAGTGGCACCAGCCATGACTTGATACTGCTGCCATTGATGGTGCTGATTAAAACAGAAGGGACCTGGCTTTGACAGCTGGACAACATCAGAGTCTCATGTTTTTGTAAGTTGCCGTCAGGTCCCCAATTACAAGGAAGTATGTGACACTGGATTTCCCTATTCTTCTTTGCTAGGAATTGTAATTCTCTGATGTCCACACTGTGTTGACTAAGAGCAGTGGAACCAGTCAACTTAAACAGCAGGAAACAGTGGACAGAAATTATGCTTTTCTGTTTTAACTCTACTCCCCGGGAACCCCTGATGAAAATATAGAAAGGCCATTAATGGCACTGCAGTGCAACAATTAACCCAACCATAGAGTGCTGCATTGAGTCAAAGGAGCACACTGCATCAGAGGGAGTCACAGCCATACTGCACAGCGCTCTGCCAGACAACACCTTGAATACTGTGTCCATTTCTCATCATTGAAAAACAAGGGAAGGCATTCAAATGCTAGACCAGTGCTTTTGCTTCCCAAACCATTTTCCAATGTGACTCCATTTTAACACTTGGAAATTAAAGTGACCCCAGATGGCAGCAAAAATAAATTAGCAATAAAGCAGCATAGTAACATTCAGTATAAAATGATTACAATTTGCATATTGATCAACATTTAATAAATACATCATACATCAAAGGAAAAAACTCCTTGGTGGGAGTAATTTACAGGCCCCCGAGCAATACTTCCAAAATGGGGCATAGTATAAACCAAGAAATAATGAAGGCTTATGAGAAGCTACAGTAATCATGCGTGATTTTTGACTGGATTAATCAAATTGGCAAGGGTAGCCTCGAGGGAGATTTCATAGAGTGTTTCTTAGAGCAATATATCATAGAGCCAACCAGGGAGCAAGCTATTTTAGATTTAGTATAATGTAACGAACAAGGGTTGATAAATAGTCTTGTCGTTAAGGATCCTCTTGGAAAGAGTGATCACAGCATGCTAGAATTTCATCTTCAGATTGTGCGGGAAAAGATAGAGTGCCATACTAGAGTTTTCGTATTGGGCAAAGGTAATTATACAGGCCTGAGGAAAGAGTTGGCCCAAGTAGACTGGGCACAATAATTGAGGGTAGGACAATTGGGGAACACTGGCGGATGTTCAGGGAAATAGTAAATCAATCTCAATTAAAGTATATTCCTGAGAGAAAGAGGAATTATAAAAGGAAGAAAACGTTCCATGGTTAAACAAGGAAGTCAAAAGGTATAAAGGAACACAGGTCACAGATCACTGAAAGTGGCAACGCAGGTGGAGAAGGTAGTCAAGAAGGCATGCGGCATGCTTGCCTTCATCGGCCGGGGCATTGAGTTTAAAAATTGGCAAGTCATGTTGCAGCTTTATAGAGCCTTAGTTAGGTCGCACTTGGAATGAAGTGTTCAATTCTGGTCGCCACAGTACCAGGAAGATGTGGAGGCTTTGGAGAGGGTACAGAAAAGATTTACCAGGATGTTGCCTGGTATGGAGGGCATTAGCTATGAAGAGCGGTTAGAGAAACTTGGTTTGTTCTAACTGGAACGACGGAGGTTGAGGGGCGACCTGATAGAAGCCTATAAGATTATGAGAGGCATGGACAAAGTGGATAGTCAGAAGCTTTTTCCCAGGGTGGAAGAGTCAATTACTAGGGGGCACAGGTTTAAGGTGCGAGGGGCAAGGTTTAAAGCAGATGTACGAGACAGATTTTTTACACAGAGGGTAGTGGGTGCCTGGAACTCGCTGCCGTGGGAGGTAGTGGAAGCAGATACGGTAGTGGCTTTTAAGGGGCGTCTTGACAAATACACGAATAGGATGGGAATATAGGGATATGGTCCCGGAAGGAAGTGAGTTTTAGTTAAGTCGGGCAGCATGGTTGGTGCAGGCTTGGAGGACCGAAGGACCTGTTCCTGTGCTGTAATATTCTTTGTTCTTTGAAATAACATAGGCATACCATGGGGGCGGGTGGGGAGTATTCATCGATGGGAATGACACTGAATGTCAAGGGGTAACGGTTTGACTATCTCTGTTGCCATTACCTGGCACTTGTGTGCCTTGAATGTTAATTGTTACTTATAAGTCCAAGCTTCAATATTTTAGAGGCCTTGCTGCATATGGATATTGACGGCTTCAGTATCTGATGAGTTGTAATGGTGCTGAATATTGATACAACTATCAGCAAACATTCCTACTTCTGCCCTTATATCATAGAAACCCTACAGTGCCATTTGGCCCATCGAGTCTGCACCGACCACAAATGATGGAAGGAAGGTCATTGATGAAGCAGCTGAAGATGTTTGGGTCCAGTACACTACCCTGAGGAGCTCCTTCAGCAATGTCTTGGAACTGAAATGATTGACCTTCAACAACCACAACCACCTTCCTCTGTGCTAGGTAGTTTCTCCTCATTTTCACTGCCTTCAGTTTGCTAGGGCTCCTTGATACCACACTTGGTCAAATGCTGCACTGTTGTCAAGAGCAGTTGCTTGCATCTCACCTCTTGAGTTCAGCTCTTTTGTCCATGTTTGGATCAAGGTTGTAATAAAATCAGGAGCTGAGTGACCCTGACAGAAACCAAACTGTTAGTGAGCAGGTTGCTGAGTAACTGCCACTTGATAGCACTGTTAATTACCCCTTCCATTACTTTGCTGATGACTTTGCTATTGATTCCATCCTCCTCCATGACAAGAGTCTGAGATTATATCGGTTTAGTCCAAACTTTGGTGTAATGTTTGATCTCCAAATATGCTTCCGATCTCATGTTCATGCCATCACTAAGGTCGCCCATGTCCATCTCTAAGATTGCTCAGCTCATCTGCTGCTGAAACGTTCATTCTTCTCTTGTTATCTCTAGACTTGACTATACCAATATATGCTTGGTTGATCCCCCATAAACTTAAGGTCATCCAAAACTCTGCTGTCCATGTCTTAATTTGCAGTGTCCCATTCTCCTATCACCCTTTTGCTCACAAGCCTCCCAAACAAGCAACATCTAGATTATAACATTCTCATCCTTGTTTTCAAATCCCACCATGATCTTGACTCTTCCTATCTTTGTATTCTGCTTCAGTCCCACAACCCTACAAGGTATCTGTACTTCTCTAATTCTGGTCTCTTGGGCATCCCCAAGTTTAATTGCTCCACGTCCGGTGGTCATGCCTTCAGTTGCAAGGCCGGAACTCTGGAATTCGCCCTCTAAAGCTCTCCATCTCTTTTTCTTGCTTTCCTCCTTTAAGGCACTCCTCAAAACCTACCTCTTTGATCACGTTTTTGGTCACCTGATATAATAATCCAGGATTTTGTCAGACCAACAGAGGTCTCGTTCGCTGCTTGGAGAACTGGCAGGGAACACCCTCCAATCAGTTCTGTATGGGAGATCCGACAGAATCAAATGTCTTACAGGCATTTAGGTGACCAATGCTGGGTCTTTCTCACGATTGAGGTCCCCAGCGGTGGCAGTCCTGCATGCCGAGAGCTGCCAGCCAATCACAAGACAGCAGCTTTTCCTGCTGTCAATGCTAGTGGGATGCGGCGGCAATGCATCTACCAGAGGCAAAGGATCATCATGGGACCCCAGGCCAAAGGTGAGTGAAGGCAGAATGAAACTACAAGTGCTGAAAAAAAAAACTCAGCAGGTCTGGGAGCATCTGTTACGAGTGAAACAGAGTTAATGTTTCAAGTTCAATCTGACTTTTTGGAACTGAAGAGAGGTAGAAATGTGGTGGGTTTTATGCTGCTGAATAAATGTACGCTCGTGGGGGTGGTGCATCAGGTGGAACAAAAGGGAAGGTCAGGGATAAATTAGAGGGCAGGAGAGATTAGATAACAAAAATGTCATGGAACAAAGGGCAAAGGGAATGGTGAGGGTGGTAGTAAAGAAGCAAAACATTGGTCCAGAGTCGGATTAATGAGCCTAATTGGCATCCCACCAGCAGCAGCTGGAATCCTGTGGAATCCCCTTCTACCCTCTGACTTAATCGGTGAGATTTTGTCACTCATGGAGTTCTCCCATGATTAATTGTGCACAGTTGCCATGTTTTACACTGCGACGGGCTGCATTAAACATTGTTCTGTATCTCCTTATGTAGCTCAGTGTCACACTTCGTCTTATAATGCTCTTGTGAAGTGGCTGGGGGTGTTTCATTACATTAAAGGTTCTGCATTAATATAAGTTGCTCTTCTTTCCAGACTGGAAAGGAGTGCCTGAAAAAAACAATCATATAGCGCTCGAGTTCCCACCATTTAAAATGTCTATGTTTAAAAGGGGCAGTTGTTTATACCAGACAAAACGTGATAACCATTAACCACCTCTATTAATGTGAATTTCAAAGCTGCAGGTTATGGCATCTTAAGTGTTCCATTTATTTCAGACAGTAACAGCCATGCTTACTCAACGGCAAGGATTTACAGTCAGTTACCAGCACAGGATTGATCAGATTTATCAAGGTTACAGTAAGAGCAACAGTTAGTACAGCATCTGCACAGTCATTACCTATGGTAAACCTTATTTTTGTATTGTGTCAATAGTCTATATATACACACTACTAACGGCAGGCAATAAGAAGCAATATCCAAATAGATTCAAATAATAAAAGATAACTTTATTCCCAGTGATTAGGCAGCAGTTTGACACTTTCTTCATAAAATCAGTATGTAAAATTAATCAATGATGACAACATTCTTAAAGGAACTACCAGAATGCAAATGGCATTGAGGAAATTCCAGGGAATATCCTGTCTGCACCATTCCGCTTTTAGGAGTCAGGAGTGACGATGAGACCAACAAACACAGGCATGCAATTGGCAATGAAATGAACAGGAAAAAAAGCTTCTCTTAAAAATATATTTTTGTATATTTTTCAAAGACAATAATTTTAAAAGACTATCAATGCATAGAATAGCGAAGCCTGAATCAGAGTAGGAAGCCCATAAATCATAATGTATCTAATAATGTTCTCATTATCAGTAATAAAGGTGACCATAGCCTGGATAGCTGGTGGTGATTGAACCTGAGGATCACCATACCTCAGGCAAGAGGCAAGGTTGAGAAGGCAAGGCCTTCATGAATAACTTCAGTCGGTATGGGAATTGAACCCACGTTGTTGGTGTCACTCTGCATCACTAACCAGCCATCCAGCCAACTGAACTAAATCTCATTACTGAACTATTAGTAATCAGCAACAAATAACTCATAGAGCTACCATATTACAGCAGCCATTGAATTTAAAAGGTAAATTGCATTTGCATGAACATGCCTGATCTGTATGCGAGACAGCAATCTGTATATGAGACTGTAGACAGGATAGTAAATGCCATAGAAAAAGGTAATGCAGAATACGAACCAAAATTAAACTATGAGACTCGTCTAAAGGAACACATGTTCAAAAGGTAATTTTAAGTAATTGGTAAGTGAAGTGGGTGATCAATACAGAGAATAGACTTCCAGGTAGAGGAGTAGTGGAGGCAAAAAACTCAGACACACCAAATGAGGGAAATGTAGCCTCAGTCTGGATAGGTGAATTAAGAAGGGGCAGAACCTGACAAGGGAAGAACCTGACAAAAACAAAGTTCCCCCATCATCCCCAACCATTGGAATTTTTCTGATACTTGTGAAAAATGTTACTGCTCTTTAGCTTTCCAGATGACAAGAGTGGTACAACAGTGGGAGGAGAAAACAAAGAAAATGCACAAAGCACAAGGAGGTTGCTGCTGTTTCTGAAATCATATATTAACAAAAGGCAGCATCTCAGGAAAACTTAGGGAAATGAATGAGGGGAGATAAATTTGGGACAATAATATAGGAATATATCATTTCACTATGTACTCGCTAAAAAATATTTATGGTTATAGAATCAGATAATTGGGAGTGTTAGAGGGCCACTCATTTGAAAGTGTATCAATGGATAGGTTTGTGATAATAAATTTAAAATTTGACACTAGTGACAACCGACGGTAGTTAATTAGGAAATACAGCCATTGTTCTTGGCAGCAGATAGCAGTCCTAAGAGGCCTTGTTACTGTTTACGATGTATTCACAACCAAGGGAAAGCTAATTAGAACTGTCATATATTGGTTATCATCTCTCACTCTCCAGGTCTGGGGGCCTTAGATTACTCCAGAGTTTAAAGCAAATTGCACCTTAAGAGACACTTAAATAACTAGATTCTGAACTGCCTCTGGCCACATTTTGTTATTAATTTTTATTTATATCTGTCAAATCAGCCAGCCAGACAAACGGGCACAGAGATAACAGGGCCATTTTCAGCCACTTTCCTGACAAAATTTACTTTTGCAGGCAGCATCATAGGTACCATCTTACACCAATCAACAAGAACAAACATGCCTTTGTGGCCTGGTTTAAACAGTGTATCGTTGTGTTTAAAACAAAATAAAGTGGGGAAGAAATAAAACGAGGACTTTCAGATTCCTGAATTCAAGGACATCATTTCAAACATGATATCCCATTATTATTGTGGTGATTGTCTAGTATTCTGCCTCCAACAAAGCCCTAGTGCATTGAAATGTTCGCTTTGGAAGCTTAATCTAAACTCGGATCAACAAAAGTAAACACAATGGTGAAGGTCTGATTGGGTGCACATTGATGAAAGAACAAAATTTCATTTGCAGGAGGCTAAAATTTTAGAATGCTTTCAGAACATGGGAAAGCAAAACGCTGGCTACCTGGAACCTGAATGTACAAAACATTTTCTCAAGTTAATCTACTGTCAATGCCTGCCAATGTTACATATGTGTTATAATCCAGGATGATTTTACAGTATTATTCAATCCTCACTTTTCAAAATTATACTCGGGAGTTGGAATGATAAGTGTGGCATCATAGAATCATAACATCCCTAAAGTGCAGAAGGAGGCTGTTCGGCCAATTGAACCTGCACCGACTAAAATCCCACCCAGGCCTTATCCCCGTAACCCCATGTATTTACCCCACTAATCCCCCTGACACTAAGGACAATTTAGCATGGCCAATCAACCTAACTCACACATCTTTGGAATATGATTTGGAGTATGATGGAGTATGGGCGGCACGGTAGCACAGTGGTTAGCACTGCTGCTTCACAGCTCCAGGGTCCCGGGTTCGATTCCCGGCTCGGGTCACTGTCTGTGTGGAGTTTGCACATTCTCCTCGTGTCTGCGTGGGTTTCCTCCGGGTGCTCCGGTTTCCTCCCACAGTCCAAAGATGTGCGGGTTAGGTTGATTGGCCAGGTTAAAAATTGCCCCTTAGAGTCCTGGGATGCATAGGTTAGAGGGATTAGCGGGTAAATATGTGGGGGTAGGGCCTGGGTGGGATTGTGGTCGGTGCAGACTCGATGGGCCGAATGGCCTCCTTCTGCACTGTAGGGTTTCTATGATTTCTATGATAAATAAAATCATCCACTGAATGCTAAATATAATTCTAACAATATTTGTTTTCCGACATTTCAGTATTATTGCAGCAACATAAAAACAACAGAATAGTTTAAACACATACACATGTATTTGTACTTCTCCTCAATGTACAAATTAATATAGTAGTTGGCTTTTGGACAAGATGACACCTGGCAGAAACTATTGAAATAACTTCAGCAAAACCAGCAGAATCCATCATAATTTTTAAATTCTCTTCTGCTTTCACTGCAACAAGAACAGCGTACATTTGACTGAGTAAAATAAGCAAAGGAGCTGCACTAGACCATAATCAAATAAAATTTGACAATCAGCTACATATGAAGATTTTACAACAGGACTGTAAACCTGGTCCAAGAGGTAGATTGAAAGGTGCTCTTATAGGAGGAGAGATGTGGAGCATGTTAGGAATGAAATTCCAAAGATTTATGGCCAAGTAGCTGCTGGCAATGTGACTAAAGTTTATTTATTAGTGTCTGTCACAAGTCGGCTTACATTAACACTGAAATTAAATTACTGTGAAAATCCCCTAGTCGCCACACTCCGGCGCCTGTTCGGATACACTCAGGGGGAATTTAGCATGGCCAATGCACCTAACTAGCACATCTTTTGGACTGTGGGAGGAAACTGGAGCACCCAGAGGAAACTCACGCAGACACAGGGGGAACGTGCAGACTCTGCACTGACAGTGACCCAAGCCAGGAATCGAACCCAGGTCCCTGGCGCTGTGAGGCAGCAATGCTAACTATTGTGCCAACGTGCCGCCCCAGCGAGTTAAGCGAGTTAACGCTTCAGGTCAATGAAGTTGGAGGTGTAATAGGTTTTGAATAAGGGGTGGGTAGGACAAGGACAAAAAGGTCTGTGACAGGGTAAAAGACAGGAGAGATTGATGACAGGAAAGTTAGTCTCTCAGGACCAAAAGGAACGGTGATGGGTGAAGAATAGAAACAAGAGGTGTGCCTGGAGCAGGTGTGCTGCTGACTGAAAGAAAAATCAGAGAAAAATCAAAACTTGCAAAGAAAAGGAAGCTGAGTTTACAGTCTGAAATTGTTGAACTCAAGAGTTCAGTCCAGAAGGCTGTGAAGTGTCTAATCGAAAGATGAGGTGGCATTCCTCAAACCTACTCTGAGTTTCACTGGAACAGGGCAGCAGTTTGAGGATGGAGATGTCAGCTTGAGGGCACAATGAAAAGTTAAAATGAAGAGCCCCGAAAGCTCAGTCACGCTGGCCGACTGATGGGAGGCGTTCTGCAAAGCAGTCACACACAGTGTTTGGTCCCGCCAATGCAGAGGAGACCACATTATGAGCAACAAATACAGTAGACTAAATTGAGAGAAGTGCAATTAAATCACTGATTGTTGTCTTGTTCAAAACAAATTAACTTTTACCGGTCTTGATAAAAGGTCATCAAACTGAAACATTAACTCTGTTTCTCTCTCCACAGATGCTGCCAGACATGTTGAGCATTTCTAACCTTCCCGCCAGATCAAGTAAGCAGATTCCTTCCGTAAAGGACATTAGTGAACCAAATGGGTTTTTATGACAATCGTTTCATGGTTGCCATTAGAGTTTTAATTCCAAATTTTTGCAGATTTCAAATTTCATCATCTGCCATGGCGGGATTTGAACCTGTGTCCCCAGATCTTGCCTGTGTCTCTGGATTACTCATCCAAAGACAATATCACTGCACCATTGCCTCCCCGCAAGTCTTTAAAGACACAAGTCACTTCAGGGCTTTTATCCGACAATCATACATTTCTGTTCACAGCCTGACCATGTTTCTCTGGCAGCATTTAGTATACACTCTGTCAGTTATAGAACCATGCAGTGCAGAAGGAGGCCGCCATTCAGCTCATCGAGTTTACACCAACTCTCCAAAAGAGCTTCTTACCAAGGCCCACACCCGCCCCCACCTATTCCTGTCACCCCACACATTTACTATGGCTAATCCACCTAACCTACACATCTTGAACACCAAGGGGCAGTTTAGCATGGCTAATCCACCAAACCTGTGGGATGAAACCCACGGAGACACGGGGAGAACGTGCACAGATAGTCATCCAAGGCTGGAATTGACCTGGATTTTTGACGCTGTGAATCAGCAGTGCGAATCACTTTGCCACTATGCCCCCCTCCCCAAATTCAAAGTTGCTTTGTTCGCATTTTCTGATAACTCAAATTTTAGCACTAAAGCTGCACTTTGCTGTGTTATTCATAGTGCTCAATTTGAGTAATTGTAAAATACAATTATTAAGTTATTAATTAAAGACCTTTGAAAATCAGATGTCCGTATTCACAAATGTATTTAGCTCATGTTTATTAATGTGTAAATCCAGGAAGTCAAGTGCACACCTGAAAATTACAGCCGTTCCTCTAATTCCTTCCTGGAACCATGGCCAATTTTGCTTGCCAACCAGAATCTGATAATACCTGAGAAATTCCTCCGCTCCCAGCCAGATCTCATTAGTGCAGCCACTTTGCTCCGGCCTGATCTGATAGTGCAATAGGAGGCACTACAACAACACTGGCCAGCAAAGTCAGCAGGTGTCCTGTTCCTGACTGCTATCCAGTGGGCCCTGCACCTACAGGAGAGCAGAGTCACGTTTGACTGATGTTCCCTATGTATCCCACCACACGTTGTTCCTTCTAGGAAATAAAATTATAGTGCACCATTTCCCATTTTGTCCATGCTGCAATGATTCTTCAGTCATGAGATACAACCTAAAAGGGAATGCAGCGAAGGTTTACCAGGCTGATTCCAGGGATGGCGGGACAGATGTATGAGGAGAGATTGATTAGGTTAGGATTATTTTCGCCGGAGTTCAGACGAATGAGGGGGGAGGGTTTCATAGAGACTTATAAAATTCTAACAGGACGAGACAGGGTAGATGCAGGGAGGATATTCCTGATGGAGGGGGAGTCCAGAACCAGAGGTCACAGTCTGAGGATTCAGGGTAGACCATTTAGGACGGAGGTGAGAAGACATTTCTTCACCCAAAGAGTGGTGAGCCTGTGGAATTCATTACCACAGGAAGTAGTTGATGCCAAAACATTGAATATATTCAAGAGGCGGCTGGATATAGCACTTGGGGCGAATGGGATCAAAGGTTATGCGGAGAAAGCAGGATAAGGCTATTGAGTTGGATGATCAGCCATGATTGTAATGAATGGCAGAGCAGGTTCGAAGGGCCAAATGGCCTCCTCCCACTCCTATCTTCTATGTTTCTATGTTAATGCCACTATCTTGGTTAATTTAGAACTTGCAAGCTAAAAATAAAAAGTTAACAGTCTAGTAGCTCTTCAATGAAGATACTGCCAGTGAACATATACCTGAACCAGGTTTACCAGTGAACCATACGAACCAATTTCATATGGTGCAGCACAGACGTCTGTCGGTAGAGCAGCTTAGATATCGTCACAAGCACAAACAGCTGGTCTTGACAGACATGGTACATCTGTTCTCAGAGCCCACTACAGTCACACAGGACTTCCAAGATAATTGACTCCCCCCTTTCTTTACATGGATGCTTTTACTTATAGATGAGCAGCATAAAATTACACTGATTACAATAATTTAAACCTCTATCTTTCCACTGAATGGCATCTTCAATTTTAGTGAGCATACTGAGCTAAACAAGGATTCTCACCAAATATTCTTTTTCAACCATAAAAAGCTTAAATGAATCACAGTCAATGTTAAGTTGATTTTTGATCACTTTAAGTCCCTTTCCAAGGATGGAGCCACTTGTTCCCTCGGGAACGTTGGTGTAAATTGAGGATCCAGCTGTGAAGAGTTAGAGACCATGGTGTGAGAAAGCAGCCTCAGGCTTCACTGTTATTAAATCTCCAAATAAAATCCAGCATCCACAATTAGAGAGACAATGCTGAAGGAAGGAGCCTGCATTTATTGTAGAATTCAGCACACAGGGGACCAGCTGCAGCTGAGGTGAAATACAGTTCTCAAGCTGCGATAAATACATTTTGAGTTCATTGCTGATATTGAAGTATACCTTTGTGTATTTGTTTTCTGAGGCTGTGTCTGTGATTATGTGATGCAGAACAGTAAGTGGTTCAGATGGAATTAAGGTGAAGGAGACGAAGCCATTTTAATTAGTTATCAGTTAATTAGTGCCCTGCTTTGCCCTTACCCGTAATCTAATTAGACAATAATAAATGAGATGGGTTAAAACGAAAAATCGTTAATGTGGAAATGTGAAACAAGCAGACAATGCTGGAAATACACAGAAGGCCTATCACTTAACTTCTCGCAAACATATGATAAACAGGATAATGCTGAAGGTTCCCAAGTTGACCTTCCTTTCATTTTCAGATGTGGAAACCCTGTAACATCAATGAGGTAAATACAGCTGGGGTATGGTGACATTCCACTTCAGTGCCTTGTGTTATAAGGCAAAGCTCAACATGAAGCAAATTCCAAACTCCATTCATGGCTCAGTAAGTTAAAAAAATACTATTTTAGATAATTATCAAAACTCTTGTCACCTCTAACTAAAAATATGTTGATATAATTTGAAGCTTAATCTATGAATCGCTACTTAAGTGTGGGTCAGACACTGAATTGGATTGCAGTCAAAATGGGGTGCCCCCTATAAACACAACTGTAATGTTGTCTTTGTGTGTCTAGGTGCAAACCAAGCCACTACGCTGCACTTTTGCAAAATTATTTCCAGCAAATTCACAAATGATTTTACTTCTTGCTCATTCCAGCATTAGAAGTGATTCTGTAGTCAATTGTGTTTATCATGGGAATTTTGTCTCAAATTTCAGCTTAGTGGGTTTAGTCACCAACACAGCTGCTTAATTAAATGGAGCGTTGACTGTGTCAATACCATCAGCATCCATTCAAAGTAGTAATCAGGTACTGCAGGATTGTAGTCTAGTGCTTCCTATCAGCACAATGTCCAATTTTGATTAAGGCTGAGGAAGAGCATCCAAGTATCCATCATTTGATCTGATTTGATTTATTATTGTCACATGTATAGGTAGAGGACAGATGTTAGAGGTAGGTTCTTTACTCAGAGAGTAGTAAGGGCGTGGAATGCCCTGCCTGCAGCAGTGGTGGACTCGTCAACATTAAGAGCATTCAAATGGTTATTGGATAAACATATGGATGATATTGGAATAGTGTAGATTAGAGGGGCTTTAGATTGGTTCCACTGGTCGGCGCAACATCGAGGGCCGAAGGGCCTGTACTGCGCTGTAATGTTCTATGTTCTATACAGTGAAAAATATTGTTTCTTGTGCGCTATACAGACAAAGATATCGTTCATCCACCCAAAGACTGTAAAACCTTCCCATTTCAACATTCACTCATGTCATAGATTCTAGGATTTGCACCCATATCACTCTTTGAGTCTATTTCACAATTTGGTCACTTTCTGTGTGAAGAATTCTTTTGTTACCATCACCTCCCATAAGATTTAGCCAAGAATCCACTGCCCTACTCTCAATCAGATCTCTACTCTGAAGACTAGCACACTGCCGCAGACTCCCACTTACACTAAATTAGGGCGCAGTGCTGAATGTGCTAATGATGTTCCATCCATAAATACGAGATCAAATTGGAAACTCTCAGCTTTCTCAAGGTGAAAGACATTGAAGAAAAATTGAAGCACTGTAGATCAGCATCATATTTTTTTCAACTTTTTATCTTTTACAACGAAGGAAGGTACAAAAATAGAGGAATTGTTCTTATCATACTTCCATTCTTGTGATACAACAGGTCACCATTAAATGTTTTTGGAAGGCAAATAAATTGGGTGGAGTACATTCTGCTGAAATGCATCATCGCATCAAGTGTATAGTCCATGTGATTAAAATCTTTCTCAAAATATGTCATGGTTTATTTTCTTACCCATCCTCTAATTCATTTTATCTCTTATTCTCCTCTCTGCTGAAGGCACTGAGCGGCAGTACCGTAACCCTTCAGCAAGTTGTCTAAATGGCATTCTTCATGTGAGAGCTTGGACCACTCAATCCCAGGAAGATCATCGCTGCCAAGCCCAATCCTACAATGTCCCAGCATTTGTGCTGAAAATCATCCTGGTCTGCAGTGTCTAACACTACAGCAAATAATACATCTGTCCAATGAGTTGTTCAAGATTTTGTAGAATTTTCTTTCTCAAGGTTAAAATGCCCTTCAAAATCAGATGTCTCTAATCGAGGTCTAGTGAGATTCTGGGCAGCTGTGGTCTTTTCCTAGTAGCAACAACCCCAGAGTTAAAATTCTCGCCCACCGAGAGCTGGCAGAACGGCAGCGCCACTTGAGAGGCCATGGCTGCAACCAGTATGACCATCTATGGGCCTTCCCACTACAGTCTTAATTGGGATAGAGGCAGAAAGACAGCAGGATCCCCACTGCCAACCCTCCTTCTTGATTAAATGCTCCCCACCACCAAACTTGCCAAGGGGGAAGAGTATTAATTTCGGCCCCACATCCCATCGTCATACATACTAAATATATTTGGTGCTAAAATTAAGTGCATCACAAATAGAATGTGTGTCATATATGAACACTATCGTGGCTTTTAGTTTGCATTAACAGAAGGCGATCGACTATCCTATTTCAAAGTAGTCGTATTCTTATTTGAGCACATTTTTTTCTTTATTCATTGGATGTGGGAGTTGTTGACGAGGCTATCACTTGTTACGCATCCTTAATTGCCCTTGAACTGAGTGACTTGCTCGGCCATTTCAGAAAGCAGTTAAGAGTAATTGCTGTGGGACTGGAGTGACATGTAGGCCAGGCTGGGTAAGGTTGGCAGATTTCATTCCGTAAAGGACATTAGTGAACCAGATGGGTTTTTAAAACAATCAATGACAGGTTCATTGTCATCATTAGTGAAACTAGCTTTAAAATCCAGATTTATTAGTTGAATTTAAATTGCATCAGCTGCCAAGGTGGGATTTGAACTCGTGTCCCCAGAGCATTAACTTGCATCTCTGAATTACTAGTCTAATGACATTGCTACTATGCTACTATCTTCCCCTAAACATGAAATACAATTTTTGTTGTTTTGTAATGTTTTGCATATTTTTCCATTGCCCACACCAATCATCCTGTAATCTCCATGAGTGCTAATGTTATTTAATTAGTAACGGATTAACAGCCAGTTTTCTGCTGGGGGACAGTGTCCAAATCATTAGGCAAAAAGACTGTCCAAACCTATCTACAAACAGTGCAATCTATGCTCATTAGTTTTATATCAGTTAAGGCTGCAACTTAGCTTTGATCAGAAGACATTTATAAGGAACCTCTTATTCACAACTACAAACAACGTTAAGTTTCTATTCCAAGAAGTTGTTTAGTTATGGTGGTTATAACCTTGAGCACCAACAACACTCAGTTAAACCTTTAATTCTATGTATAACTGGAATGCCTTAATCGATACATGAAGTTACTGACTGAGTTGGATGGTTGTTGATGAGATGCATATCAGATGTATTTTCGCATCAATTTCATTTGAATCAATTTTCTTCCCACTGGTCCAAGTCTTACTCACTGAGCAACAGCAACATATTAATATCATGTCCTGCCCAGAGGAGCTGGTTTTGAGTGATTAGCTCCTCAATGTTGGGCATATCGACTTGGGAGAGGACGCTGCTATTAGTCTGGCTCATTATCTCTCACTTCTGGCTTCAGATTCCTGAACTTCACAGGACATCTGAAATGCATTTCTGCACCGGGCCACATTGGGAGAAAAAAATACAGCTTCTGTTTACAATCTGCTGCTTTTTTGAAAATCTGTGACTCGGTGGACAAGATCTGTATCAACTTTCAAGCTTTGCTTCAAATTTCTGGACTCCCCTTGATGTCAAGACTGTGTTTCTGCTCTGGCCCAAATGGGGTATGCTGTAAGACCCACCTTTCACCAATGTCTTGCTGCTCCTTTGCAATACTTAAAGTATCTTTAATCATATCTGCTTATCTTCCCCACCACTGCCTTGATTGAGACTCCAATTATCAGCTGAACCTACTTAGGGCTACTGGTTTTCCCACTTCTGCTGGTAGACCAGGGAAAGTAAAACATGAGCTGGATCGCAAAATGAGTCAGAACCATATAATCCTTACAGTGCAGAAGGAGGTCATTCGGCCCATTGAGTCTGTACTGACCCTCCGAAAGAGCATCTTACCCAGGCCCACCCCTGTATTGTCCCAGTAACTCCGCGTATTTACCATGGCTAATCCACTTAACCTACGCATCTTTGGACATTAGGACAATTTAACATGATAAATCTACCTAACCTGCACATTTTCGGTCTATAACTAACTAACGACACTGGTATTCATTGAGATTACAGGGTGATTGGTATGGGCAATGGAAAAATGTGCAACATAAAATTTACTAAATTACTAAAGTAAGAAATTACTTCACTGTCACATTTGGTTAAATGAAGATGACATGCTTGTGTCATAACTCCAATTTTGCAGCACTCCTCAGCAGTGAACTGTATTATAAGGCTGAATTATGTCCTCAAGTTGTTAAAGAAAGTTGAACCCAATCCTTTGACTCAGTGGTGAATGCGCTCCTGTCTATCGCAAACTAACTTAGAAGAGGAGAAAACCAGGGAGGAAAAATGCTTTTATGGATATTTGCTCAATTGTTTGTTCAGTACCTATTTATATATTTGATAAAATATATTTCATCAGTACTTCTATTGCCAATCTCCACACAATAAACTATAAATGTGATTTAAAAATACAGTAACTTTTCCTTTATTCCTTCCATTCTTCATTCAGCTGATGTTTACTGCAGTTTACAGCAGTAATGCTACTCAGATTTCTCTATAGAGCAATTTTTCTTTCAATTCAGCATCAATAGAATTTGTCAAATAGATACATATATATATAGATCAGAATTTTCCTTGCATCTTACTCCCTAGTCACAGAGCCAAACATTCGTACTAGCTTCCTAACTCTAAGATGAAAGTCATGATACTTGGGACCTCAGGCAGCCCATAAAATTAACAGTTAATCCAGATTGAGTAGACATTTGTCATATGTGACGTAATTAGATTTTTTCGGAAACTTATTTTTTGAAGATGATGTTTGGCGCTCATTGTGAAATGCATTCAGTCAGTCAATCACTAATTCAAGTTCAGTTGTGTGTGGTCTCTAAATAGAATATTGTCTCCTCAATTTAATAAACAAAAGTCATTGAGGTCAATGAGGTAACAGTGGCTTTGCTGCACCAGAACCACATGGAAATAACTACTTTTTTGTTTATATGAGCAGACATGTGAGTCACATGAACATATTATGCGATCCAGATCACCATCTTGTCAGTGTTGAGTGCAATATAATCAATATCCTCACTTTCTGATTCGTAGACTCAGGTTACCAAATTTGCTTCCATTACTCTCAGATCACAGCTGTGAACTGAAATTCTATCAAACTATTGAATGAATACACTGAAGATACATCACAATCCGCCTCTCTGGGATGATGACAAGAAAAAGCCCAGCTCAGACCAAACTAGGGTCTGCAAATGAACACTCTTGAATATAGCTCATTCGTTGTATATATTCATGCAATGAACTCACCTTTGCTGGTGATGAAGGGTTGGATCCTGATTAAAGTACAAGCATTCGGCTTGTTATTTATCAATTATGTTCAAATTAGGACATTAAAAGAAAGTCAAAAGATAGGAAAAGTACACTGGAATTTTGTATGAGTAGCAAGATTATTCCATATGTCTGAGGCATTTGTCAATCTCCTAAATAGTAAAGCATCGCCAATCCACATTGAACAATTACACACTTGTCAAAAGACATTTAATTGTAACAAATTCCACTTCATTTGGTCTTGAAAAACAAATAAGCCACAGTCACATCAAAAGCCCTGGTAACAAGCAAGCCTATGATTACTCCAATTCAAAATGTTCAATGCTCTGCCTGATGAGACAAAGCCCTTTCCTTCAATATCTGCTGCCTTGGTGTTAAAATTTACTGGAACTGTAAAACCAGTGATGTGAAGCCATGAATTTTCAGGGAAAAAGCTGATGTTCAGCAGTTGGTACACAGTACACACCATCTCGCACTAAAGTGTGGAACAATCTATTTTCATAGCAGATTTCAAGTGTTTATTACTTCTTCAGAATATTTCCATCGTTTTTGTATCAAGGTGCTACATTGTTCACTGTCATCAACACTTTAATAAAAATAATTTGAATTTCTAACTTTCCACATTGAGATTCTTACAGCTGAAGCATTTTAGGAAGATTCATCGAATTTGCTGGAAATCGTAAGAAAATGAGAGAGAGAGGTAGCTTAGCGAATTGGATGGGACTGCTCATCAGTTCAGGTTTCATGAATCTGACCTTTTTTTAATACTGAAGATGATGGATCAAGGCCAAAAATGCAGATAACACCAAAGTTGATAAAAGGTAACAAGACAATATAAATCAAAGGGCAGCATTTGAAAGTCTGGATTATATGTCTGCAGACAGAAGGAGGATGAAAATGATGAAAGTGGCAAGAACTGCCACTGTTTCAGGGTGCCATGGAAGGAGGAGTTATTGGAGAAGACTGTGTGTTGAATTTTAACAACAGCAAATTGAAGATTTAGGAAAAAGGGAAAGTATGTAGCATGGTGTTTTTGGAGATCTGGGGCAGTGTAGACAGTGTCAATGTATGGAAGGCTGGTTTGTGTGATGGACTGGGCTTCATTCACAACCCTTTGTAGTTTCTTGCAGTTTTGGACAGAGCAGGAGCCATACCAAGCTGTGATGCATCCGGAAAGAATGCTTTCTATAGTACCTGTAGAAGTTGGTGAGAGTTGTAGCAAACGTGCCAAATTTCCTTAGTCTCCTGAGAAAGTAGAGGCATTGGTGGGCTTTCTTAACTAAAGTGTCCGCATGGAGGGACCAGGACAGGTTGTTGTTGATCTGGACACATAAAAACTTGAAGCTCTCGAGCATTTCTACTTCATTTCCATTGATGTAGACAAGGGCATGCCCACTACTATGCTTCCTGAAAGAGCAAGGGATGAAAGTTGGATATCTAAATCGCTGTACGGCCAATTATATGCTTTTGAAATGTAATCATTGTCGTGATGTAGGAAACACAAAAGACAATTTGCAAACAGCAAATTTCCACAAGCAGCTATCCTATGCAAAACCCACAAACTGGTATCCAAAGACTTCAAAAACATTTCAAGCCCATTGAGTTAGAAGAAAGTTAACATGCATTAAACTACAGTTCGCCAATCGCCGCAACAGGTCTACATCTTCTTGGCCCTATACTCAACCCTGGAACACCTAGATAACAAAGACACCTATGTCAGACTCCAAGTCATAGACTACAGCTCAGCCTTTAACACCATTATTCCTACGAGACTCATCTCCCAACTCTGTGGCCTGGGTTCAGCTCCTCCCTCTGCAACTGGATCCTAGACTTTGTAGCCCACAAACCATATAGTCAGTAAGGATAGGCACCAACACCTCCTCCAAGATCAACCTCAACACCAGTGCTCTGCAAGGCTGTGTTCTGAGCCCCTTACTTTATTCTTACACACGCATGACTGTGCGGCCAAATTCCCCTCCAACTCAATTTTCAAGTTCGCTGATGACATCACTGTCGTGATTCGGATCTCAAACAATGACAAGACTCTCTCCTTTCCTTCCCTATGTATGGTATGCTTTGTCTGTATAGTGCGCAAGAAACAATACCTTTCACTGTGTACTAATACATGTAACAATAATAAACCATATTAAATCAGATCAAAATCATTATTATAAATTCTTGAAGTCCACAAAGATTTCAGTATCATTCAAACTAAAATAGTCAGAAACTTATTGATAATGTGATAAAGACCAATCTGTTTTTGTGATGTTGAGTGAGGGATAAATATTGGCCAGGTCAAAGCAAATGCTCTTCTTTGAAATACTGCCATCCACCTGAGGGGGCAGATGTCAATTGCCAATTATCATCTCACTTGAAAGACAGCACCCCTGAAAGGACAGCATTCTCTCGGTACTGCACTGCAACGTGAGCAGGGATTTTACTGCCCAGGTCCTGGACTTCAACCTGGAACCTTCTGACTTAGGGATAAATGTGCTAACAGCTGAACCATGACTTTTCACTAAGATACACAATATGGGAACAGGATTCAAGTCTGCTGAGTATTTTCCATCAACTACAGATTTTTACAATTTAAACTCAAGCTTATTTGAAGGCTTTAAGTATATGTCTACTCTCAATCATCAATAAAGTGATGGAAGAGGTCATCTGTCAAGCAGCACCTGCTCAACAATAACTTGCTCAGTAACACCTAGTTTGGGTTTGCCAGCATCACTCAGCTCCTGATCTCATTACAGCCTTGGTTCAAACATGGACAAAAGAGCTGAATTCCAGAAGTGACGCGAGAGTGACAGCCCTTAACATCAAGGCTGCATTCGACCGAGTGTGGCATCAAGGAGCCCTAGCAAAACTGAAATGAATGGGTGTCAGGAGGCAAACTCTCTGCTGGTTGGAGTCATACCTGGCATATAGGAAATGGTTGCGGTTGTGGAGGGTCAGTCATTTCAGCTTCAGGACATCACTGCAGGAGTCCCTCAGGGTGGTTTCCTAGGCCCAGCAATCTTCAGTTGCTTCATCAATGACCTTCTCTCCATCATAAGGTCAGAAGTGGGGATGTTCGCCAATGACTGCAACGCGTTCAGCACTACCCGTGACTCCTCAGATATTGAGGCAGTCCATGTTTAAATGCAACGAGATCTGGACAATATCCAGGCTTGGGCTGACAAGTGGCAAGAAACATTTGCGACATACAAATGCCAGGCAATGACCATCACCAATAAGAGACAATCTAACCACAGCCCCTTCAATGGTGTAACCATCACTGAATTCCCCACTGTCAACATCCTTGAGGTTACCATTGACCAGAAACTCAACTAACTCGTCACATAAACACAGTTGCTATAAAAGCAGATCAGAGGCTAGGAATATTACGGCGAGTAACTCACTTCCTGATTCCCCAAAGCCTATCCACCATCTACAAAACATATGTCAGGAGTGTGATGGAATACTCCCCACTTGCCTGGATGGGTGCAACACTCAAGAAGCTTATCATCCAGGACAAAGCAGCCCACTTGATTGGCACCACATCCACAAACACCCACTCCCTCCACCACCGACGCTCAGTAGCAGCAGCATGTACTATCTACAAGATGCACTGCAGAAATTCACCAAAGATGCTTAGATGCACCTTCCAAACTCACAACCACTTCCATCTAGAAGGACAAGAGCAGCAGATACAATGGAACACCACCACCTGCAAGTTCCCCTCCAAGCCACTCACCATCCTGACTTGGAAATAAATCACCGTTCCCTAACAGTCGCTGGGTCAAAATCTTGGAATTCTGTCCCTAACGGCATTGTGGGTCAACCCATAGCATGTGGACTGCGTTTCAAGAAGGCAGCTCACCACCACCTTCTCAAGGGCAACTAGGGATGGGCAATAAATGCTGGGCAGCCAGCGACGCCCATGAACCACGAATGAAAAAAAATCAGTGATTTAAATAGAAAGTCAGCAGAGTAACATGATACAAATTATTGATAACTCAGAGTAATATATCATAAACAAGTATTAAATAAGCCAAACTATCCAAAAGCAACCTGTGTAATTTAATGTAAAAGTACATATTAATGTACTTTTTAAAGTGATACAAAGGCGCAACATAATTGTAAGTTATCATACATGAAAACACAGATCAGAATTTTTTCAGGACTCATCTATTTCATAGACATCCTTGATCATCGCAATAGAAAGAGGAAATGATGGAATGACTTATGTCATTAATTATGGCACTTCACATTTCCTGTGATATTCGTGCTTCTCTGCCATGTACTCCGTGAAAACATTTAGAAAGTAATTAGCATAGCCCAACCTTCATTAACATCAATGGTGATCGTGATTTTCCGACACTTAATTCAGCTTTCACACCGTTGCCACGTCGGCTTCAAAATAATGGTCTAAGTGGCATGATTTATTACTCCAAGATGGAGTTTAAACTCCCAGTTGTTAAAAAATGTATTACAGCTGCAATGATTAAACAACGAGGATGTTTGAATACCAACTTCCTGCATCTGGGAATTCCAATTTTAATACTGCCACTCCATATGTTCATATGAACTCATTCAATTTATGAGATTGTTTGAAGAACTTAAATGGCTGCTCTGTTTTCCCACAGTGCTTAATCTCACTAAAGCCACTTATACAACCAACATATTTTTTCTAACAACTCTAATTTGCTTATTAATGACTATTGATACGAGCAATTTGTTTGCACCCATGGGATGCAGGGTCATTGTCCCCGTCCCTAAGTGCCCTTAAGACAGTGGTTTGCTCAACCATTTTAGAGGGCAGTTAACAGCCAATCACACTGCGATGGGTCCAGAGTCATGCAGAGGGCAGACCAGGTAATAATAGCAGATTTCCTTCCTGAAAGGACATGAGTGAAAAGGAAAGATTTTAATGACAATCCAGTATTTATATGGTCATCATTACTGGTGACCATTACTACAGCCTTTTTTTCCAAATTTATTTAACAACTTATTTTGGAATTTCCTTGTCGTCATAGTGGGATTTGAACAATGCTTCCAAATCATTTATCCAAGCCCCTGGATTACATAACCACTATGGTATCCTATGCAACACCTACAAACTGATGTACACGTATTTCAAAAACATTTCAAGCCCATTTAGTTAGAGGAAAGTCAGCAAGTGTTATTTAGTTTTTTTTGCAGTCTACCAAAAATTTCAATCTCATTCATATCAAAATAGTCAGAATTTTGACTTTCAAGGGAGTCAAGGTTTATGGGGGTGGCTGGAAGTGTTGTTAAAGCCACAGAATAAGATACGATCTGACTTGGTGGCAAAGCAGGCTTGATAGGCTGAATGGCCTGCTTGTATTTTTCTCTTATGATCTTTCTTTCAGCAAGGTACAAATTCAAGGTTAGTTTGTTCAGCTCTGTTTACGCGCATGGAATCCAGAAAGTACAAGTCTATAATCATTTTATTCTTAAATTATAAATAATTTAATAATGGATCAACCTGAAGTAGTCCGAGCACAGAGCAGTAAAACTGACAGAAATCTAATACCTCAAAAAGGGACGTTACAGCTTTGAGTAAGATCAAAGTTTATTTAAGAAGTTAGCAATTCCATTTGTGAGATCCTGAGGTTATGAAAGGCTCTTTATAAATGAAAATCCTCTCTTTCTTTAACAGAGTATTTGACTGAAAATATTCAGTCATGCTCAAAAGTATTTTACAACCCAGCTGCTGTTCGATCTAATTGCAAATACTTTATTTAAGTCTGGATTCCATTTTGAAAGATCAAAAATACCAGTTGTAAATTTCACTTGAACATTTCTGGAGCCATGTACATTCCTCTTCCTAATGTTATGTATAAATCAAACTAACAAAGTCTTAAACTGTGATCTAACCTCTTGTCTAGATAAGTTAGATCTAGTGCCAAACAGAAAGGCTTATCTTAAACCATTATTTGCAGCACAACATAAAAGTAAACCAAGCTGAAGCAGCACCATCAACCACAAGTGACTGAATACAATTTCATTTTTATTGCAAGCAGATGATGTGACAGTATTTTGCATAATATTGCACAGTGTCAAGGTTATCCTTAGTCGGTCCGAGCAAGATTAAAAGCTAAGAATATAGCGTGGTTCCTGATATGAAAGTAATATTGAAATATAGTATGATGTTCAGTAGCAGTACAAACAGTATTTTTAATTTTAGGTAATCCACTCAGCATTGAATCGGTCTCCAAATAACTGTGTATTTGGCACCAATAATACATTTAATTTTACTTAGAAAATAGAAGCGGGACTCAGCCATTTGGCCCTTGGAGCCTGCTCCGCCATTCATTATGATCATGGCTGATCTCATTCAATATCCTGATCCAGCTCCCCCCCCCTCCCCACAATCCCTCGATCAATTTAGCCCCAAGATCTTGTTCAAAAGAAGCCCGAAAAATTGAGCAAAAAAACATGCAGTTTAAACAGCTAGAACAGTAATACTGAAATAGGCGCTGAGGCAAGACAGACAAAAACAAGTCACATGGTAACACTTCTACACACACCCTCAAGCAGCGGAGCTGAAATCTTTTGACAGCTTCTTCCAATGCTAACAATATTTGCTAGTTTTTTTTAAAGTCAATTTAAACTAGTATATCACTTCTGAAATAGACTGGCACATCAATAGGACAGCTTTCTGAATGACAACTCACACACAAAGCAGCCTCGTCCATATATGGGAATCTCTGCAACATTCTCAAAAATTCAGCAGGTTAATCCAACACTCGCTATATTATAGACCAAGGGAGGCCTCAGATTCAATCCCACTTAATGTAGAGTTAGCTTTTCTCAGCTGATCCAGCAATAAGTTGCTAAAACTGCCCTGAGAAAACCTGGGCAGGGTGAGGAAAACCATCCAGAGTCACATTGCTATCCAGCAATCCATGCTGAAAGTGCAAATATGTGGGTGCCCAATAAAGGAGAATGAAAACTTAGTTATAATGATCCATCTGGTCAAATGGCCCACTGACACTGACCATCCAGGATCACAAATGAAGGAGTGATCCATGAGATGAAGTTACAGAGGGTCCCGACTGTGGTTTGTTGATCTTATTCAAGCAGGAGTCAGAAGAGGAGCAGGGGGAACAATTCAGAGCAAAAAGGTAAAACTGTTACACGGATTTTAATTGTAAACAAAAAAATACTGCTCCTTTGCTTGTTCAGGATTTTTTCCAAGTTCACCCAAAAGGCGAAGAAGTGTGTACACCAGATGCTTTAGTTTACCACAAAACTCACTACAGCATTTGCATGAGCCTGCAGAGATATTTCAATGATGCAAACATCCAGCGATAGTTCATAGCCTGAAAGCAGATTTCATTTGTCACAACAGATGAATCTTAAACTGCTGAGTATGTGTGCAGAACAGGTGGGAACTTTTCTGTGCTAACATGTTTTTTGGAAGTAAAAACAAATAATCATATATTTCGGATGAAAGGAAATAGCAAATTTCTAAAATAGTAAACTTTGAAAGAAATATATTTTATAAGGGGTTTACAGGGTATTTAACCCTCAGCACACTTAAGGAAATCCAGCTTTTCAATTTTCAAACAAGCCTTTCTGGTGCCATGTTCCACAGTGAAATTATTCTTCACAGAAAATGAGCAAATAGATGCTTCCTTTGAAACTAACTTTTAACCTAGATCACAATCCTCTGCCGCCCATTCACACTGCCATCATGTGGCTTATTTGAATCCCTTTGAGCAAAGATAAGAGACTTTTGGAAACCGTTAATGTCAGCTTCCGTCACCGTTCCTCTGCTGAAGTTGCTGATCTGATGTCAGGGTATGAATCTACATGTGCTGACTGCCATGCAAGCAACTATCAATCATGTTGACCGTGGATGGAGAGTGCCAGGAGGTTATTCAACAATGGAAGGGATCACAACCAAGTCTAACTCCATTTTCTGTATGGGGCAACTGCTCAGATCACTGGAGAGGTATCAACAACAGGAACTAGGCTGATATTTCCCCCTTTCCCCTGTCCACTATTATGTCTAATTGTAAAATGCCTACTGTTGAGATCAGCTAACTTGGTGCAAGCTACAAACTGTGAAACTTTGTCACCCATCGTGGTGGTTAACATGATCATGTTACATGGTGGAGTGGGCTCGAAGGGCTGAATTGTCTACGCCCTAATTCCTATGTATCTTTGATCACTGGACTCTGGGAAGAATCTGAATTTCATCTTTTTAATTTACATATTTTCTGTGTAAGAGAGGTGACAAAATAAATAATTTTCTAACCAGTTTAAATAAAAATATAGTGGAATTGATGAGAAATGGCTTTGTACCTGGACTCTCTTTAATCTCCACAGTAAACCAGGAAAACATGTACACAGGAACTTGATGTTCCTAAACTGAAGTCCAGGACAGAAGACAAAAAAAAAACTGGACTGTGAAGAGTACTTGAATTTGAAGGGTGACAAATACTGAAGCTAAATGTGGGTTGATTTTTCATCTTTGTTCATCCCGATAAAATGAGGTTGTCTGGAAAAAAAAACTGGTCTTCGTCTGTCGAGTGAAATGCATTCGTATTGAGTCGGCAGCTTGTTTAACACACCATTTGATTCTCGTTTCCATTGAAGTCAACAGAAAATAAAATTGGGTGGTGTGTTAGAATAGACTGCTGATTCCCTATGAGTATTTCACCCTACTGGTGAAGACCAATGTCATCCCTGTTTATCTAAAAGACAGACCAGCCTGTTTAAGACCCATGGCAAAGATTAACATGGCTCTGACAAGCTGCCTAGTTGCAGATAAATACACACAACAATGATCAGTACAGATTACTCCATGTGGCCGACTTGCAAATCTTCATTTAGGTAAAGATTATGGACGAGGGCAAGTAAACCCACACATCCAATTAAAGAAATTAGAATAGTAGTTTTCCATTTCAGTGACAGCATATCACGTAAAGCCATTGCTACATGAAACAACGAAGAAACACATTTCTATACCAATATGAAACTGGGCAATATGGAAGCTTGTGAAGAGGCCTAGCAAAAAAATATAGTATTTTCCTAATGGTCCTATAGTCCAAATGTGAATGAAATAAGAGAAATATCCTCCCCCAAATGCACAACTCCTAAGAATCATCATAAAATTTCTAAACATGCCTGAGAAATTAAAACTAGTGTTGCTTAGCCTAGCACTAAAACAAATCGAAAAGAATGGTTTTGAAGATTATAGTATTAATTCTATCATTTTAAACAATAAGAATGAGCTCTTAATACATTGTTACGGATAGAATCCCAAAGAGGGTTTTGATAGCATAAAGCCTTGGAAGCTTGGAAAAAGTTATTTGAAATAAAGAAAATATTGGAGCATTTTATTAAATTAAAGGCACGATATAAATACAAGTTGTTGCTATTGATCTGATTCTGGTTGATGGACAGAGAAATGCTGGCCAGGATTCAGAAAATATTCTTGATCTTCTTCAAACTGCCCTGGAACCTTGAATCTAGTTGAGTTACTAAAATAGACAGGCAGCACTTTAGTTTCATGAGTGTTAAACAAGATTCATCTTTTGTGCTCACACTGACATTTTAGTAAAATTAACAAAAAAGTTCATTCCCTCTCTTTGGTGCTTCTCTACATGTCTCGTTTGTGCTATCCCATGGACATTATAATTTCACATCCACAGAAATCGGCTGGAATTCTCCAGTCTTGAAAGCCCTGTTACCTTGTGCCAGCAAGGGAGAATTTGCACTCAGCCAAATCTCCATTCACTGCAGCGGGACTGGAGAATCCCAACCATGGGTGAGAACTCCAGCCTTAGAAAATGCTCTGCATTAATTAAATGGACCATTTTTCTACACATTCACATGTATTTTATATGATCCAATTCACAGGTGGGTTTTCTATTCCGGGTTTTCATCTTGGGTTCATAAAATGCAAGTCAGGCAATGATGCAGCTTGACAAACACACACCAAACTCATGTCTGACCTTTCCCAAGATGTGCAGAGTTGGGCCATTTAGAAGGCGCATCTCAGATCTCAAGGACAGCAGCCCAGCTCCCAACATCTTTCCTATGTATAATAAACATCACCCCTCACTCCCGATGCCTCCACCATGTCCTTTCATACTCTCCATGCCACACCATGCCTCTTTCATACATCTCATGCCTCCCCCCTGATCTCTCATATCCCCCATTCCAGCTCCAAGTTATTAAGGCATCATCCATAGCCACTCACTCAGTATCTATTATGTATAGTCCTCAGGAGCCATGGAATAGCAATGGGTGCAGACGAAATAAATGAAGCCTGTAACAATCTAATAAAACTTTCAGTCAAATTAGCATCATTGATCCTGCAAAAAATACTGCAGCATCATAGTAAGAAAGTTTAATCTCTTAAGTGACCATTGAGCCGTGTTCAGGAACCACATCAAAGGCAGAATATTTTATTATAACCTCTCTAAAACTGTCAATCAATCTACTGAGCAGCTGCATTGAGAGAGCTAAGTACTTTCCTTAGATTTTGGAACTCAACCAAGCATCCAGAATAGTGACAGCTATCAAAAACCATTACAGCTCCAGCCAAGAAACTAAAAGATGAAATGGTGTTTCATTCCCTTTTCAAAGCAGATTGCCTGCCAATCATTAGAGTGGAGCAGGAAGTTTTAACTTGTTTTTTCAAAGTAAAATATATTTGGATATTTAAATACCAGTTGTAAAAATGACAGGAGAGTTTTCTAGTATATCTTTCAACAATTTTAAATTCATGATGGCACTTTCTCCATTGGGAGAAATACTGTAATGTATGCCAATACCAATGGGGTCAGTTTAGGATAGAGTTGAGGAGGAACTTCTTCTCTCAGAGGGTGGTGAATCTCTGGAATTCTCTACCCACTGAAGTGGTGGAGGCTACCTCGTTGAATATGTTTAAATCACGGATAGATGGATTCCTGATCGGTAAGGGAATTAGGGGTTATAGGGATCAGGCAGGTAAGTGGAACTGATCCACTTCAGATCAGCCATGATCTTATTGAATGGCGGGGCAGGCTCGAGGGGCTAGATGGCCTACTCCTGCTCCTATTTCTTATGTTCTTATGTTCAATACAATGATGGTCAATGTAATGGTCAACTTATCTTCACAGAAATGCCCTATTAAAATTCAGCTATCTTAGAATACAACATCTAATAGTGACATGCAAAGTATCAAAATCATTTAACGCTGATCTGTCAGAATGTTCTGGACTCCTCAGCAGGCTTCAAGAACTCTTCAGGTGCTTCAAAAACTGGTACCAGCACACAAAAATACCTTGAGAAAGGAAATTCTAATTTCCTATAGCCTTCACAATGGCAACCCGACCTTAGCAAAGATACAGGCGCATTTTGCACCCAAGGCTGTCCATCGCTGAAAATCTTCACCAGCACACAAATGATGTCAGGAAGGCAAAAGAAAACTCTTTTTCCAGCAAATAAAACTACATTCAGAGCTTTGCGACCTGATTCCTGCCTCCACTGGGAGACAAAGACCTGGTGTTAGGGTTATTAGTCATGTGTCAATATCAAAGTCCCACTTCAGGACTTGGGATCATAACAATGAGTGAAATGCAAACTGCACTGAACATGCAATATGATTGAAGACATATTCGCTGATTGTTATCGAGCCCAAAGATGTGCAGGTTAGGTTGATTGGCCATGCTAAATTTGTCCTTAGTGGCCCAAGTTATATAGGTTATGGGGATTAACAGGGTAAATATGTGGGGTTACGGGGTAAGCCTGGATAAGGGTCGGTGCAGACTCGGTGGGTCGAATGGCTTCCATCTGCATTGTAGGGATTCTATGATCTTCTTAGTTGGTAGATTACATAACCATGACTCTCCTACACTACATTATGGTGGGGTTCATTATAGCTCACATTCACAAAAATTTCAAAATGCTTAGCAACCAAAGACTGTACCATGTCCAGGACAAATATATTTGGAGGAGGCCTTAAACCAAGCTTATTCATTGTTTGTTGATGTTGAAAACTGTGATAATCATTGCAAAATGCATGATAAAAGTATGGGACTAGAGGAGCGTTGTTCAAAAGAAGATCCATAAACTCCATACATCATTGTCCTTTAGTTATATTTCTTGTTGTTGCTGCTCTGAAGGAAGTTCAGAGACTCAACAGTCACAGCTACAAAGAGAAGAAACCAGTTTCATGCAGTTAAATTTAACTGGGAGCATGAGGAAATCAGCTGAGCAGCTGTGTCAACAGAGCTAAGTACAACAAAGTTGTGAGTAGCTCATATTGTCAAGTCTCCAGAGGCCAATCATTTAGTGAGTTTGGTTAACTGCTGGAATACCAGGCATGATACTTAATTAAACTGCAACCGCCTTTAGTTAGCCACATATTCAATATACCATTGTTTTGCAGGAGATGGAGAGTTATACCTATCAAGTAATTATGGACTGGATTTAAAGCTCCCACCAATAGATTTGAAAGCAAGGGGGTGTGGGCTTTCTGAATGCATAGAAGTATAGAAAATAGGCACAGGACTAGGCCATTCAGCCTGGCCACCACCATTCAATATGATCATGGTTGATCATGCACTTTCAGTATCCACTCCCACTTTCTCTCCATACCCCTTGATCCCTTTAGCCACCTCCAGCTTCCTTTTGAACATATCTAAGGAACTGGCCCCAATAGCTTTTCGTGGTTGAGAATTCCACAGGTTCACAACTCTCTGAGTGAAGAAGTTCTTCCTCATCTCAGTCCCGAATGGCTTACCCTTTATTCTTGGGCTGTGACCTCTAGTTCTGCACTTCCCCAATATCGGGAACATTGTTCTTGCATCTAGTCTGTCCAGTCCCATCAGGATTTTATATGTTTGTATGAGATCCCCTCTCATTCTTCTCAATTCCAGTGAGTACAAGCCTAGTCGATCCAATCTCTCCTCATATGTCAGTCCTGCCATTCCAGGAATCAGTCTGGTGAACCTTCGCTGACTCCCCCAATAGCAAGAATGTCCTTCCTTAGACTAGGAGACCAAAACTACACATAATACTCAAGGTATGGCCTCATCAAAGCCCTGTATAATTGCAGCAGGACATCCTTACTCCGATACTCAAATCCTCTTGCTATGAAGGCCAACATGCCATTAGCTTTCCTTATCGCCTGCTAAACCTGCATGCCAACCTTCAGCGACTGATGCTCTGCATCCCAGAGTACCCAAAGAAGTGGCCCAAGAAATAGTGGACGCATTTTCCAGCATTCTATTGATTCTGGAAGAGTTCCAGTGGATTGGAGGGGAGCCAATGTAACCCCAGCGTCTGTTCCACCATGACAACCAGGTTACGTGAACTTCCCCTTTTTCTAATCTGCCACCATTCAGATAATAATCTTCCTTCCTGGTTTTGCCACCAAAATGGATAACCTCACATTTATCCACATTATATTGCATTTGCCAAGTATTTGCCCACTCAGCCAGCCTGTCCAAGTCACCCTGCAGTCTCTTAGCATCCTCCTCACAGCACACACTGCCACCCAGCTTAGTGTTGTCTGCAAATTTGGAGATATTGCAATCATTAATGTATATTGTGAATAGCTGGGGTCCCAGCACTGAACCCTGCGATACCCCACTAGTCACTGCTTGCCACTCTGAAAAAGACCTGGTTATTCCCTCTCTGCTTCCTGTCTGCCAACTAGTTCTCCATCCACGTTAATATACTACCCCAATACCATGAGTTTTAATTTTGCTCACTAATCTCTTGTGTGGGTCCTTGTCAAAAGCTTTTTGAAAGTACAAATATCCAAAGTCCACTAGTGCACCCTTGTCCACTCTACTGGGCACATCCTCAAAAAATTCCAGAAGATTTGTCAAGCACGATTTCCCTTTAGTGAATCTATGCTGACTTGGACAGATCCTGTCACCGCTTCCCAAATGCTCAGTTATTACGTCCTTAGTAACTGATTCCAGCATTTCCCCCACCATCGATGTCAGGCTAACCAGTCTATAATTCACTGTTTTCTCACTCCCTCCTTTTTTAAAAAGTGGGGTTGCAGTAATCACCCTCCAATCCACTGGAACTCTTCCAGAGTCAATGGAAAGCTGGAAAATGATCACCAATGCGTCCACTATTTCTGGGGACACTTCTTTGAGTACTCTGGGATGCAGCGCATCAGGCCCTGGGGAATTATCGGGTTTTAATCCCAGCAATTTCCCCAATACAATTTCCTGACTAATAAGGATTTCCTTCAGTTCCTCCTTCATGCTGGACTCTCTGTCCCCTAGTATTTCTGGAAGGTTATTTGTGTCCTCCTTAGTGAGGACAGATCCAAAGTATTCAGCTGGCCTGCCATCTCTTTGTTGCCCATTATGAATTCACCTGATTCTAACATTTGTCTTCATCAGTCCTTTTCTGTTCACATATCTATGGAAGCTTTTGCAGTCAGTTTTTATGTTTTCTGCAAGACTACTCTCGCATTCTATTTTCCCCCTTTAACCCTTTGTCCTTCTTTGCTGAATTTTAAATTTCTCCCAGCCCTCAGGTTTGCTGCTTTTTCATGCCAATTTGTATGCCTCCTCTTTGGCTTTGACACGATCCCTGATTTCCCTTGTTAGCCATGGATGAGCCACCTTCCCTGTTTTACTCTTACGCCAGACAGGGATGTACAGTTGTTGAAGTTCATCCATGTGTGCTTTAAATGTCTGCCATTGCCCATCCACTGTCAAACCCTTAACTATCCTTTGCCAGCTTATTCTAGCCGATGCACGTCTCATACCATCAAAACTAGCTTTCCTCAAGTTCGGGACCCTAGCCTTAGACTTAACTATGTCACTCTCCATCTTAAATGAAGATATTATGGTCACTCTTCCCCAAAGGACCTCGCACCACAAGTTGTTAATTAATCCTCTCTCATTACACAATACCCAATATAGGATGGCCTGTTCTCTGGTTGGTTTCTTGACATATTGGTCAAGAAAACCATCCCTTATACATTCCAAGAAATCCTCCTCCATCGCATTGCTACCAAGTTGGTGAGCCCAATTTGCAGATTGAAGTCACCAATGACAACTGCTGTACCCTTACTGCACGCATCGCTAATTTCCTGCTTGATGCCATCTCCAACTTCACTACTACTGCATAGGGTTCCTGCCACTTTCCCACCCACACCTGCCCTACTGGAATTATAGTAACAGAGGTGTTGGATGGCCCACGCGCTAATGGGCCAATTGAGGCTCTTAGGTAGGCAATTAATACCGATTTTAAGAGCTTCATCTTGCCATCAATGTTTAACAGGCGGCAAGAAAGGCCCACACCAAGTGTCCAGCCTGGCAGATTTCCCTGCATGGGCTGTTGGTTGGCAAGAGGAGCTCATCGGGTGCTGGCCATCTAGACTCATTGGAGGGCACCACTAAAGATGTTAGCCCTCAAAGGTTGCTGTCACCATGGTCTCTCAAACTACAGCCAATAAACCCCCTGGTTCCACATGCCAGAGTCTGCTAGATTACATACCCAAAATAATCCAGCACCGCACACCCACAACGCTGGAAATCAGGCACTTTGTATAATTCAGCCCAATATTTCCACTACAAATCCCAAATATTTCCAAGGCCAAATACAAAAACAGTGGCCTCTAATGCAAAAACAATTGGTCTGTCACTCTGTACACTATTAAGTTAAATTCACATGTGCAATTAAAATAAAAATGACTTTGAGTTGACAGGAGTGGACATCAAGTCCTAGAGGACTTGAACTTGGGGCGTCTGGCTCAGAGACAGGAATGCTACCAACTGTGCCACAAGAATTTCACAATGACCAACTAAGAAGGAGTAAATTTCCCAATTAGGAAAATGAATTTGTAAAAATGACCCCTTAATATATGTCAAACATTAAAGTTTTGCTAGAGTTGAACGTTCCACTATTCCAGCGCTTACTTATATATCAGCTGACCTTACTTTATGAAAATATTACTTACGATGTTAAGGAATGTTGCAGTAAGGGTTATCACTAATTTTAACATGATGGGCTGTTTCCTTATTTCTTCAATGAGTAGAAATACCAGAATGTTAATGAAATGTGGGCTCAAATGTATGTAGAAATGAAGGAAAATCTAGTAAAGCACTGAATTATTTATGGATAAATAAAACTCAGAAGAAGCATACAGTGATTAACGTTCTGCTAAATGTCAGCATAGATCAAATTGGCCCATTATCTAGACATCAGCATACATTTTCTTTGCTATTCCCTTTCACATAATCTGATCATCAAAAGATACAGACAGATCTTCGATCTCTGAAGCTCATTGTCACACTTGTAAACTGTCAATAAAGAGTGAAAGAAACAAAGAAAACCACTGTCTTTGCATGTACAAAATTACAATTATTAATTTTGTATTTTTCAATCCATAATACTGCCACTGTTTTTCACCATAGGCAACATATGTTAGCGTATTTAAACAAGGTTTTCTCTACAGTATGAGGCATTAATAGTTCTAGTGCTGACTAAACACTTAATGTTCCAAAGTCATTCCTTGGCAAATTTATTAAAATGGTTCAGTGGGCAAATGTGCCACGTACTGAGTTCAACAGATCAGAAAAGCCTCACCTTCTATCAGTGGTTTCTGCTGCATTAACTGATCTTTGTAAGAAGTTTAGCAACACCAGGTTAAAGTCCAACAGGTTTATTTGGTAGCAAAAGCCACACAAGCTTTCGGAGCTGCAAGCCCCTTCTTCAGGTGAGTGGGAATTCTGTTCACAAACAGAGCATATAAAGACACAGACTCAATTTACATGAATAATGGTTGGAATGCGAATACTTACAACTAATCAAGTCTTTAAGAAACAAAACAGCATGAGGCACTTTGTATAATTCAGCCCAATATTTCCACTACAAATCCCAAATATTTCCAAGGCCAAATACAAAAACAGTGGCCTCTAACGCAAAAACAATTGGTCTGTCACTCTGTACACTATTAAGTTAAATTCACATGTGCACTTAAAATAAAAATTACTTTGAGTTGACAGGAGTGGATATCAAGTCCTAGAGGACTTGAACTTGGAGCTTCTGGCTCAGAGACAGGAATGCTACCAACTGTGCCACAAGAATTTCACAATGACCAACTAAAGTTGGTGTCTTTATATGCTCTGTTTGTGAACAGAATTCCCACTCACCTGAAGAAGGGGCTTGCAGCTCAGAAAGCTTGTGTGGCTTTTGCTACCAAATAAACCTGTTGGACTTTAACCTGGTGTTGTTAAACGTCTTACTGTGTTTACCCCAGTCCAACGCCGGCATCTCCACATCTTAACTGATCTTTGCCAAGACATATGTGGGATGGCTACAAGTTGTCTTGCTTTTTAGTTTAGAAACAAAATCTCCAGGGATTTCCACTCCCAACAGTTATTCCAGTTCACCATCCCAACTGAAAAGCTTGCTAATAATGAGTAAAGGTAAACGTCGATGGGTAAGGTACCCAGGTGCTGTTTACACCTGTGGAACTTCGGCCCAATAGGTATCAAAGTGTACAGGAGTGGATGGGCAATGGAAAGTAACCCAAGAACAATATTTAACTTTCTGATCTCTGTTAAATTGAGGATTGAAGGTAGGTGTGTACGCATCTGATGGTAATGCAGGATAGCAAGCAGCCTTGTTTTCTTGTTCAACAAAGCTGGTGAGCAACTTGCCTGAGGCTGATGGGTGAGTGGTGCCACTTGCGTTTAACTGGGATAATTATTGATTTGCCAGTAAACATCACCTTGGAAGAGCAAGGCAACTTTCTTAACATGCCTGAACATCAGAAGCACTATACTGACTTATTATCAGATGAAATATGCCAGGCTGTACAAGAAAAGACACCAACTTACAGACATTTTTGGACAATCCATCATTGAAAGTGATTGAGAAGAGATATCACAGACTAAATATTAACCACCGGATCCAGGTCCTGAGTGCATGATACTGACTTCACAACATTACACACTGACATGACACCTTTAGTGTAGGAAAATGCCCAAGTGCTTTACAGGAGCATTGTAAAACAACACTGGACGCAGAGCCACCTTAAGGTGTTATTGGAACAAGTGACCAAATGGGCAGAAGTTGGATGAAAGTGGTGTCAGCAAAATCCATTCAACAGAATAACTTGGGCCTAATTAACTGGCAACCTTTTGGAGCAAAATAATTTGCCAGATTTTATTCGGGCCCCACTTCTTCAATTTTCTTTTGGCTTGCCTGTTAATTCTGGTTCTTTATAGCTGCCTGTAACTTTTCCCTATCTCCCACATACTTAAAATGTATTTAATATTTAAGTTGAAATTCTACTGGTTACAGTTTTGATCAAGTTTTTGGTCAGTGAGAATTGTAAAGAGTAACTTTAAAAAAAAGTTCCATCTGTGAATGAAACTATCTCTCGTCCCCTGGGGTTTTGAAATCCCTCAAGTGAAATGAGTTTGGGTAGTCTCAAATCAGTTCTAAGAGGACGTGACTTCACAGTAAAATTGGCCATAATTCAATACTAATTGATTCTAAATGGGTAATTTTAATCTACAGTGTCAGAAGAGTGGCTAGGGGATACAAATGTTATGCACATACATTAGGAATCTTCTTCTGAGTTTGGGATTGAAGCAGAATGCTGAAATTCTCACCAGATTGGCAGTAATAGTTAATCATTTTAGTACATTTGCTCAGAACTATGATCTTCTCTTTTAGTTTGAGGGAATGTTATCGGTTGCTGGTTAAACTGCTAGTAGAACTTCCACTGGGAGGTTGCAAAAGCATTAAAGTTTGCTGGAGTAAGCCGACTGGCAAAGTTGTATTAAGGACAAACTAGAATTATAACCTATTTTTAAGTACCTGGCAGTGAAGGTCAAAAGGAAGCAACAACTAATTACGACAAAGTCTATAAAATCTTTATGAAGGGCAAAACAATGTGGCTATCTTTATTAGAGCGGTGGAGATTGAGAAGTAATTTATCAGAGATACTAACGTTATAAAGTAGTTTTCTCCAAAATAAATTGCTGATCTCTCACAAAAAGAGTTAAGTGTGCTTCACATGTATATTATGTATATCACTGGTATTATCACAAATAATACCAGCATTCAGTGCAAAACTTTTCTCTATCATCAAAGTTTGGAATTCTGGTATTTTTTTATTAGTTGATGGGATATACCATCACTGATTCGGCCATTGAGAATTGCCCATTCCAAACTAACCTCGAGAAGGTGGTGGTGAGCTGCCTTCTTGAACTGCTGCAGCCCGTCTGGTGTAGGTACACCATGGTGCTGTTAGGAAGGGAGTTCTAGGATTTTGACCTAGTGACAGTGAAGGAACAGTGATATAGTGTCAAGTAGGGATGGTGTGTGGCTTGGAGAGGAACTTGCAGGTGGGTGGTAGTGTTCCTGTGTATCTGCTGTTGTTGCTCTTTAAGGTGGTGGATGTCATGGGTTTTGAAAATGCCTTTATTATCTGATACAGCATATCTTAACACAGCTTCCAGAATTTTGTCCAGATGTTGCGATGTGTACCTTGCTCCTATCAAAGTGATTGCTGAGAATGTTGACTCTCACAATAAGTCAGGACGATTTGCCCTCATAACAAACACTTGCTACCATATATGACCTTTCACAACCTCAGTATTTCCCTCAGCATTTTAGAGCCAATGAAGTACTTTCAAACATAGTAACTATTGAAATAATGGAAATGCGGCAGCCAAACTGCGCACAGCAAGCTCCATTAGAATGTGCCTGAATGCTTCTTTTTGCTATGACAGGCTGTTAGTCCAACTAATACTGCTGTTTCCATGGTAATGAATTCTGGTGTTTCCACCCAAATTGTGCATCATTTCAGCAGATAACCAATAAAAAGTAACCAATAAAGCAAAGCACACACGACAAAAACACTCACATTCGACTTTTCAAATGACCATTTTTCAACAAGCCCACAGAAAGGCAAGCATGAATATAGCTATGACGTGTGAATAAGTAAAGAGATCACAAAGCATGGGTATAAGAACATAAGAACATAAGAAATAGGAGCAGGAGTAGGCCATCTAGCCCCTCGAGCCTGCCCCGCCATTCAATAAGATCATGGCTGATCTGACGTGGATCAGTACCACTTACCTGCCTGATCCCCATAACCCTTAATTCCCTTACCGATCAGGAATCCATCCATCCGCGCTTTAAACATATTCAGCGAGGTAGCCTCCACCACCTCAGTGGGCAGAGAATTCCAGAGATTCACCACCCTCTGGGAGAAGAAGTTCCTCCTCAACTCTGTCTTAAACCGACCCCCCTTTATTTTGAGGCTGTGTCCTCTAGTTTTAACTTCCTTACTAAGTGGAAAGAATCTCTCCGCCTCCACCCTATCCAGCCCCCGCATTATCTTATAAGTCTCCATAAGATCCCCCCTCATCCTTCTAAACTCCAACGAGTACAAACCCAATCTCCTCAGCCTCTCCTCATAATCCAAACCCCTCATCTCCGGTATCAACCTGGTGAACCTTCGCTGCACTCCCTCCAATGCCAATATATCCTTCCTCATATAAGGGGACCAATACGGCACACAGTATTCCAGCTGCGGCCACACCAATGCCCTGTACAGGTGCATCAAGACATCCCTGCTTTTATATTCTATCCCCCTCGCGATATAGGCCAACATCCCATTTGCCTTCTTGATCACCTGTTGTACCTGCAGACTGGGCTTTTGCGTCTCATGCACAAGGACCCCCAGGTCCCTTTGCACGGTAGCATGTTTTAATTTGTTTCCATTGAGATAGTAATCCCATTTGTTATTATTTCCTCCAAAGTGTATAACCTCGCATTTCTCAACGTTATACTCCATTTGCCATATCCTCGCCCACTCACTCAGCCTGTCCAAATCTCTCTGCAGATCTTCTCCGTCCTCCACATGTGGAACATTCTTTGTTTCAATCCTATTCAGGTCTCCTCCCATGCCTCATTTTCTAGTAAACTGATAATTGTATCAATACCATTTCTTCCTCATGCCCTGATAATTGGAATAAATTTTGCTTCAAATTTCTACCCCTCCCACGCATCTTCACAAGATCCATCCCTGACTCTTCCCTTCCATGACTTTCCTATCTCCATTGCTTGGGATAGGTGAGCAACCAACATCTGCTACAAGCCCACTGACTCCCATATCTACCTTGATTGCACCTCCTTGTACCTCACTTGGAAGGACTCCTCAATGCTAACATCCACACTAGTGTTCCCGATGTCTTTCTCCTCAGGAGTCTTCAACCATGGTCTACTGTGTCCATCCTATTCCCTTTTATGAAATGCTTCCTGCATTGTGAGATTGGATTATTCTTCCTTCAGTTATTCTGAGAGAAGGAAGAGCAGGAAGTGTTCTTCAACATCAGCTGATCGCTAATAGGGAGCCTCACACGCCTGGCGTGTTTGGCCCGGCGAGATTCACATGGGGGCAATATTTTTCAGTTTGTTGAATTGTTCAGTTGTTGAATCTCGCCTCACAAGCAATGCCAATGCCAGCAGGAACGCACTGATTTTCCCACTGGCGGCAGCACTTAGATTTAATTTGGGAGAATCATGGCCAAGGTTCTCCTTATGCTTACCTTCCACCTTACCAGCCTCTGTATAAGGAGAATGTGCTGTTCCTCAAGCTACTACTCAGTTTCACTGGTACTGCGTCAGAGGCCAAGGACCAAGTAGAGCAGAGAAGTAAAGTGACATGTGGCTGGAAGCTCAGGATCATACTCGTGGACTGAACATTGATGCAGAGCAAAACACGTACCCAATCTGCGTTTGGTCTCCCCATTTGTGAACAGTGATTACGGCAAAGTATATTGAAAAAAGTTCAGGTAAATCAGTTTCACCTGGATGGATTCTTTGAAGGCCTGGATGGTGTGAAGGGAAGCGAAAGGTCAGGTATTGCATCTCATGTTTCTGGATCGTTGTGTCCTGTTGACGGGCATCAGAAGTGATGGAAAAGTAGACTAGGTGTTACAGAGACAACAGTCCTTTTCAAAGCTGAAAGGAGAGGGGAAGATGTATTTGCCAATGACATCAGGCTGGAGGCGGACCACAAGTGTGACCCTAAGCTTCCAATCACCTGTCACTATAATTCTCTGCTTCATTTAATCCTCGGCTTCTAACACTGTTCCAAAGAAGGTCAGTGCAAGCTCAAGGTAGAGCACCTCATCATTTAATCGGGCATTTTAGAGCCTTCTAACTTCAATAATTCAATAATTTCAGATCATAATAACTGCTTCCATTTTTCCTGACGTTGACAATGAATTTGCTGTTGCCATTTACATCTCCTTCAGATCCATCTTTTGTCTCTTCACCTGCCCCATGTTTATGCAGATGCTTATGAAGCTATGGGACGCAATACACATTTCTTACCTATCTTCTAAAATGGGGGTTTGCAAAAGCACTAAAGGAGACTGGGGAAAAATAATATCCAAATTAAAGGATCTAAATGTAAACCAATAATCATGGAATATGTTGATCAAATATTGCATCCGTAATCTCCTGCATTTGTAAGCGCCCTGTAACTTACCCACATCCAATCAATACATTTTATATTTGCTTCATTTAAAACCATCTAAATAATCACCGTGCAAATTTGTTCACAAAAAATCTAATTTTGATTAGCAAACATTGCTTAGTCTTAGAAAAAATCTTTGTGTATCAATTCAGATATTTAATTTAAATCATTTCAATTGTAAACCAGTTATGTAAACATGGATCTTTGAACTTGGCTGGTTTTCAATTTCATTCCTCTCCTATCTGCTACTTCTGCAACCACCTTGAGATTTTCCCTTGAATGTTTAAGTCTGAATTGATCTCTGCCCTGGAAAGTTTATAGGGAAAATACATTCAGATCAATTTGGTTTCATTTCAAAGCATGGGTAATCCAGAGCATTAAAAGTTCCAGGAAAGCATAACCCAGAGAGAAGGCTGTTGCATATAACAGCTCTGATGTGAATCATGTCCGAGTCAGACCTTGAAAATGAAGGATTTATACTCCCTGGAAAAGATTAAGAGACCAAAAAAATGATTAGCAGCTCAGCGAGTCAATTTACAAAGTTTGCCAAATTTTCATATCATCACGAGTGGTATTCAACTCAAATGCTGACTAATTGTCCGGGGCTCTTTTATTCAGAATCTGATATGATCAGTGCACAAGGAACTCAACTCCTGACTCACCCTTTCTTCAACAATTCATAATATTTATACGACACACCTGTCATGGAATATATACTTTTAGAGAGTACGTTGATTGGGCACCATTTTCTCTTTTTATTAAACTGTAAATGTCTCCTAGAGATCCTGAAATAGTTCTTCAGGCACATAGTCACTGTAGTAAAGTAGAGAACGCAGCAGCCAATTTGTACGTAGAGAGGTCTCACAAATAGCAATGCAATAACAGATCATTTGCTTTTTTGGTGATGTTTGTTGGTTGAGGGATAAATGTTGGTCAGGAACCAGAAGAACTTCTATTTTCTTCACTGAAAATGCCAAGAGACCTTTCAAGGGAATGCTTCCTTCTGCGGTAAGCAACAAGTGAATGGAGCAGTAAATCTTCCAAGATACACGTTTTCCAGCACCTGCAGTAATTTGCTTTTATTTACATGCTTTCCTTCTTAGGCCGACCCTTGGGATTGAGGATGACTTACTTCTACTCCAGATTGGTGGTTTCCATGAAGACTGATAAATCCAATGTGTGATCTGCAGATTCTGCCACTTGCGGGATAGGTGCTGCTTGAAGGGTTGGGTGGATGGGTTGTTTGGAGATTTGTGCCTTCCCTCTGATGCCTCGACCTCACCTCTGCACATTCCCAACCATATCACTTGATGCATCTGGTGTCTTCCCGAATGAGCCTTCTCGATTTTGAACAGTCACAAGCCAGGGTGCCCCATGAATTGGTGGGTACGTTTTGACCTCTTCAGGAATGCTTTGAAGACATCCCAAAAGCTTTTTCCTGCCCACCAGGAGTATCCTGCTGTGGCTGTGTTCCGAGTATAAAAGATGCAGCAAGAAAATTAAGGAACATTAAAAAATTTGAGAAGACACACAGAAGGAAACCCTGCATCCATAAAAATAGCATGTTGCAAGAAATAAAGAATTGCTAAGGAGCAAGATGATAAGGGTTAGCTCTTATTTTGGTTCGAAAGGGTTCTATTCGGCTCTTAAATTTTACTTTTCATTTTCACATAATGATGAATAGCCCTTTTAAAAATCAATAGCTGCCTTTTAGTTAAACAATGGACAGTGCTTTGCACCTTCGTTCCAATCATTTGATTAAAAACTCAATGCGTGAGAGTCCATTTTCTCATTCTCTGAGATTATCTTCTGAGCATCAAGTTACCCCTGAAGTCCATTTCTTTTCCACTCACATTCCATATTTATATTTTTATCTTCTCCTGACAATTTCAATTCAGAATTCAAGCCTCTTGTACTATTTCACAGGTGCCATTACAAAATGGCAATCATTCACCAGAGCCTTCTTTTATCAAACAGCCACATTTTTAAACAAAGGGCGACAAAAGACAGGACTTGCGCTTATAAGCACCTTATCACCTCTTCAAAGACATCCCAAAGTGCTTCGTATCTAATGAATTTCTTTTGAAATGCATTTGCTGTTGTGACATATGCAAAAGGGGAAGACAATGACAATTATTTTGTTCCCTTGCTTTAGCAAGTAAATGTCACCAACAGTCACCAATGCTCCTGGACACCTGCTTCCACCAAATTACATGTCAGCAGCTTCCACCTTATCTCATTAGCTAAGAGGGGGAAAAGAAATCAGGACACACCAAGAGCCAACGGCAGGCATTTAATCTATTCACATTGATGTCTATTTTATTAAAAACGGTCATGGATGGTAAAATGCTCATTGCAACTTAATGTGGTAACAGGAAAGTCAGGTCCAGCGCCCTTATGCCTATGGCACTAAAGAGTTAATTAGATCTGATACCTTATGCCTTAATCCTCTAAACTACTGTTCCTATCATGTATGCTGCGCCTGCTAAGCACTTAACAATTACCTTTGCATCTAAGTTTTATTCATTTTGAGAAATACTCCCTTTTTCCTCAAGATTTCTCAGTTTGTATTTTTTTGGATTTCAATCTAACATCTGCCAAACCCAGCCAAGCAAATAGCCAACTGAGCTCCACCACATTTACCAATGACAGCATGAATTTATGGAGTGCCTTTAATGTGGTAAGTTACCAAAGACACTTTACAAGAGCATTATCAAACAAATCTGACCCTGAGTTATATAAGGAGATATTAAGGCAAATGACAAAATACTCGGTCAAAGAGGTAGTTTTAAGAAGCATTTTAAAGAAGAGAGAAATAGGAAGGCAGCCAAATTTTAAGAAAGATTCTACAGCTTAGGACCTAGGCAGCTGAAGATTTGACCATCATTGGTGGAGCAATTAACATTAGGGATGCAGAAGAGGCATTATTTGAGGAGCACAGAGATCTGAGGGCTAAAGGAGATTATAGAGATAGTTGATGTATTGAAAAGATTTGAAGACAAAGCATGAAAATTTAAAAACTGAGATGCTGCTGAGTGGGAATCAGTGTAAATGATTGAGCATTGGGCATATGGGACTTGGTGTGGGTTTGGATATGAGCATCAGTTTGGGATAAGCTGCAGATTAAGCAAAGTGGAAAATGGGTGGCTGGCCAGAAGTCAAGTCGAAAGGTAAGACAGGCATGAATGAGGGTTTCAGCAGTAGATGAGCTGAGGCAGAGGCCCATTTAGGCTTTGTTACAGGGATTGAAGTCGGTGGTCTTAATGATGAAGCAGGTATGTCATTGAACCCTCATCTCAGAGTCAAACACAACACCAAGACTGTGAGTGGTTTGGTTCAACTTCAGCATTTCCAGGGAGGAGGATAGTGTCAGTGGCAAGGGAACTAGATAATGCTTTGAAAATAGTTGACTTAGAATACTTCTCCCTCAATTTCCCCTCTGAGAGAAAATTCTTGGCCTCTGTTTAGCATCTTTCCGTGGAGATATATATAGCAGCAAAAGCTTTACTTGATGGGAATTGTACATGTAAGCATGTTGCCCAAATGTTAGGAACAACGTGTAACTTAAACTTTAATTTATATTTGCTTGTTTTAGTTTTACTTTATGAGCTTAAGGCTGGAAATTCTGGAGGGCCTCCAAGCAAAATAGTAAGGTTTTCTGGATTTGTTTTTATACTTGTATTTTTAATGAGGTTTTATAACCCTTGAAGTGAAGAGATGGGTTACAAATGGGTCAGTAGTTTAGTGATTTTGGTGAATAAACAAAGTGGTAAAAACTTTGCTGTTGCCGAACGACAGGGGCTCAGTGACATACTTTAAAGTTTATTTATTAGTCACAAGTAGGCTTACATTAACACTGCAATTAAATTACTGTGAAAATCCCCTAGTCGCCACACTCTGGCGCCTGTTGGGGTACACTGAGGGAGAATTTAGCATGGTCATTGCACCTAACCAGCACATCTTTCGGACTGTGGGAGGAAACAGGAGCACCCAGAGGAAACCCACACAGACACGGGGTGAATGTGCAGCCTCCACACAGTAATCCAAAGCGGGAATCGAACTTGGGTCCCCTGCGTTGTGAGGCAACAGTGCTAACCACTGTGCCACCCAGCACAGAAAAGGAATTCAGAGTGCACATGTCAGAGAGCAAAGGGAGGTGTTCGAAGCTCTCTGATAAGAAATACTGTAAAACAGCGGGGACTGAGTTTAAGGAACTCGTGTGTTTGTTTTGCAGCTAAAGTAACACTGAGTTTAAAATGTGGTTCAGAGTTTCTCAGGGAGATATATCAGCTGGGGAAAAAGCATCCAATGAATGCTCAGAAATCCCCCACAAGAAAACCATTTGCAACAGGGCCAGCCAAAGCAAGAAGCTTTGGTGTCAAGATAGTGGTAAATCCTCACTGGGATTTTGAGTCAGTAAAGGTATTTGCTGGGATAAAAAGAATAGAGTGAATTTGAATTATTTTCTTGTGTTTGCATTGACATCTTTCTAACCTTTTCATCTGGTGTAATATAGCGGACGATCTTACCAAAAAAATTCTAAGTTCTGAATGAGCATGAAAAATGGAAGTTTCCGACCTGTTTTTTTGACGAGGCCACAAGTCCAATGTTATGCCACTCTGTGCAAAAACTCTTGTTAAATCTGTTTCCTACTATTGGAGCCATAGTATTTATATGGTCAGTCTACTTAGTTATCTCGTCAATGCTAATTCCCAGAATGTTGATGGTGGTTGCTGAACAATGGGACGTTGCTGAATGTAAAGGAGACATGGTTAGATTCTCTCTTGTTGGAGGTGATCATTGCCTGATACTTGCGCAGCATGAAAGTTAGTTGCCACTTATCAGCCCAAGCCGGATTGTTCAGATTTGGGGATGGACTGCCTCAGGTCTGAGGAGTTGCAAATGATGCTGAAGATTGTTCAATCTTCAGTGAACATCTCCACTTCTGAACTTACGATGGAGGGAAGTTCATTGATGAGGCAGCTGGAGATGGCTGGATCTAGGGCACCACACTAAATAACTCTTATTGTGATGTTCTGAGACTGAGATGATAGGCCTGCAACAACCACAACCATTTTCCTTTATGCTCAGTCTGACTCCAACCAGTGGAGATATTTCCTCTTCATTGACTTGAACTTTGCGAGTTTTCCTTGATGCCATACTGAGTCAAATGCTGATTTGATTTCAAGGGCAATCACTTACCTCACCTCTTGTGTTCACTTCTTTGAGTCAAGTTTTGAACAAGACAGCAATGAGGTCAGGAGCCCAGTGGCCCTGGTGGAACCCAAATTAAGCATCGGTGAACAGATTACTGTTGCACAAGTGCAGTTTGATAGCATCATCGATGACATCTTTAATCACATTGCTAATGATCGAGAATAAACCAATGGGGCAATAATTGGCCAAATTGGATTTGTCCTGCTTTTTGTTGGACAAGACATACCTGGCAATTTTTCAATTTTGTTCGGATAGGTGTTGGTTTTGTAGCTGTACTTGAACAGCTTGGCTTGGGGCATGGCCAGATCTGGAGCACAAATCTTTAGTATTACAGCTGTGATATGATCAGGGCCATAGATTTTGCAATATCTAGTGCCTTCAGCCACTTTGTGGTATCATGTGGAATGAATCAAATTGGCTGAAGCTTGTGAATCTGGTGTCCTCAAGTGGATACTGAGATGGATCAACCACTTGGCATTTTTGCTGGCTCTCCTCCATCACTGAAGACTTGAGGTCTGATTTGCTCCTTCCTAAGCAAGAGCTACCTAGATGAATTGCAGCATCTCTAATATTAATGGATGGTTGATTACGTTGTTAAAGATACACAAGTGATGGGCTTTGTTTTATCAAGACGAAGAGCACACACATACAGATTCAGCGGTGGACTCCCGTCCAGGCTGACTCCCATTCTGACAGAATTTCACATTGGTCCTGCACCCCAACACCTCCCTCAAGAGCCACAGCCCCACAACTTGAGCCGTCTCACAGAAATCTCCTTCATGCCTTTCAATTCGACACGGAGAGGGTTTCCTGTATGGCCTGCTGCTGCACACCCTCCACTTTCCTTTCTTGCCTTCCTCCATTGTCAGGACATGCCTTGGTGTTCTGTTCTATCACCTCCCAGTGGTGGAGGACCCTAGTGGCAGGCTCTCTATGTGAGAGTTCTCCCTTTCTCCATCGGAGACCTGGCGCGGAGAGTGTTGCTTGTAGCGGTGCCATGTAACTGTAGATTAAGGTGGTTCACAGATTCCTCGGCCGTATTGTCCTTTCTGAGGCCAGGGGGACTCTTGTGTTCCACGTTTATGTCGATTGCCTAAGGTTGCAACCCCCTTTTTAGTTATTTGAAGGGGATGCTCCTCATCTTTTGGTTGCACTTCAACACCGTGCTCCTAATCTTTGATCACCTGAATTGGAGGGCAGGCAGTGATTTCACTTTAGTTATTGTGCTCCAGTAGGGGCTATCACCCCAGTCCTTTTTGTTTAATATATTTGGTTCTATTAAAAGAATATAAAAATAGTCAGCTGGGATGCTGAATGGATATTTAGGAAGCCGAGATCTGTAGCACTGTATCCTATGAATAAACCTACTCTCAAAGATGTGTCTTGTTTTGCACTTCATTACCTAGCTTGGACTCATTTAACTTGGTAACAGAGTTATGTTTGCCAAAAGATGAAGATTGGAAACTAAGGAAAAACATTTTCTGATCGAAGACTATAAACAGAGTTACTTTGAAGAAGAATGGTGAAACTAAATGTAAAGTGTCCGGTTATGATTTCTCGGTGATGTTCTCTGAATGTGAACCTTATGACCAAAGGCCTCGGCACTGTCACTTCCTAACCAAAACAGGATCAGATGAAAAGTATTTTCAAAGCAAGTGACTTGTCAGTTGGACATTGAGGAATATTTGCACATTCTATTAAAATTTATGGATAAAATTTATAAGAAAGCTGATCTAATAAATGCATACAGGCCATGGTCTGGTTTTGATAAATTTAGAAAGGCATGCATTAGTGCCTTAAGAGGAATATATTGTGGAATTTTACAGACTATATACAAGACTGCAGAAATTTTATTTGGAAATTCCTGATTCAGTGCTTGCTTTCAAATTGTTGTATTGTGCTTAAGTGCCATATGAGGACAAGCTCCTGATCTTCACTGAGTAAGATTCTCAGAAAGAGGCATGCTTTTGGATCAGATGTATGAGGCCTTTTAAAAACAAATTCTGGGAAAAGTTATTTCCAGCCGTCTTCATGGCACAAATGGGACATTCAGCAGGGTCACAGAAGATGGAAGATTCAATGCTCGTAGCATTGTGGGACCATTCAGATATGGAGCAGATGTGTCACAATAGAAGAATCACAAACAAAAGATTCTGATTGTGCCAGGTTTGGTTAAAGGGATGAAGTAATGCCCTGGTTGGGTCAATTAAAACCTCCTGACTTTCCAAAGACAATTCCTTTGTTATTCTCCATGTCCAAATTCATTTGTGTCTTTTTCATGGATGCCTTGCTCAGCGGCAAAGGTATCTCACTGGACATTACATTTGTATTCATAAAATAGTTTACAGCTATTGTACATGGAATCACCACTTTTTTCAGTGTCTATTCTGAAGTGCCAGACAGGGAACAGCCAGACATATCACATAGGTGGATATTTATGGAAAAAGTATTTCCTGATGGGAGATCTGAAGTAAGACTAGTGGTTCGAGGTTTTGAAGAGAGAATTGATGATCAAGATCTTCCTCACCACAGAAAAAGTGATCTTGAAGATTTTCTTAGTTCTTTTAGCCATATTTGTGGGGATATGGTTGATCGATATGAAAATCACGTTTTTGCAGGGTGAAAGATTTCAAAAAGAGGGCTTTCTAAAACACTTAAAGAAACAAGTGACAAAGAAAAGAAGCTGTGGAAATTAAACAAATGGGTTCATGGATTAAATGATGCGTCGAGGGTATGGTATTTCTCGGTTGGGTTTGTCTTGCTGAAAGTTGGTTTTATTCAGTTGAAAGCAGACCCAGCAATGTTCTACTGATATCACAAAGAGAAACTTGCAGGCATCTTTATGATGCATGTCAATATGGGTAAGTTCTGTGGAAGTTGAGCAATTTGTTATAGGTAAGATAAAAGGGGAATTTAAGCAAGTCAGGCTTTAGGGGTCTTTGATATATAGGCCCAAAACTTCTGATCTCGAGGAAATTTTACCCTGGAGGTACCCCAGATGATGTGCTGAGGGAGCCTCGGAATCCCCACACAAGGACTGCATAGCAATTGCCCAGGATGTTTGAACTTCTGATGGCTAATTACCATGCACTGGGAACCATTCAATACTCAGATCTAAACCACCACCACCACACCCCCCCTCCCCCGGTTCTAATAGAGTACGACATTAAGAATACATGATGGCAACCTTGAATCAATAATCATACTGAAGGTATTAACTGTAGTCCAGATCCTCACAGAAAGATGATCATGAATCAGAAGAAGAAATACAGTAGTTAAAAAGTGTGATTAGTCTATGCACTATGAGAAGATCAGGTGTCAGCTATAATTCATTGAAACCTAGTACAATCATGAAACACAGTTCAGGAGGTTCTGAGGGCAATAATACATTAGAGAAATTAAATTTGGTAAAATAGGCACTCAAGTTTCCAGGCGTGGGTGACCCAAAGATATGAAATTAGTTGTTTTTAGTGCTGCTTTCAATGTCAATCTTCTGAAAAGGTATTCATGCATAGCAGGGTTTATCAAATTCTTGGTGGGTCAGAACAGAAATGTCCTTTCTAAGAAGCCAAGAAAATAAAATAAAATAAAAGAAAATGAGAGATACCTTTCCTATCGAAACACTGGCACCAGCGTAAGCAATAGATCTTGGATTATATTTGCGTACTATTCTGAAAGAAATCCCTTAGAAGGGGCATTCTGACAATAGTTGTGCATAGAATGCTATGTAGATAACTGTTCTCATTCGAGAAAAGGTCAAGGATTGATTTTGCTAGTATAAACAAAATATTGGAAAGAAAAGCAATCTCTAAAATAAAATGTGTTGACACAAGTTACCAATCATATTGTTGTACATTAAAGAGGGACATCTTCTGTAATGATGAGTTGAAGCAAATACGGAAAATCATTTTTTTTCTTTGATTGCTTTGTAATTATTTCAGTAAGTTTTTGTTTAAAGAAAGGGGAATCTGTAAATGGTTGGTTGATTATGTTGCTAAAGATACACAGGTGCTGGGCATTGTTTGATTCAGGACTGAGGGCACTTATATTTTTAATCTTTCAGTATGGTCAACCTAAATGGAGTTGGTGTACTTGGTGACTGCTTCCGTGCCCCCAGAGATGTATGTTTGGCCAGTTCCCCTGGTAGCATGAGGCAGATAGCGCTCAGGATCTCCTGGGCCGAGATGGTGTACCACTTTCTGTAGTGAACACGGTGTAAGGTCGTGAAAGGGATGTACTCGAAAACATCAAACATGAAAGAGTTCATGATGCTCATGGCCTTGGATAAGATCCAGTGGAAGGCTGGACCTGGGTCAACATCCGGTACATGGAGCAGCTCTGCTTGCGGGATTTCCTTTGTTTCTTTGGTGGCTTCTTGGTGACTTTAGTCAGTGACTGACTGGAAGCCTTGCAGGGCACCTCGCCATTGGTCACAGGCACCAACTAATGCATTCTACTTCACTTCGATCAACTCGGGGACTGAGTCAGTTTCCTCTTAGTGCAGGCTTGAAAAAGGTGTAGCCCGATGGCCAGATACAGCCTGCAAAACCCCTCTACTCTGACCCTAGAGGCAGTTTCCTCAAAATCCCTGTCAATCAGCTGAGTTGCAAGATTCTGCTTGAAGTTGCTCCTCCAATCAGGGGCTGTTTCACTCCTTTGTTTGCTATAGACAGGTTGACGAATGAGCAAGCCAGGGAGAGAAAAGCCGAATTGGGCCCAAGGAAATTAAAGTTTTGTCATTTTGGCGGGACAGGGGTGGAGATGGTAACAGAATGGGTGTGTGGGAAACATTGATGGAGTGAGTGTCTGAATGAGTATGTGGGAGAGAGTGAGAGAGTGAGTGGGTGGGTGGGTGGGCAGGCGGGCGAGCGGGAGGGCAAGAGGACGGGCGAGTGGGTGAGTGGAGTGAGTGAGTGGGCAGGCGGGCGGGCGGGTGAGTGACTGGGTGGGTGGATGAGTGACTGAGTGGGTGGGTGAGTGAGTGGGTGGGTGAGTGGATGAGTGAGTGGATGGGTGGGTGGATTGGTGTGTGAGTGAGTGAGTGAGTGAGTGAGTGAGAATGAGTGAGTGAGAATGAGTGAGTGAGAATGAGTGAGTGAGTGAGTGAGTGAGTGAGTGAGTGAGTGAGAGAGAATGGGTGAGTGAGAGTGGGTGAGTGAGAGTGGGTGAGTGAGAGTGGGTGAGTGAGAATGGGTGAGTGAGAGTGGGTGAGTGAGAGTGGGTGAGTGAGAGTGGGTGAGTGAGTGGGTGAGTGAGAGGGTGAGTGAGAGGGTGAGTGAGTGGATGAGTGAGTGGGTGAGTGAGTGGGTGAGTGAGTGGGTGAGTGAGTGGGTGAGTGAGTGGGTGAGTGAGTGGGTGGGTGAGTGGGTGAGTGAGTGGGTGAGTGAGTGGGTGAGTGAGTGGGTGAGGGAGTGGGTGAGGGAGTGGGTGAGGGAGTGGGTGAGGGAGTGGGTGAGGGAGTGGGTGAGGGAGTGGGTGAGGGAGTGGGTGAGGGAGTGGGTGAGGGAGTGGGTGAGGGAGTGGGTGAGGGAGTGGGTGAGGGAGTGGGTGAGGGAGTGGGTGAGGGAGTGGGTGAGGGAGTGGGTGAGGGAGTGGGTGAGGGAGTGGGTGAGGGAGTGGGTTGAGGGAGTGGGTGAGGGAGTGGGTGAGGGAGTGGGTGAGGGAGTGGGTGAGGGAGTGGGTGAGGGAGTGGGTGAGGGAGTGGGTGAGGGAGTGGGGGGGTGAGGGGTGAGGGTGGAGGAGTGGGTGGGGGGTGGTGAGGGAGTGGGTGAGGGGAGTGGGTGGGGGGTGGGTGGGGTGAGTGGGTGAGAGGGTGGTGGGTGAGGGAGTGGGTGGGTGGTGGGTGAGGGGTGGGTGGGTGAGTGATGAGTGAGGTGAGTGGTGATAGTCTACACATGCATTCACGTGCACTCAGCCCCCCATCACCCTCATACCACCCCCAATCCCACACCCCCCCCCCCCCCCCCCCAACATTCTGGTCATTTTTATTGCTTACTCTTTTTTAATTCAAAGTTCATTGCTGTGAAATTGCTTTACGTTTGTCCAGCAATTGTTTTTTTCCTTAAAACCTCAATTATGTTTTTGAAATTCAGTTTATTGTTGCACCAAACCTTATATTCTGAAATTTGCATATTGGCCCCTTTATTGAGAAAGGTATGCAAATATGGGCCCTGAGCAAAAAGGTTAGACAAGGCTGCCTTAGGAACTCTCAACTGGTTTAGTTTTTTTTTAATTGGTTACTTGGTTAATTTGGTAAATCGGTACTTAAAAGTTCACACACTGGGTGGGTAATTAGGAGACAGTGAGCTGTAATGCTGCATCCGACTGCTGAATAAACCTCCTCTCAAGGGAAAGATCTCTATCTTGTTTTGTACTTTACCATCTGCCTTGGATCTGTTTAACATCTCGTGCCATCCTGGATGAAATCTGTTGCCTCAGTTTGAGAACCAAATGCACGGTCTTTTTATTTTGAATGGTCATAATTAAATGAGCCATGCAGCCACATCTGGCACTTCACAACGAAGACTCCCCAAAGTATTTCATTGGCTGTAAAATGCTTTAAGGCATCGGGTGATTGGGAAAAGCAAGAGATAAATGCAAGTCTTTCTTTTCTTTGAAAGCATTGCTTTAACTAATTAAAATAAAGGAATAAAATGCAAATTTCAGTCCTTCCCACTCTTGGGGCATATTGATGTAATTTACCTCCTGCAAGCAGGAACCAGTTCAACTATAATAGGGTGCATTGTAGATAAATCTCTCGGTTAAAGCCTCTTCATTTTGTTCCAATGCATCACCACACGATTGTTCTAACAGACTGAAGTTAGCTAACGTATTCTCCACAGCAACAGCTGAGGAATTATTTTTAAGGCTGATATCAAACAATAGTCAGGTGTTATGAATTGAACGCCTGACCATGAATTCATGGGGCATTTGGGTCGTGTCTGCTCTCTTCTTTTCCTGGCCCTCATGACATAGTTTTGATGCCTTTGAAGAAGGGGAGCCTTGCTGGAATTTGTTTCATCCTCAGCTGGAATTCAAATACTAAGACAAAAGGCTGGGTTTCACAAACATAGCAGTTGAAAGGGATACATTCCAATAGTGTTCGACATGCTTAGATTTGTAGAACGGGGATTGAGTACAAATTTATTGAAGAAGCTAGTGTGCTTAATGTAATAAGCAGCACGTTTAACTGTTATGATATAACAAATAGTGCAATTTGCCCTACAAAGACAGCTGTCTGTGATCAGCTTGAACACCGGAAATGATGATTATATTAACATTACTATTAATGAGCTGATGACTTTTTCAGCACATAGATATTTAAAAAGAGGTGGGAGTGAATAACGGGGGTGTATTTACACACCATCTATATTGGTGAACTTGGATCTCGTCTCAGCACTGTGTAATAGGGAGGAGAGCACTGCATTCGATTTCAAAGCCCAACTTAAAGCACAAGCGACAAATTTTCAATCGGACCAAAGATGGCTAAGAAATGTAATTGTTAGGTTTTGTTTAAAAAAGATTATTTTACATTTCTAAGTTGTACACTTCTAAGTATGTGCAATAACCGTATGCCTTGACTGGAAACTACCTGCATAGTTCAGCTGAGTACAGAGGCTGGAGAGTACAATACATCTAAAAATGACAAGGCAATTTAACAGAAGATTTTAGGCTTCATTGTAGCTAATTGCTATTTAAAAAAATGTTTGATACTACTGGGAATAGGGTAATTAAAATGAACTAAGCTCTTGAAGATGTTAAATGAAGTGGCGTTCTTTGCCTCTGTTGTAAGCCAGTAGGACACATTGATATGGGCACTCTTTTCCACAAGAACCTTAAACTTCAATACGTGTTTATTTGTTAGATATATTCTTTTCTTTGGCATTGGACTTGGCAATCAGATTCAATTACTCCAACATACTGATGTATATTTTCAAGTTTTATCTTATGGTCGGAAACTTCCGATCAGAGTTGAAACCCCTGTCCAATTATGATCAGACAAAACACTGTGCACATTCTTGCATACACTGAAAAGGCTCCTACTGCAATGGACTCCCTCAGCGCAGGATTCCTTGCAGAGAACAGCGAGGAGAATCTGCGCAGAAGCCACACCCCACTTCTGTTGCACGAGCTGCTGTATTCTGGTAAGTATTTAAAGGTCCCCAAGCTTCTTAGTGTGCTAGAGAATGTGTGAGTGGGTAAGTGCGTAAAGTGGCAACAAGATAAGGTAGCAAATGGATATAGTGGTAGATGAGGTGGGTTGGGAGGTGGGGAGCAGGGGGTTGAGGGGAATCAGTGGTTCAGGGGTTCGCGGGAGAGTTAGTGGGGATGGTCAGTGTAAGTGATTGTATAGGTCAACTGTATAGTTACATAGGAGTTTGAGTAGCATTTTTTGGTCCAACATTGTTGGATAGCGGTTCAGCCAAGTTGGAAATGTCCATGTCCTCCAACCCTAACTCAGAATCGGAGTTCCTTCGGAGGGTTCCAGAGAGCAGGGAAATTGCTGATCAGAGACTCAAATTTCCTGGGCAATACCATGGAGTAATTGTGTTGGGGTTTCAAAGGTGTCCCAAAGTGCATCTTGGAGGGGTTGGTGAAGCAGTGCTATGTCCCGTCTTCAGCGATTAGGAGGAAAATCTGGGTCCATGTATCAGATCATATTATATTCACATTGGGATCACACAGGTTTAAATGAAACCTCATTTTTTAACTTGCATGTTACAGCCTTCTGCTCTGACCAATAGCTTTAAAAACTTCAGACCTTATTCTCTCAAACAGCAGTTTTGATGAAGGGTCACTGACCTGAAACTCTATTTACCTCTCCACAGATGCTGTCTGACATGCTGAGTATTGGCAGTATCTTCTGTTTTACTGCTGATAATGGAATTTTGTTGCACTACAATGGGAAACAGATGGATTGGTGGCTGGGATGCAGATCCTGCATTGGTGTACATCCAACAGGATCATTCACTCCCTGGGATCTACCTACATTTTTCCATCATGTTTTGGAACCAGAGGAACCTTCTCAAAATTCAACATGCTTTCCTCCCCTCTTTATTCTGTTGTAATCATTCACAAATCCTCTGGACAGATCTTTTGTTTCCTTATTGTCTCTCGTATCACCTCTTTTTCTGTGAAGCATCATCACTTGTGTCATTTAATCATCAGCTCATCCATCTGATGCCAGTTAATTGACCTGAAATGTTTGCACTAGGTTTCTCCCTCCACAGATGTTGATTTGCAAAACATTTCCAGTATTTTGCTTTTGTTTCAAATTTCCCATATCTGAAGTATTTTTTTCCTTTCTACTTTTGTCATAGTTACTTAATATAATGTTCATGTAGCTCAGCACAGATGGTGCGCAGTATTGCAATAATTACCATCTAAAGCTGTTCCATTAACTAAAGAGAATCTAATGTTACTACAAGATGAGGCAAAATCAAAATTACACATCATATTAACAACCTTTATCAATTCACCATCATTCTCCCAAAGTGAATAGAGAGAGGGAGGCAGTATAAGTGTCATGGAAAGACAACCTCAGGACAAGAATTTTAAAAACATCAAAAAATCTGCCTGCAAATTACAGGGAGATTGCTAGGATTTAGTTGTAAAGTGCAATGCAAGCATGTTATTTGAATGTAAAGCAGCAGTCAGAGACAGAGACACACAAGGATCTGTTACTGTATTTATGTGTTGAAATCTCTCTTCACTAAATACCTCTTCACCAATCTGGTCAACCAGTCTGTGATGAGAGGAATATATTAACACATCAATAAACCCCAAACAAAGTAAATCTGCAGCACCATTGCCTTACATTTAAATATGCCATGAGAATGTTGTCAAATATTCTAAGTAAGATATGATACAGGGTAACAACAGTACATTATAATATTAGCTCACAAATCATTGTGCTGAGCTTCCCTGTTTGGTATTATAGAATCATAGAGGTTTACAGCATGGAAACAGGTCCTTCGGCCCAACTTGTCCATGCTGTCCTTTTTTTTAAACCCCTAAGCTAATCTCAGTTGCCCGCATTTGGCCCATATCCCTCTATACCCATCGTACCCATGTAACTATCTAAATGTTTTTTAAAAGACAAAGCTGTACCTGCCTCTGGCAGCTTGTTCCAGACACTCACCACCCTCTGTGAGAAAAAATTGCCCCTCTGGACACTTTTGTATCTCTCCCCTCTCACCTTAAACTTATGCCCTCTAGTTTTAGACTCCCCTACCTTTGGGAAAAGATATTGACTATCTAGCTGATCTATGCCCCTCATTATTTTATAGACCTTTATAAGATCACCCCTTAGCCTTCTATGCTCCAGAGAAAAAGGTCCCAGTCTATCCAGCCTCTCTTTATAACTCAATCCATCAAGTTCCGAACTAATACTTTGGTTAGGATGCTGGTCACACCTGTAATGTGAATCCATGGTGGGTTGGAAGTGACATTGTGATTTACGACCAAATTTAATTTTTGTTTTAACTGTATTCTAAGATCTAGCATTTACATCCTACAAACATAAGTTGGTTGGGTGGCAAATCTGTTAAACGACTAAAATAACAAAGACAAGTTTTCAGTTAATATTTGCTTGAAGACTAGGAATAAAATGCTGCGACTCCACTGAGGGCTTAGCAAGTTTACCAAGCAACTAGTTGAGCAATACAGGCCAAAGAGATTGAATTTAACATTCGCTCTGAACACTTAGCTGATCTCAGGTGTAGCAATGGTACTGGTACAATTGACCTTTATGTTTCTAAGTTAAGAATAGGAGTAAAGAGGCAATGGGCAACAAGCCCTGCAGAAATTACACATTTGTGGATGAAGATAGGATCAGGTTTGGCTGAGATGTCTGCAGTTAAGCACTGCGATGATAGTCAATTTAAAAGCATCTATGCCACTTAGCAAGGTTCCAGGAGGATAAAGGATCCATATCCAGCAAGGAGTCAATTAATTCAGAAGAAAGATTTGCAATTATTTAGCATTTACATAAGTATTTTATCACATCCTCAGCATGTCGCAACACAGCACACTTCAGAATTAAGTTAAACCTGTTATGCAGGCAAATGTGCATCAATGAGAGAAGAGAAAATCTGAGACAAGAACAGACCGTATGATATAATACATAACCTTAACCTTGAATTACATAATGCACACAGGATCAGTTGTTTGAATGTTTGTGGGAAGTGACAATTATTGAAGATATTCCATCGTGTTATGATAATCTATGGGGAGTTGGAGGGACCAGAGACAATATGCCATTGGCCATTAACACCCTTAGATAATCTAACATGGCACAATAAAAGGCTCTTTGCACACGCAAAGTATAGAAATCCTTTGAAAAGACGACTACTGTGCATTCAGAGCAAACAGGGGAGAAATGGACCTTTCAAGGTTATGAATTAAATGTTATTTACTTGTTAGATATGCACTGTCATTCATAGTGTGATACATTGCCATATACTAGAACATAATTGCACCATTATATCTAAACGTACAAAAGTGTGCAGTGGTAAACGCATAATTAAATTTCAACTTCAGAAAAACTTGGCTTTTGTCTTAGTTTTTACATTTAATAAATCTTGAACAAACACACACTGACTTTCAGAATTATTTGCCTCTTAGCAGCTTGCCATCACGAGTGATGTTTTAAGTTAAATAGCTTGTAATACATTCAAAATGTAGCTTTCTATCTTCACAACCCCGAAAAACGTCTCTTGAATTGTTTGATTCATAGAATAGCTGCAACACAGGATACTTGCTGTGTCCGTGTCAGCTCTCTGCAAGAGTAACTCATGGAGTCACACTCCGTTGCCTTTTCCTCAGCCCTGCAGCTCTCTTCTCTTCAGATGATCCAATTGCCCTTGGAAAACCATGATGAATCTGCCTCCTCCACACTGGTGGGTAAATCATTCCAGACCCTAACAACCACTCGTGTTTAGGAGGAGTTTTTTCTCATGTCACCTCTGGCTCTTCTGCCATTCACCTTAATCTCCTCTGGTTCTCAATCCTTCTGCCATTGGGAATATTTACTCTATCTACGTTCTCCAAACCTCTCATGATATTGAAAACTGTATCAAATCTGCTCTCAATCATTTTTAAGGAGAACTATTCCAGCTTCTCTAATCTATCCACAAAACTGAAGTCTCTCATCCCCAGAATCATTCTCATAAATCTTCTCTGCATTCTCTCCAATGCCTTCACTTCTTTTCCAAAGTATGGTGCTCAGAATTCAACATAATTCTCCAATTCTTTGAAACAGTGTCAGAAACCCCATTTTCCAAGTTCCAGGATTGGCAGTGAATAAAGCAAATATGCTAGAAATATCAACATGCCTGAAACCCCAAACTAGGGTCATCAAAAGGTTCAGAATCGATATGGCGTAGGAGAAGGCCATTTGGCCCAGTGTGTTGGCACAGACTTTCCAAATTAACAACTCATCTAATTCCATTCTCCTGCCTTCTCCCATACGCCTGCACATTCCGACAACACCAGGTTAAAGTCCAACGGGTTTATTTGGTAGCACGGGCTTTTGGAGTGCTGCTCCTTTATCAGGTGAACGTATGCAAGCTTGTGCTACCAAATAAACCTGTTGGCCTTTCAACCTAGTGTTGTGAGACTTTTTACTAGGCCCACCACAGTCCAACGCTGGCATCTCACATCATGGCCCAGTACATTTTAGCACATTTGCTTTAGTTCACTGCCAGTCCTGGATCTTGGAAAATGGGGTTTCTGACACTGTTTCAAGTAACTGGAGATTATGTTGAATTTGAGCACCGCACTTTAGAAAGGAAGTGAACGCATTGGAGAGAATGTAGAGAAGATTTATAAAAATGATTCTTTGTTTTCAATTAACAGTCTAATTCCTTTTTAAATGCTTCTGTTCAAACTGCCTCTGCCACACTCTCAGGCAGGATGTTCCAGACCCAAACTACTCACTGCGTAAAAAAGTTTTCCTCGTATCACTATTGCTTCTTTAACGAATTACTTCAAATCTGTGCCCACTCGTTCTCAATCCTTTTATGAGTGGGAACAGTTTCTCCCAATCTACTTTGTCCATGATTTTGAACACCTCTATCAAATCTTCTTTCAGAATTCTTTTCCTGAAGGAAAGCAATCCCAAATTCTCCAACCTGCCTTCATAACTGAAGTAAGTCACCCCAGGAACAATCCTTGTGAATCCTTTCTGCAACCTTTCCAATGCACTCACATTCTTCCTAAAGTGCAGCGTCCAATACTCCAGCTGAGGCCAAATAAATGACTCGTACAAGTTCAACATAGACTCTTTGCTTTTGTACTTGATGGCCCTATTAATAAAACCCAGGGTACTGTGTGCTTCACTAACTGCTCTCCCAACCTGTCCTGCCAAATCCAATGACTTATTCACGTATACACTCAGGTCCCTCTCCTACTGCACTTCCTTTAGAGCTGGAGAGTTGTACCCTCAATTTTCTTTTGTTTCTCCATGTTCTTTCTACCAAAATGAATCGCTTCACATTTCTCTGCATGAGCTTAATCAGCCACCTGTCCACACCTTCCACCAACATGTCCATGTCCCTTTGAAGTTCTACACTATACTCCACAAAGTTCACAATGCTCCTAGGTTTTGCATCATCTGCGAAATTTGAAATTGGGCCTTGTATACCAAGTCAAGGTCATTAATACATATCAGGAAAAATAAGTGTCCAACACTGACTCCTTGGGAACTCCACTACAAACCTTCTTCCAGCCTGAAAAACATTAACTCTACTCTCGGTTTCCTGCCACTCAGACAAATCCATATCCATGTATTCCATGAATTATAACTTCTTTCAGAGTCTGTTGTGTGGCACTGTATTGAAGGCCTTTTGAAAGTCAATATACACTGCATCAACCCTCTCTGATACCTCTTCAAAATATTCCAGCAAGTTACTTGAAAATGATTTTCCCTTTAGAAAACCATGCTTTCTTTAATTATCCCATATTTGTCCGTGTCATTATTTGACTGGAATTATAATTTCTAGAAGTTTCCTCAGCAGCGAAGTTAAAAATAGAAACATCGAAAATAGGAGCAGCAATAGGCCATTTGGTCCTTTGAGCCTGCTCCACCATTCAGTCTGATCATGGCTGATTATCCAATTCAATAGCCTAATCCCAACCTCGCCCCATATTATTTGATCCTTTTCAACCCAAGAACTATATCCAACTCTAAGGATGTGTGGGTTAGGTTGATTGGCCATGCTAAACTGCCTCTTATTGTCAAGGAATTAGCGGGGTATATACGTGGAGTTACAGGGATAGGGCCTGGGTGGGATTGTTGTTGGTGCAGACTCGATGGGCTGAATGGCACTGCAGAGATTCTATAATTCTAACTCTTCCTTGAAACATACAATGGTTTGGCCTCAACAACTTTCTGTGATAATGAATTCCACAGGCTTAAAACTCTCTGGGTGAAGAAATTTCTCCACATCTCAGTCCTAAAAGGTTTACCCCTTATTCTTCAACTATTCTGGACTCCCCAACATCAGGAACATCCTTCCCGCATCTCTCCTGTGTAATCCTGTTAGAATTTTATATGTTTCTTTGAGATACCACTCCCCCAACCCCTCATTCTTCTGAACTCCAGCAAATATCATCCTAACAGACTGAATCTCTCCTAATACATCAGTCCTACCATCCCAAGAATCAGTCTGGTAAACCTTCGCTGCATCCTCTATAACAAGAACATCCTTTCTCAGATAAGGAAACCAGAAGTGCACAAAATATTCCAGGTGTGGCCTCACCAAGGCTTTGTATAATTGCAGCAAAACATCCCTGCTCCTGTACTTGAAGCATCTCACTATGAAGGCCAACATACCATTTGCCTCCTTGCCTGCCTGCACCTTCAGTGACTGGTATACAAGGAAACCCAGGTTTCATTGCACATTCCCCTCTCTCAATTTATAGCCATTCGGATAATAATCTGCCTTCCTGTTTTTGCTACCAAAGTGGATAACCTCACATTTATCCACATTTTACTGCATCTGCCATGCATCTGCCCACTCACTCAGCTTGTCCAAATCACACTGAAGCATCTGTGTCCACACAGCTCACCTGCCCAAACAGCTTTGAGTTATCTGCAAATTTGGAGATTTGCATTTAGTTCCCTCATTTAAATCATTTATACTCTGAATAGCTAGGATCCTAGCACTGATCCCTGTGGCACCAGGGTAGTCACAACCTGGCATTCAGAAAAAAGATGGTTTATTCCTACACTTTGTCTGCCTACCCGTTTTCTATCCATCTCAATACATTACCCTCAATCCCTTGCGCTTTAATTATACACACTAATCTCTTATGTGGGACTTTGTCAAATCCCTTCTGAAAGTCGAAATAAACCACACCCACTGGTCCCCCGCATCCTCGAAGAATTCCAGAAGATTTGACAAGCATGATTTCCCTTTTGTAAATCCATGCTGACTCTTTTTGATTCTGCCACTGTTTTCCAAGTGCACTGCTTTAAAATCCTTGATAATGGACTCTAGAATTCTCTCCACTACCGATGTCAGGCTTACTGGTTTATAATTTCCTGTTTTCTGTCTACATCCCTTTCTAAATAGTGGGGGTACATTAGCTACCCTCCAATCTATAGGAACTGTTCATCTTGTTCAGAGTCTTGAGAATTTATCAGTCTTCAATCCCATTAATTTCCCCAACACCATCTCTCCACTAATACTGATCTCCTTCATAGAAACATAGAGAAACATAGAAACCCTACAGTGCAGAAGGAGGCCATTTGGCCCATCGAGTCTGCTCCGACCACAATCCCACCCAGGCCCTACCCCCACATATTTACCCGCTAATCCCTCCAACCTACGCATCTCAGAATTCTAAGGGGCAATTTTTAACCTGGCCAATCAACCTAACCCGCACATCTTTGGACTGTGGGAGGAAACCGGAGCACCCGGAGGAAACCCACGCAGACACGAGGAGAATGTGCAAACTCCACACAGACAGTGACCCGAGCCGGGAATCGAACCTGGGACCCTGGAGCTGTGAAGCAGCAGTGCTAACCACTGTGCTACCGTGCAGTTAGTCCCTCTCACTTAACCCTGTGTTCCCCTGTTAATTTCTGCTATGTTATTTGTGTCCTGCTTTAGGAAAACAGAATTAAAGTACATATTTATTCGATCAGCCATTTCTTTGTTCCTCATTATAAATTTCCCTTTTTCAGACTGTAAGGGACCTACATTTGTCTTCGCCAATCTTTTTCTCTTCACATACCTATAGAAACTTATATGGTCAGTTTTTTATATTCCCTACAAGCTTACTTTCATATTCTATTTTCAATTTCATACTCTATTATCAATCCCTTTGGCCACCTTTGCTGAAATCTGAGCTGTTCCCAATCCTCAGGTCTGTTGCTTTTTCTGGCCAAATTGTATGCCTCTTTCTTGGATCCAATACTATCTCTAATTTCCCTTGTAAACCATGGCTTGACCACCCTTCCCATTTTACATTTGTGCCAGATACAAATAAACAATTTTTGCAGTTCACCCATGCACTTTTAAAATGTTTGCCAATGCCTATCCAGTGTTATCCCTTTAAGTAACATTTCCAAATCCACCTCATGCCTCAAACCACTGTAGTCTCCTTTATTAAAATTCAGGTCTCCTGCCTCAGAATCAACTGCATCACTTCTTATATATCATGAGTGGGATTTTCTAGCCGTGCTTGCCCCCAAAAATGGAAAATCTCGCCCGAGGTCACTGCACCTTTACATGGTTCACCCCGGCCTGCTACAATTCCCGTGGTGAGTGGAGCGGGAAAAGTCCCCCCACCCCAACCATATCTTTGTATTTCTATATTCACTTGCACGTTGTGCTGGGAATAATGGGAGTAAATGGGGAGTTATTAACTCCCCTCAAAAAGCGAGAAGCTATATGCATAAATATTCCAGAAATGATCCCATTAGACTCCACACTCAATCTACTGCTTGAAAGCCCTTTCCAGTGAAAGAAACATAATCATGTCTGCTGATCTGAGGTCACTTTGCAAGATATTTCCTCAGTGGTTGGTAAGTTGATGGAGAGGATCCTGAGAGACAGGATTTATGATCATCTAGAGAAGTTTAGTATGATCAAAAGTAGTCAGCACGGCTTTGTCAAGGGCAGGTCGTGCCTTACGAGCCTGGTTGAGTTCTTTGAAAATGTGACCAAACACATTGACGAAGGAAGAGCGGTGGATGTGGTCTATATGGACTTCAGCAAGGCGTTCGATAAGGTCCCCCATGCAAGACTTCTTGAGAAAGTGAGAGGGCATGGGATCCAAGGGGCTGTTGCCTTGTGGATCCAGAACTGGCTTGCCTGCAGAAGGCAGAGAGTGGCTGTGGAGGGGTCTTTCTCTGCATGGAGGTCAGTGACCAGTGGAGTGCCCCAGGGATCTGTTCTGGGACCCTTGCTGTTTGTCATTTTCATAAATGACCTGGATGAGGAAGTGGAGGGATGGGTTGGTAAGTTTGCTGACGACACCAAGGTAGGTGGTGTTGTGGATAGTTTGGAGGGATGTCAGAAGTTGCAGCGAGACATAGATAGAATGCAAGACTGGGCGGAGAAGTGGCAGATGGACTTCAACCCGGATAAGTGTGTGGTGATCCATTTTGGCAGATCCAATGGGATGAAGCAGCAGTATAATATGAAGGGTACCATTCTTAGCAGTGTAGAGGATCAGAAGGACCTTGGGGTCCGGGTCCATAGGACTCTTAAATCGGCCTCGCAGGTGGAGGATGCGGTCAAGAAGGCGTACGGCGTACTGGCCTTCATTAATCGAGGGATTGAGTTTAGGAGTCGGGAGATAATGCTGCAGCTTTATAGGACCCTGATTAGACCCCACTTGGAGTACTGCGCGTAGTTCTGGTCACCTCATTACAGGAAAGATGTTGAAGCCATTGAAAGGGTGCAGAGGAGATTTACAAGGATGTTGCCTGGATTGGGGGGCATGCCTTATGAGGATAGGTTGAGGGAGCTTGGTCTCTTCTCCCTGGAGAGACGAAGGATAAGAGGTGACCTGATAGAGGTTTACAAGATGTTGAGAGGTCTGGATAGGGTAGACTCTCAGAGGCTATTTCCAAGGGCTGAAATGGTTGCTACGAGAGGACACAGGTTTAAGGTGCTGGGGGGTAGGTACAGAGGAGATGTCAGGGGTAAGTTTTTCACTCAGAGGGTGGTGGGTGAGTGGAATCGGCTGACGTCGGTGGTGGTGGAGGCAAACTCGTTGGGGTCTTTTAAGAGACTTCTGGATGAGTACATGGGATTTAATGGGATTGAGGGCTATAGATAGGCCTAGAGGTGGGGATGTGATCGGCGCAACTTGTGGGCCGAAGGGCCTGTTTGTGCTGTGGCTTTCTATGTTCTATGTTCTATATTTCAACTTCCTCAGATCTTAGAGAATATCTGATTAACCATCCTACCAGAAAGTGGGTTTACTTATCTATGTGTCAACAGATATCTAAGAGGATTGTTATAGTACAGATACTAGCCTAGGAATAGTATGTGTTAAGAAAAATCAAGGTCCATCTTGTTCGCCTTCCATCACCCTGTTACACACATGGTATAATTGCGTGCTTGCGACTAATCAATCTCAATCAGTTAGTCTACTACAGACCAATTTGTGAGGCAAGGAAATACCCAAACTTTTAAGAATCATAGGTCTGAAGTCTTCTGCTCAACATAAGCATGTCACACTTGTATCTAAATTATTCACATGCTCAGAGAAACATTGACTGGGAGACTCAACATACACGTTTAAGCCTTATTCTCTCGGGACCATGACATTTTGAACACGAGTGGTTGCATAAAACTTTACTCATTGCCAATGAAATACTGCCAGTATCCAGCAGATTTTAATGATGGAACGGTCAGCCTTCTACCAAGATTCAAATACTATATTTGAAGCTTAAAAAGTTATTTCTGAACTTTACAAATTTCATCACACTGATGTTAAGCAGGTTTATAGAGCAAGTGTTTCAGACAATCTGCACAAATTTAATTAAGGCAAATTCACAACAAAATTTTACTATGCAATTTACATCCATGTGAAATAAGTGGAGTGTATCTTTGTAAACTGGGGGTCTACAATTTGAAATGGAACAGATCTTGTTTTTGCAGAATAAAACTGAACAGACAAGTTTACTCAGAAAAACAAGGAGCACTTCATACAGAAAGACTGCTAGAATGAAGGCCATCATTTTGTGAACAGGAACTTTTTCATTGCATTATAACTTCTCTTTCTATTAGGTACGCTAGCAATGGTATAAAGAATATTGTTTAACTGACCTACAGGCCTTCATGCACTTGTAAAATCTTCCCAATGAACACATCATGGATACTAGAATTTAGATTTGTATCAGTACGGCTATTGGCCAGAACAATAAACCAGACATATTGGCTACATTCCGCAAAGCAATCAGTCAGTGAGAGCACCCCAACAGTATCACTTAACTTTTGAGATTATCTTGTTCAGACTGTTTTAATTTGATATTAACTGCTGATCTTAACTGCTAAGCCATTATGCAGCCATTATGTCAAGTCTGGAAGCTGGACGAGAAGGGACTCACTTCAATACATATTCTGGGTATCATGCGATAACTCATAAAGAAAGGGTCAATGATATAGTGTATATTTCTTTAACAGTCAACTCACAGGACAGCTGGACGGGACAACGCCTATAGAGGACAAGTTTGACTACCGTTGGTCTGCATGAAACCAGATTGTATGAACCTATTGTATAACCATATTGGCTACAGTACTTTTGGTGTGAGTAATTGTTACGATCCCAGTTGATGTTATAACTGGACGGGGTGATCCCAGAATAGAATCCTAGCTCAAAAGACTGTAATTTTTACTTCTTTTAAAAACGTGGAAGAACAGAGTAATAGACGGCATGGTGGCACAGTGGTTAGCACTGCTGCCTCACAGCTTTAGGGACCTGGGTTCGATTCCCGGCTTGGGTCACTGTGTGGAGTTTGCACATTCTCCTAGTGTCTGCGTGGGCTTCCTCCGGGTGCACCAGTTTCTTCCCACAATCCAAAGCTGTGCGGGTTAGGCTGATTAGCCATGCTAAATTGCCCCTTAGTGGCCTGGGATGCTTGGTTAGAGGGGTCCGTGGGGTAAATATGTGGGATTAAGGCCTGGATGGGATTGATTGTCGGTGCAGACTCGATGGGCCGAATGGCCTCCTTCTGCACTGTAGGGATTCTATGATCGCTAATTAATTTTAACATCCAGAAAAATATTTAAGCATCAAAATTTGGATTGTGATACCATACACCTTTACTCCCCCCTGAGCTTAACAAATATACACAGATTTTAAGGTTAATACAGATTACAAAATATATCTAAGGCTACAATGGTCTCAGTAACACAAAGTCCCTTTAAGCGCACAGACTGGCTGCGATCAAATATACTCTCCACTCTGAACCCAAGTGAATGTCTGCGGATTTCTCTTCAAAATACCCCCCTGATGATTGTCACATGAGTTTCCAAACTCCACAAATTTTCTTCCACAATAATGCTTTCTATCAGCGATTTGTATTCCGAAATCCAGTCCAGGTTTTTCAAATTACTCTTTCAAACAAAGCTTCCATTCCAGTTTTAGCAATGAATACAATATCCAGGTGTTCCACCTACCCCTTCAGGATTCCCAGACTTCATTAAAATGGCATCAAACTATAAATTTATCCGGCAAATTTGCTTTCCCATTCAATTCTGGTTACTGCAACTGTTTCTTTAACTCAGGTCTGCTTTCCTTTGAATTTTCCTCTTAACAGTATCTTGTTCTCTATTCTCTTAACTTCAGTCTTCTTTCTGTCCCAAATCCTGAGTTATCTGGATTGCATCTGGTTTCATGGGAAGTCTGCCTCTTTGCTGCCCCTTTGTCCTGTCCAGTCTTCTTCTCCTGGCAGAATTGAGATGCTTATCTTCAACTGCAATGCATCCAGCTAAAACTAAATTTTTTAAAAAATCTTTCGATCTTAAAAAGGCCTCCAGTTACTAAGGAACCACTGCTACTTCTGGCAGCTTTTACTTATTCTTCATGCTGTAACCCTCTCCAAGCACAATAGAAACACAGCTGTTAATGAAACAAACCTCCACATACAAAAACCTTTGTCTGGCATGCACCTAACTATAGTTTCTTCCCTTCCAGGCAAAGAGACATTAACTTGAACACATTTACAACTATACCTTATTTCTAATGTTACCAATACAAATATAAATCCCTTAAAACTACCTTTGGTTTCCTAACAGTAACAAACTTGCACTTGGACAATCGTTATCTATGTTTCCAAGATTCCCTAACAAGTTACGCAGATCTAACTTGCACAACAAATTTACTGTAATATTCGAACACCCAAGACATAAATGTACATCAAGCAGACAATGCCCATAAAATAGGCAATAAAACAGATTGCTGTTTGGATCAAAGAAGGATATTTTCCCCCGAGCTTCCCTTTGAAGAAAATCTTTTCATTTGACTTTAACATGGTCAACACTGTAGCTGCTGACTAAACGTAACTAATTAGACTGTGGTAAAGGCAACAATAATGTTTTTATGAACATATCAGAGAAAATACACAAATCTACAAATGTTTTATGATGTATGAAGTCAAACAAATGTCACATGAATATTGCTGGATTTTGGAACCAGCTTCGGTAAGTGATAAAAACGTCAATTTCCTTCACCCAATGTTTGTCTCCCTCTCCCGAAGACAGCAACCCAGGTTGATGTATGGTTGCACCCGGTGCTAGATGTCCCCCATAGCTATCCTTAATGCCTGAATTTAAACAGCACCAGTTTCCTTATTGGGCTCAGTTAGGAGTCGGAAGGATTGGGGGTAGTTAAGGGTGTTGGAAGAATATCATGGTTGGGTCCAATCATCTTCTTGCCCAATATCCAAGGAAGTGAATCTCCCTAAAGAGGTCAGTGAATAGTGATTAGCAATAGAAGTCCCATCAGATTTTTGCCCTCTCAACTCTGGTGTTGATATGTCCATTATCTGTATCCCTACAGCAAAAACCAGGGCTATTCTTAGAAACATCTGCTTTATGTGGTTCTCATCCACAAGTGGGGCTCTTAATTTTTGAAAGTTATAAATCAACTGACTGTACATAAGTGAACTATTGCCAAACAATAGAGAATAAATTGCTCATATTCTCTCAGCACTCATACAATCATTCTGGTTATGGAATGGGCAGCACAAAATAATGGAAATTATGACAGAGGAACACCATGTAAACTATCATAGTGATGCTATCTGCTCAGCTTCTCTGCTCTTTCCTTGTCACCTTTTTAAATCTTTTCCTTCTCAATAATTTATCCAATATCATTTTACATATTAGCTGTTCTGTATACTTTTAATTTGTTTAATTCATATTAACTGATAATTAAATTTTTCTTAGTACCGCTTATTTACTTTCCTTCATTACTTGAAATGTTTAATTTGAATTATTGGAGAATTCATGATTTTTTTCAGGCTGCAAAAAAACCCCTCTGAATTATCAGAATTAACATACTGTCCACCTTAACAGCCTCTTTGATTAACCATTTCATGTTCTAGGGACCACCTGCCTGGTGTAAAGAAAATTCCACGTTCACAGAAACAGACCCCAATCCATTTTTGCAGACTCACTAACCAATGGAAAACAAAATGGCCATTTACCCCTTAAAACTTTTAGGAATTTGAAAACAATTTTCAGGCTCTTCATAAGCTCTGCTCCCTTCTGAAGCTCTGCTTCATGGCTCTGCTCCCATAAGAAAATCACCAATTTTCCTCGACTTAATTTCACGACGATAACCTCAGATGAATTACTGCATCTACGGAGCGAGAGGATATGGGGAATTGGTGAATGCAGAAGAGAACATGGTGGAGAGGGAGCAAGGTGATCAAATAGGGAAAAGGGAGTAGGGTTTTTGGATGATGTTTGAAGAGGAAACGTTGGCTGATGTTCAAGCTGATGATAAAGAAAACTAGAACAGAGCAGAGGGGTTCATATGCAAAGTGCAGGGAAGATGATATGAGCTCAGAAAATACAGAGGATGAGGGCCGAGTGGAAAAGGAAATGTGGGCTCAATGAGGAATGGGTGAGCAAATGGTGGCTTAGTGGGAAAAAATGAACTAATTTAATGCCTGTATCATTCTAACATCATAAACCACATGCTGTGGCTCCATTGAAACCTCTGATGAGATGTATTTCTACTAAGTTCTGCAGGTATTTATTACTCACTGCATAATCAATATTTTTTAAAAAGTGTACACAAAAGAATTGATGTAGAGTTGCAGAAGCGATCATGCATCCTTCCACTAAACAACAGTGGCACCAATTGGTTTGGATATGGAGCTATATCTAGCTGGCAGCTATTGTGTTTAAATAAATGACTTCATGTAATGAATTAATGCGTACTGAGGTAACATTGAAAAATACATCAAGGATTGTAAATATTTCATGCTCATTCTGTCAATAACTATAATAAATTGTTCACCATCTTCTCATGACAGATCTTCCCTTCTTTGTTAATTTACTTTACCAATAAGCAACAGTGAAAACAGTGAGTGAGAAACCCACTCACCTGATGGCATCATTCAGATTTGAATATTTAATCAAATTATCAGGTCTGGAAATCAAGATTTTTTTCAATATTAAGTTGGAAGGTCTTCGCTGTCAGGTTAAATAGCTACAGGATATGGTGAGTAGTCTTTCAGCACTGCATGTTTCTGCTATCAGATGTGAATAAGAATCCATTACTACTGTGATCCTTTGTTGATCAGTGACTGGTGACAACTGTCAAGCTGTCTGTATACCAGTTCATGCATTAAAAAGCGATTCAAAAGGTAACCTTGCCAGAGGCCATGTTCCATATTTGCCAGGTCTATCCTTCCTACCTCTTCATCCATTCAGTCTTAATTGTTTGCAAAACAGGGAGTTACAGGATGAAATCCAAATGGGCAAACACAGAATTAAACCCTCCCAAAACTCAATGTTATTCCCTGCAATAATCTTTGGAGTCCTTGTAAAATATGGGTCTTTAACTCTCAGGTTCCATTTTCATTAGGTATACCAAGTCACAGTCTCTTTATTTTTGGTGAGGACTTGTGGTGTTCAGGCAATTCTTTTGTTAAAGCTGTAGTCTCACGCAGTTCTGATTTTTTCCCCCAAATGCCTGGGTTGAAAGGACTCATGATGTGGAGATGCCGGCGTTGGACTGGGGTAAACACAGTAAGAAGTCTCACAACACCAGGTTAAAGTCTAACAGGTTTATTTGGTAGCACAAGCCACTAGCTTTTGGAGCGCTATCTCTTCATCAGGTGAGTGGGAGTTCTGTTCACAAACAGGGCATTTAAAGACACAAACTCAATTTACAAAATAATGGTTGGAATGCGAGTCTTTACAGGTAATCAAGTCTTAAAGGTACAGACAATGTGAGTGCTGTCACAGTGAAAGGTAGGTTCTTTTTGTTTAAAAAAGTCTTTTTCCCTTGGTAGGCTATTGGGAAGGATTTGGATAAAATTATGCTTCATAAGAAGCTATCCAACTGTTCAGTGAATAAGTATTTTTTTGGGTGGGTGTACACTCATAGTTTCATGGGAGGGACAGGATTGAGGTCTTGGGTTCAATTGATTAAATGGGGCAGTCTGGTTGAACCTAGAGTAATTTCAGTTGTTTATCAGTATTAGGAATACATGAGAATAAGACACAGGCTAAGATAAAGCACGATAACTTTGCTCATGGCCCAAAGTGCCGCTTTTGAATCAGTTGCTCATAGATCAGTTGGCAGCCCACTTCACCCCTCAGGGACCTCTATATCGCTTTACATTATTGAGGCAAGTTCCTATCTTTATGTTTCTGCCTTAAAGCATTTAAACGTAAATAAATTGCTTCTTAAATGAAGGAAAATCACCGGCTGGGCGTGAACAATTTCCTGCTGCAGACTCCTAGTATGCTCCAGAAGAGTGGCAACAGAAAATGGAGTACATTATCTGTGAGTTGGCCGAATTATACAGTCTTTATTAGAAATAAATTCTCATAAATAAAATTCATTTTTTATGCCATTTCCAAATTTTTAATACATAAATATTACCTTAAGCCTCAAAATGGTTCAGATGTGTGGCTGTTTTAATTGAATTTTCAATCACATTAAATGCTGGTCAGGTGGCTGTGGTGTCAATGTATATTCTGTAACAAGTTTTTTAAAAAACTGATAGATCAAAACAGCCCTGAATATAGGTCTTATTATACACAACTGTTTTGAGCTGTCAGTGTTTCTGAGATTGTCATTCAGCTTTTGTCAGTTTTCTAGGTTCAACTGGTTTAAATTTGAAGTCTCCCTTCAGGAACAGCACCATTGCCAGTAAAGCACTTACTTCTGCACCTGACCTCGAAGATCAATCTTTATTTCTTAGCCGAGATGAGGTGGTGAGAGGGAAAGAATAGATCCAAGTTGAATGGGTTCACACAGTATTCTTCTGCAAGGGTGATTGTCTGACTTTCAGAAGTAGGATGTTGTTTTTCCCCCCTCACTTAATATGGGGACACCAAAACATGAGACCGTCTGTTTTGTTTCAATTATTGTTATTTAACCATCGAGTCAGGACAAGTTTTCAACACACATGGGATCGTTTGCCAAAACACTGACAATAGATGTTTATTTTTGTTGAACAAAATTATACACAACCAGATTAATTAGACATTTCCCTTAACCCATTGTTTAAAGAACAGTGCTGCAATGTCAGTCTCCATTCTCCACTTTGAAGGAAGCAGCGCTGATTAAAGCATAAGAATCACAAGAGATAATTACAGATGAAGAAGGTCATTCTCCCCACCTTAATTCAACTATTCAAAGAAACTTGGTTTGCTCTTCATACCACATCAACATCCAAGGCCCCAAACACTCCTTCCAGATGAGGCAGCAACTTACATGTAGTTCATTCAGGCTAGTATACTGCATCATGACACCTCCATACATGGCACCCAAAGATCTGTCAGGTGACCACTTTTCCAAACATCTCTGTTCTGTTCCATACCACCTCCACTATTCTCACATGCTCTTAAAAGTCTGTAGCTTCTTTTATTGTGATTTTTCCTACTGTGTCAAAGTACAAAGAACAAAGAAAGTTACAGCACAGGAACAGGCCCTTCGGCCCTCCAAGCCTGCACCGACCATGCTGCCCGACTTAACTAAAACCCCCTACCCTTCCAGGGACCATATCCCTCTATTCCCATCCTATTCATATACTTGTCAAGACGCCCCTTAAAAGTCACTACCGTATCCGCTTCCACTACCTCCCCCAGCAACGAGTTCCAGGCATCCACTACTCTCTGTGTAAAAAATCTGCCTCGTACATCTCCTTGAAACCTTGCCCCTCGCACCTTAAACGTATGCCCCCTAGTGATTGACTCTTCCACCCTGGGAAAAACCTTCTGACTATCCACTTTGTCGATGCCTCTCATAATCTTGTAGACTTCTATCAGGTCACCCCTCAACCTCCATCGTTCCAGTGGGAACAAACCAAGTTTCGCCAACCTCTCCTCATAGCTAATGCCCTCCATACTAGGCAACATCCTGGTAAATCTTTTCTGTACCCTCTCCAAAGCCTCCACATCCTTCTGGTAGTGTGGCGACCAGAATTGAACACTATATTCCAAGTGCAGCCTAACTAAGGTTCTATAAAGCTGCAACATGACTTGCCAATTTTTAAACTCAATGCCCTGGCCGATGAAGGTAAGCATGCCGTATGTCTTCTTGACTACCTTCTCCACCTGCATTGCCACTTTCAGTGACCGGTGTACCTGTGCACCCAGATCCCTTTGCCTATCAATACTCTTAAGGGTTCTGCCATTTACTGTATATTTGCTATTTGTATTAGACCTTCCAAAATGCATTACCTCACATTTGTCCGGATTAAACTCCATCTGACATCTCTCCGCCCAAGCCTCCAACTGATCTATATCCTGCTGTATCCTCTGATGGTCCTCATCGCTATCCGAAAATCCACCAACCTTTGTGTCATCCGCAAACTTACTAATCAAACCAGTTACATTTTTCTCCAAATCATTTATATATATTACAAACAGCAAAGGTCCCAGCACTGGTCCCTGAGGAACGCCACTTGTCACAGCCCTCCATTCAGAAAAGCACCCTTCCAAGGCTACCGTCTGTCTTCTTTGACCGAGCCCGTTTTGTATCCACCTTGCCAGCTCACCTCTGATCCCATGCGACTTCACCTTCTGCACCAGTCTGCCATGAGGGACCTTGTCAAAGGCCTTACTGAAGTCCATGTAGACAACATCCACTGCCCTACCCTCATCAATCATCTTCGTCACTTCCTCGAAAAACTCGATCAGGTTCATGAGATACGACCTTCCCTTCACAAAACCATGTTGCCTCTCACTAATACGTCCACTTATTTCCAAGTGGGAATAAATCCTGTCTTGAAGAATCCTCTCCAATAATTTCCCTACCACTGATGTAAGGCTCACCAGCCTAAAATTACCTGGATTATTCTTGCTACCCTTCTTAAACAAAGGAACAACATTGGCTATTCTCCAATCCTCTGGGACCTCCCCTCCAAGGAGTCTAACAACACCAGGTTAAAGTCCAACAGGTTTTTTTGGTAGCAAACGCCACTAGCTTTCGGAGCGCTGCTCCTTCGTCAGATGGAGTGGAAATCCACTTGAGATTTTTGAGATTTCCACTCCATGTGACGAAGGAGCAGTGCTCCGAAAGCTAGTGGCGTTTGCTATCAAATAAACCTGTTGGACTTTAACCTGGTGTTGTTAGACTCCTTACTGTGTTTACCCCAGTCCAATGCCAGCATTTCCACATCATGACCTCCCCTGTAGCCAGTTAGGATACAAAGATTTCTCTCAAGGCCCCAGCAATTTCCTCCCTTGCCTCTCTCAGTAATCTGGGGTATATCCCATCAAGCCCTGGGGACTTGTCTACCTTAATGTTCCTCAAGAACCCTAATACCTCCTCCTTTTTGATCTCAACATGACTCAAACTATCTACATTTCCTTTCCCAGACTCATCATCCACCAAGTCCTTCTCTTTTAATTTTATCATTTTAATTTTAATTGTCATTTTAATATCAGGCCTGCTTTTTAACCATCTCCTGTTTTGTTTCAAATTTAAGTATTGCTGTATTCCTTATGCACTTAACAAGTAGCTTAGTTCCTCACAAGTGTGTGAATGCGCATTGTATTCCCTTACTCCTGGTTCTGTATTTTAAAATAAGGTTTACTTTTAATTTGGTCCAGGTCTGATAAGGAAGTGAATTGTCTGCGTTCTCTGCTGATGGGAATTGACAAAGTGTTTACGGTATTTGCCACAGAGATTACAGATAACAAACTTTTGGAAAAAACAACCTTGAAGTGTGAAGTGACAGATTTTGGCGGGAAGAACGAGGTGAGACAGTACAAAACAAAGGATACAATTTTAAAGGGGCTGCAGGAGCAGAAGAACTTAGCATATAAATCATTGAAGGTGGGCAGGGCAAGTTGAGAAAATGGTCAAGAAGGGATATGTAACCCTGAGCTATATAAATAAGAACACGATGTATCTTTATAAATCAGTGGTTTGGCCTCAATTAGAGTGTTGTGTCCAGGTCTGAGCATAGCAATTTAGGATGGATGAAGATGGTTCCAGAGGTGAGGAACTTCAGGGATGCAGATAGATTAGAGAAGCGGAGTCTTTTGCTTTTGAGAAGAAAAGGTCCAGTGGAGATCTGACAGAATTATTCAAAATCAGGAGGGTTCTGGACAGGTGGGATGAAATTGTTCCCATTGGGGAAAGATTTGAGAACCAGAGGACAATGATTTAAGGTGTTTGGCAAAAGAAGTAATGGTGACATGAGGATATGCTTTTCCAAGCATGCAGCGAGTAGTTAGGAATACACTACCTGAAAATGTGTTAGAGGCAGATTAAATTGGGACTTCCAAAAGAGAATTGGATAATCATCAGTAGTTAAATACAGGGAATATGTGAGGGAGTGGGACTAGCCAAATTGTTCTTGCAAATTATTTATCTTGCATAAGCACAAAGGGCTGAATGGCCTCCTACTGTGATGTAACCATTCTATGATGTTACTATTAGTCAGAAGTGTATAGAGTAAACACCTATACCTTTGAACATCCACACTTAAATATACTGAAAAATGCTGTATAGTGATAAAAGAAAAGTAGTTGTCATAAAATAAATAATATTAGCATAAAGTGATGTTTATTACGCTTAGTAGCAGAGACCCACAACACAATTGAACATAGAACATAGAACATTACAGCACAGAACAGGCCCTTCGGCCCACGATGTTGTGCCGACCTTCATCTGAAACCAAGATCAAGCTATCCCACTCCCTACCATCCTGGTGTGCTCCATGTGCCTATCCAATAACCGCTTAAATGTTCCTAAAGTGTCTGACTCCACTATCACTGCAGGCAGTCCATTCCACACCCCAACCACTCTCTGCGTGAAGAACCTACCTCTGATATCCTTCCTATATCTCCCACCATGAACCCTATAGTTATGCCCCCTTGTAATAGCTCCATCCACCCGAGGAAATAGTCTTTGAACGTTCACTCGATCTATCCCCTTCATCATTTTATAAACCTCTATTAAGTCTCCCCTCAATCTCCTCCGCTCCAGAGAGAACAGCCCCAGCTCCCTCAACCTTTCCTCATAAGACCGACACTCCAAACCAGGCAGCATCCTGGTAAATCTCCTCTGCACTCTTTCCAGCGCTTCCACATCCTTCTTATAGTGAGGTGACCAGAACTGCACGCAATATTCCAAATGCGGTCTCACCAAGGTCCTGTACAGTTGCAGCATAACCCCACGGCTCTTAAACTCCAACCCCCTGTTAATAAAAGCTAACACACTATATGCCTTCTTCACAGCTCTATCCACTTGAGTGGCAACCTTTAGAGATCTGTGGATATGGACCCCAAGATCTCTCTGTTCCTCCACAGTCTTCAGAACCCTACCTTTGACCCTGTAATCCACATTTAAATTAGTCCTACCAAAATGAATCACCTCACATTTATCAGGGTTAAACTCCATTTGCCATTTTTCAGCCCAGCTTTGCATCCTATCTATGTCTCTTTGCAGCCTACAACACCCCTCCACCTCATCCACTACTCCACCAATCTTGGTGTCATCAGCAAATTTACTGATCCACCCTTCAGCCCCCTCCTCTAAGTCATTAATAAAAATCACAAAGAGCAGAGGACCAAGCACCGATCCCTGCGGCACTCCGCTAGCAACCTGCCTCCAGTCCGAAAATTTTCCATCCACCACCACCCTCTGTCTTCGATCAGACAGCCAGTTACCTATCCAATCGGCCAACTTTCCCTCTATCCCACACCTCCTCACTTTCATCATAAGCCGACCATGGGGGACCTTATCAAACGCCTTACTAAAATCCATGTATATGACATCAACCGCCCTACCTTCATCAACACACCTAGTTACCTCCTCAAAAAATTCTATCAAATTTGTGAGGCACGATTTGCCCTTCACAAATCCGTGCTGACTATCCCGGATTAATCCGCATCTTTCTAAATGGTCGTAAATCCCATCCCTAAGGACCTTTTCCATCAATTTACCAACCACCGAAGTCAGACTAACCGGTCTATAATTACCAGGGTCATTTCTATTCCCTTTCTTAAACAGAGGAACAACATTCGCCACTCTCCAGTCCTCTGGCACCATCCCCGTGGACAGCGAGGACCCAAAGATCAAAGCCAAAGGCTCTGCAATCTCATCCCTCGCCTCCCAAAGAATCCTAGGATACATTTCATCAGGCCCAGGGGACTTATCGACCTTCAGTTTATTCAAAACTGCCAATACATCCTCCCTCCGAACATCTATTTCCTCCAGCCTATTAGCCTGTAACACCTTCTCTTCCTGAAAAACATGGCCCCTCTCCTTGGTGAACACTGAAGAAAAGTATTCATTCATCACCTCGCCTATCTCTACTGATTCCATACACAAGTTCCCACCACTGTCCTTGACCGGCCCTAACCTCACCCTGGTCATTCTTTTATTCCTCACATAAGAGTAAAAAGCCTTGGGGTTTTCCTTGATCCGACCTGCCAAGGACTTCTCATGTCCCCTCCTAGCTCTCCTCAGCCCCTTTTTCAGCTCGTTCCTTGCTAACTTGTAACCCTCAATCGAGCCATCTGAACCTTGTTTCCTCATCCCTACATAAGCTTCCCTCTTCCTTTTCACAAGACATTCCACCTCTTTTGTGAACCACGGTTCCCTCACTCGGCCATTTCCTCCCTGCCTGACAGGGACATACCTATCAAGGACACCCAGTATTTGTTCCTTGAAAAAGTTCCACTTTTCATCAGTGCCTTTCCCTGACAGTTTCTGTTCCCATCTTATGCCCCCTAATTCTTGCCTAATCGCATCATAATTACCTCTCCCCCAATTGTAAGCCTTGCCCTGCCGTCCGGCCCTATCCCTCTCCATTGCAATAACAAAAGACACCGAATTGTGGTCACTATCTCCAAAGTTCTCTCCCACAACCAAATCTAACACTTGGCCCGGTTCATTTCCCAGTACCAAATCCAATGTGGCCTCACCCCTTGTCGGCCTATCCACATATTGTGTCAGGAAACCCTCCTGCACACACTGCACAAAAAGTGCCCCATCCAAACTATTTGACCTACAAAGGTTCCAATCAATATTTGGAAAGTTAAAGTCCCCCATGACAACTACCCTGTGACCCCCACACGTATCCATAATCTGCTTTGCAATTTCTTCCTCCACATCTCTATTACTATTTGGGGGCCTATAGTAAACTCCTAGCAACGTGACAAATTAGTATATTTAATCAATTCCATCATTGCATCTATCCCTTCCATGCAAGCTCCCATGCCATGCTTCTCATGCCAATGCTACCTCCTTCTGTCCATTCCCATGCCATCTCAACACTATGCCATTCCATCCTTCCCTTCCTTGCCATTCGCAACCATTCCCCCACCCCATGCTTTTCTCTGCCAATAGAGTCTCTTACCGCCCCTTCTTATGCACCACATCCTTCCGTCCCCAGACCCTAATGTTGTCCATCTTCTCCAATTCCTCCAGTTAGGTTGTTGGGCTTCCCTTACCTCCTGCTGTTTTATTTCTACATCAAGCCCCCTCCCCCCACATTGCTCCCACCACAAACCGTCCCGGTAACTTTGTGCTGGGCTTCCCTTATCTTCTGCTGCTTTTTTTCTCCACCAAATCACCCATACCTGCTGCTGCTGCCACCACCAACAACCATTGGTAGCCATAAATGAATTACACACTCCTATCCTTTTTGTGTGCCAGGCTCTGCACATGAAATCAACCAATCTGCGTATGGACAGGCAAAAACTGCATATGATGATGATAGATTTTAATGGCTAGAAAGCAGGGAACAGTCCGATTCCTGCAACAGTACAGTTCAAATTCATGTGGGATGGCAATTAACCGCACCCCAAAAACTTGACTGAAGTGTTGAAATATGAATCTCACAGCAATAAAGATTTCAATGCGATATAGATCTTGTGTGTTTTAAGCAAGTTTTTTTTCTAAAGGCCACACAATTCTCTCACAGAACAATGAAAATATTCAGCTCATGTCTCAAAGATTATTTTGGAGTCAGTGCAGTTAAAACTATTGATGTCCTTCTATTCAATGAAACGGGTATGAACTATATTTTATTCCTGCCAACATCCCAATCCTGCTTATTCACTGAAGCCACAATGTTAGGCTCGATATAGGGTCAATATAACGGCTTCAATCAAAACATGAATAAGCGCTCTCTATGGATCATCTGGTAAAGACGAGAAATATGTTATTGTTCTCAACTAGTTCAGCTACTTTAGGGACTGGAGGTTTAATTCAACTGAGCCAGCTATGTCTCTTGGATTCCAACTTACAAAAGGAGGAGATTTTGAACTTCACTTTGTGTTCAATTATTTCACACACGCCTTCCATCTGAAACAACCATTAACTTGTGAGTCTTTCAAGACTGTTTATGCTGCTCACAATGCTGTCAACTCTATACTAAGGAGACCAAATGCAGATTGGGTGATTACTTTACAGAACACCTCCTTACATACAGTCTGTAAGCATGACGCAGGTTTCTGGTCATCAGTCATTTAAATTCTCTGCCTCAGTCCCATTCTGATCTCTCTGTCCTTGGTGTCTAACACATTTCTAATCTGATTCAACGGAAGATCGAGGAACACCACTGCATCTTTCAATTAAGCACTTTGCAGCCTTCCAGACTCAACAGCAAGTCCAACAATTTCAAATCTTCTTGTCTCTCAGCTATTGGTAATGATTTTACTCTTGCCATTTACACCTGCTTTTTGTTTATTTACTTGTCGCATTATCAATTCTATTAACCTTGCACCATAATTCCTTTTGTTGTTTAATTTCCCCCCTGCCTTCCACCCTAATCTTCCCCTTTGTTCATTCTTTACTATCCCCACTTTCCTTGCATCCAAACCTACAACATTTTTAACTTTTCCTGGTCCTGCTGAACGGTCTTTGACCTTAAATGTTAACTCTGTTTCTCTCTCCATAGATGCTGTCTGAGATGCTGAATATTTTCAGCACTTTCCTGTTTTTATTAAAACACAGCTGAAGGTATACTTTCATTGGAAAGGACACCCATACAATAATGGGCACCACATATCATAGAATCATAGAATTCTTATGGCACAGGAGGTGGCCATTTGGCCTATCGTGCCTGCACCGGCTCTCCAACTTAACAACTCATCTAGTTCCATTCTCCCTCCTTCTCCACATAACCCTGCATATTTTTCCTTTCCAGATGACAGTCTAATTCCCTTTGAACACTTTAATTGAACCTGCCTCCACTACACTGTCAGGTGGAGTAATCTCGACCCTAACCATTCACCGCATGAGGTACTTTAAATCTGTGCCCTTTCGTTCTCAACCCTTTCACAAGTTTGAATAATTTCTCCCCATCTGCCCTGTTCAGATCCCTCATGATTTTGAATATTTCTCTCAAATATTCTCTCCGCTTTCAGTCCTCACTTCTCCATGCTATCTTCGTAACTGAAGTTCCTCATCGCAGGAAACATTTTCACAATTCTTTTCTGCACTGTCTCCAGTGATTTTACATTTTTGTAAGTGTAGCACCCAGAACTGGACACAATACTCCAGTTAAGGATGAACTAGTGATGTTTACAAGTTCAACATTACCTCTTTTATCTTGTACTCGATGCCCCTATTAATACAGCCCAGGATATTGTATGCTTTATTAACCATTTTCCCAACCTGTCCTGATAATACATAACCACAAAGCTGTGACATCAGTAATAAGTGATATCATGATGCCTATGCAAGGAGTGTTGCATATATCTACCTCCTGGCATGATGATGTATCATAGTGCAATGTGTTTGTTGCCTCAAGGAAGAATGACTACAGTCAGGAACACTCAGCTCAAAAAAGGATCTTAAACAAGGCCTTTCCAGATGGTGCTTGGTGCCAGCTGCTCAAAATAAAACTGCTGACAGCTCAAGTAAAACAGTCTCGGGATGAGAATCACTTGCTTCTACTTTGATTTGATGGGTTCTGAAATGGCTGGTAAGTCCAATGCATAATCTGCAGACTGTCACATGCGGGGCAGCTGGTTCTTGAAGAAATGGGTAGATAGGTTATTTGCACCTCAATGCCTCAACTTCACCACTGCACATTCCCAACAAAGTCGCTCGACGTGTTTGGTGCCTTCGGAGCGATCCTTTTCCATTTTAGCTGGTCTCCCATGATTTGCAGTTTAGAGTTGATTTCCTGATAAGAGTGAAAATCTGTGCAGTGCATTGGGCTGCTATAGCCCAAACCAGCAGACAGGGGAAGCTTTCAGCTCATCTTTGAGAATTGGATTTAAACTGCACTCAAAGAAAAAAGGAAAATTTGACAACCCACAGCATTGCCAGGTTTCCTTAGTCTGTACATGTTAAGTTTCATTTGCAGAAACAACAAAGCAGCACCTTTTCTGCCAATAAGTAACACAAAGAACTAATAGAAGAAAAGAATGAAAGGAAGAAAAATACAGAAATGGCATTAGTCAAATCTTGGAGAACAAATTGCAGCTTTGGAATATTATCCAGAATTTGTGGGTAGTGGACCTAAACAAAGACTGTCAAGTAAGCAAACTTCTGCAATTGCTACAGTATGGAATAAAGCATCTTAGTGATTCCAACCAAGCTTTCTTTGCCTTGCCCTATTAAACTTGGTCCATCTTAAGAAAAAAAATGGGGATATGTATTGCAATCAATGTAGCTATCCAAACCTGGTTGCAAGAAGGGTCCATTTGTTAGTTGCCACAATCACCCCATCCAATTTTAAAAATTCATTCTTGGGGTGAGGGCTTTGCTATCGAGCCCAGCAAACCCCAAGTGCCCTTCTGAAGGTGGTATTAAGCTGACTTCCTAAACTGTTACAATCCTTGTGGTGCAGATTCACCCATCCTGCTGCTCGGGAACAAGTGCCAGGATCTTGACCCAGTGACAGTGAAGGAATGGCGATATATTTCCAAGTCGTGATAGTGAGTAGCTTAGGGGAAATCCTCCAGATCCTCTGCTGCTCGTCCTTCTTGATGGTAGTGGTCGTAGGTTTGGAGGGTACTGTCTAAGGAGCCTTGGTGAGTTCTGGCAGTGCATCTTGTCGATGGTACACATTGCTGCCGCATCAGTCCCATGTCCTTCACAATAGCCATGTGGAGTCAGGTGAAACACCTTATCTCAATCCAGAATGTAAATTAGGACAATTTCTTCCCTGTTCATTATGGTAAATCTTGTGCATCCACACAGAACTTTGTGGACTGTTTCATTACTTCAACGACTGAGCGTCTTGAGAATATTCTGAATTGAAGAAGAAATGCAAGCTTCAATCTTACATTTAATGCAAGTCTCATTACTCCAAGTGACTTCTTTTGCAAGGAAGAACAGAAAATCTCAATGACAAAAAGAAAAAGAAAAATAAAGACTGAAAATTCACAGCAGGTTGAAAAATGTGAGAAAGGAACTTTCTCATTCTGAATGGCTTTACATTTGCAGCATTTTCTATTGTTGCATTTAAAATCATAGCAACAGTCACCCAGTTGCTTTTACATGTTCCTGAAGGCCAGGTCAGGAACAGCATCAGCAAAGTCATTTGCAATACTCAGCCAGAGGCACTGTCCTTGTAAATGTGCAGCTAATAAGGGAGGCTATAAATGACCAGAGCCATTAGGAGATTATAATCTGCCTCTGGTCACCAAATAGCATTGTGTTATTGGTTACAGTACGTGAGAAAGTGAAATGTTTGCATACTGGGGTTTGAATTACATTTTAAAAAATTACACTCCTCCTGACAAACAAATATTTTACTGCATGTTATGAGCATCCAACAACATTAGAGATAATAATAGGAATAATATATAAAAAAACAGAGCTTCCTATTATCAGCCAGCACCAGGTAGTGACAAAACGGAGTTAATTATATCTACGAGACTTGAAGTAACACTTTTTTTTGTTCTTGGTATATATTCTTTGTTCTTATTCCCTGATCAGCATGGGGAAGATAGTGCTGGAGAATGGAATTATTTCCATCCAAACATTCTACGTTATCAATTAGGACTTGCTGCTGAAGTAAAACCTGGGCTGGGATTTTTGCTTCTGAGACGCTGCTCGGACAGGGAAATTCCAGCTTTGTGCACTGGCCACAGAGAAAACAATCCTGAATGACAAGATTTTCATTCCTGGGGCTGGGTGTGAATGGAATCAGATCCACAGGCTCCCAAGAAACAGTTTGGAAGCAATCACGGAGGTTGCCACATGCTGAGGCAAGCTGTTTAAAAGGCCTGCCTCAGCACTCTGGGACTTCGTTCCTGTTGTGATGAAAGCAGTTAGGAACTCACACGGACCTCACACACCCCTCCCCCACCCCCTCCACCTATTCCCCATGTCCCACCCACTCACGACTTTTCATTCCCACCTATGCCCTTCTACTGACTCTGTGGCCCTTTTTAGCCCCATGCCAATTTAGGCCAACCCATGACCTCCAATTATCACCATGGGAATGGGCATTGCTGGCTGGCCAGCATTTATTGCCCATTTCTGGTTGCTCTTGAGCTGAATGCCATTTCAGAGTTTGAGAGTCAACCATATTGCTGTGGCTCTGGAGTCACATGTAGGCCAAACCAGGTAAGGATAGAAGATTTCTTTCCCGAAAGGACATTAGTGAACCAGATGGGTTTTTTCGACAATCGACAATGGTTTCATTGTCATCAATAGATTCTTAATCCCAGAGTTTTTTTAATTGAATTCTAATTCCACCATCTGCCGTGGCAGGATTTGAATCTGGATCCCCAGGACATTAGCTGAGTTTCTGGATTAATAGTCTAGCGATTATGTCACTAGGCCATTGCCTCCCCTTTTGCCTTTATACCATCCATGCCAACTCAACTAGTATCCACCATGGGCAGACTGTGGAAGCAGTCAACTAGTACTAACGATAGTCCTCAGGCTTATGTCAGTAAACAACTATTTAAATTGCAAGCTTTGATTTTTTTCCACTGAGACACAGCAAGCTGTTTTTTAAATTTATAGGATGGGGATGGAAATAACTTGATAGCTTGATGGTCTACCGACCTTATCCACTTTTTATGCATATTCATATCTCCTCTTATTGCCACACACCGCGGGAAACGGAGCTCGCTCCAGCAGAAATTGGGTCTGTTTGAACTCAAATGGCCCTGCTGGGTTCAGCTGTCCCCCACGTATGAATCATATCACACTCTTATTCCCCCACCTGATAGGAAATTGGCATGGGACTTCTAAATCTGGGGTCCCAAAGCCTGAGGCATGGTATCTCCACAACTCCGCAAAAATACGGGCCACGCTCTGTTTCTCTTCAATCTCACAAGTGAATACAAAGTTTAGATTTCCTTTACAAGTCACCATTACGGGTTTTCTGAGTGAGATTGTCAATTTGGTTCCAATTAGTTCTGTAAATTTACATCTATCAGGAGTTAAGTTGATGTTGTATCAAACACTTTACACTTAAGACAGAGAGGAAAGCATTTCAGTGCATTTAGTCACAAGCTCCACGAGTGAATGGAAAGTCCGCCAGTTCAATGTGACTTACATTTTTAATTCATAAGTTTTGTCTAATATTTAACTTAATAGTGCAAAATATTTTATACGACTCCAAAATATCATAACATCTCATGATTCTGGATCTTCTCACTCTCAAATTTAGTGAATGTAGCGCCCCTTGAAGATCCCTTATCGGTTATGTGCAAAATATCCACTGTAAAACCTGTTTTTATAGTGGAAATGTAGTGACATTTGTGACCTATTCAGACTAAGCATAGAAACTGCTGCCTTGAACAACAATTACTGTTTTGTAAAATCAGTGATAATTTAATTGTGGGTACACTGAACAACAGTTACAAAACAGTAACAGTGTACCCACAATTAAATTATCACTGATTATCTTCTCAATGAAATACCTCATTGAGTTGATTTTGCAACTTTTACTCAGCACTCTACAAAGAACAAGGTTCAGATGAGAGCTCACCAAGTGTTGACTTGGTTTCTCTCTCCACAGATGCCGCCTGATCTGCTGAGCATATTTAACATTTTCTCTTTTTATTACTATTTCAAACATGAATGCTTTAGAGCAAACTTCAAAATCTAATATATAAAATATTGGGTGGGATTTTCCACACCCCCCTCGTGGTCAGTCTCATGGCGGTGGAGACAGCCCGCCATTGGCTGGCAGTGGGATCTTCTGGTCCCGCTGCTGTCAACTGAATTTTCCCTTGCAACCCCTTCTGCTGCCGGGAAACCCATTGTGGGGTTCGTCATTGGAAAATTCTGGCCATTGCTTTTAAGTGTTAAAAACTCATTATAGTTTAGAAGAAGATTTGCAAACTCAGTTGATGAACTCAGTAAGCACCACATATCTGAGAAAATATACACATGTTCCCAGCACTTGCTCCAGCCATGAGAATCTCAAGTCATTTGAAATGACAGGTTTGAGCATCGGTGAGCCACTGGTTCTTTGCAATGTCTAGCATGGTTGTTAAACAGCCACTGGTGTGCACTGTACTGAAGAGTATTAATTCTGGCACCCCATCTTTTTCTCCTGCAACGCAGATGACAGAAACAATGCTACCAGCTACTGCTTGATTTGTTGCATATTCAGTGGATCCAGCTGAGTAAGGAGAATCACTCTAAATTCAGGAGCAGTACTTCACTCACTGTGTTAATCTGACTTTTCATCTTGTCCTAATTCAAATCACTTTTGATTTACAGACTTTTAACCCTTTACAACTCTTAGCGAATGCATGGGAATGGAAAGTCAGGTCATAAAAATAGAAGCAGGAACAGGACTTGTTAGCCCCTCAAGCCTGCTCCGTCATTCAATAAAATCATGGCTCATCTGAATGTAGTCTTAACTCCACTTTCCTGCCTGGCCCCTAAAACTCTCGACTCCCTTGCAGATGAAGATTCTGTCTAACTGCACCGTAAATATGTTCAATGACAGCCTCCACTGCTCTCGGGGCTAGTAACTTCCAAAGTTTAACAGTCCTCTAAAACAAGAAATTCCTCATCTCTATTTTAGATGGACTGTGCCCCCAAGTTCTAGTTTTCACCATGAGGGAAGCATTCTCTTAGCATTGATCATGTCAACCCTCTCAGAATCTTATATGTTTCAACAATATCACTTTTCATTATTCTAAACCTGAATTGAGCACCGGCCTAATCTGCTCAGCCTTTCCTGATAAGGCAACCCTTCATCCCGGGAAGCAACCAAGTGAACTGATAACCTGATAAAGATGCCAATCAAAGCAAACACTCCATTTCCACCTGTGAAAGCAGAACTTGCTGAGCTAATCCATTGGTGAGTCTTGGAGCTCAGGCAACCATTCACTGTAATTCATATGGTATAGGTACACCCACACTGCTCTAAGGAAGCAAATTATAGGGTTTTGACAAAGCAAAAGTAAAGGAAATGCGATATAATTCGAAGTCATTGAGTGACTTGAAGGAGAACTTGCAGATAGTAGGGTCCCCTTCCATCTGCTGCCCTTGCCTTTATAGATGGGAGAGGTCAGGAGGTTGGAAATTGCAGTTGGTGATTTGCTCAGTGCATTTTGTATATAATACACACTGCTGCCACACCATTCCCGGGCTCTGACCTGCTCTTGTAGCCACAGTATTTATGTGGATGGTCAATGGTAACACCCAGGATATTGAAACTAGGGGATTCAGCAATGGTAGTATAATTGAATGTCAAAGGATGATGACTAGATGCCTTCTTGGTGGAGATGGTATTTGCCTAACACTTGTGTGGCACTAGTGTTTCTTGCCACTTATTAGCTCAAACCTGAATGCTGTCCAGTCTTTCTGCAAACAGGCACAGATTTCTTTAGTACCAGAGGAACATTGAGCAATCATCAGCAAACATCCCAATTTCTGATGTTATATTGGAAGGAAGGTCATTGATGAAGCAGCTGAAGATGGTTGGACATATGGCACTACTCTGAGGAACACCTACAGTAATGTTCTGGGGCTAAGGTGATAATTCACTATCAAACACCACCATCTTTCTTTGGGTTACGTACAAGTCCAACCAATGGAGAATTTTGCCCTTGAATCCCATTTACTTCAGTCTTGCCACACTCAGTTAAATGCTATCTTGGTGGCAAGGACAGTCTCACCTCGAGTTCAGCTGTTTTGTTCATGTTTGGACCAATGAGGTCAGGAGTTGGATAGCCCAGGCAGAACCTAAGCTGAGCATTAGCAAGTAGGTTATTGTTCTGGAAGTGCTGCTTGATATGACTGTCACTGACACCTTCTATCTCTTTGAGAATAGGCTGATGGGGATATTATTGGCCAGACTGCATCTGCACCATTTTCTTGCGGACAGGATTTACCTGGACAAATTTCTACATTGTCGGATAGATACCAATGTTGAGGCTGTACTCAAAAAGCATGACACGAGGTGTATCCAGTTCTGAAGCACAAATCTTCACTACTACTGCCATTAATGTTGTCAGGGCCCATATATTTTGTAGTATCCAGCACCACCAGTCATTTCTTGATATCACATGGAGTGAATCAATTTGGCTGAAGACTGGCATCTGTAATACTGGGGACTTCAGGAGGAGGTCAAGATGGGTCATCAACATAGCACCTTTGGCTGAAGATGACGATAAATGCTTCAGCATTGTCTTCAGCACTGATGTGATGGGCTCCCCCATCATTGAGAATAAGTATGCTTGTGGAGCCTCCTCCTCAAGTCAGTTGTGCCAGCTAACTACAGTGATGATAGATGGATTTTTTTGTGTTTCAGGGGAATGATTAAAAATTCAGCTTTATGCTACAGGTAGTCAGTATGTCAAGAGAGAATGCAACTCAGATGCTGGGAGAGCAGAATGATTACTATTTTAGCCTTGCAAGTGGTTTTGTTAAGTAGAGTTGATGGACTTTTGTTTATTTAAGTTCCCAAGATTTCTGATTAGAGTGATTGACATGGACATTTGGTTTATGTGCAGTCCTGGGTCTCGAGCAGTGAAGAATAGCTTTTACAGAAAGGAGTTGGAGTTCAGCTGTACTGGTTGAAGTTAGGAGAATTTTACAGGCTTCTGAAAGCTCTATATCTCTCTGAAAGCTCCGAAGCTGTCGACACTTATTATATTGTTGAGATAAAGATGTTGGAGATATACTTATTATAGCAAGCATATTTGTGACTGCTAACAATATTTAAAGTGGTCTTTAAGTCTGTAAGAGGAATGTTGCTTATTTGGATCTTAAACAGTGATGTTAGAAATTAAATTTGTTTCCTTTTCATCATTAAATATTGTTTAACTGTTAATAGTTAGGTTTCTTTATTTGTTAGAGTTATATAATAACATATAATAATGTGTTATTAAATAAAGTTTCCTTCACTACAAAAATCCCGACTTTGTCAGTGGAATCGTTCACATTGCAATCATTTTTGGAGTGTAGTCTTGGTGACTAATACCTCAGAACTTTTCGTGAATATGAGTCTTGTTCAATTACATCTCTCAGTGGTAGAAATGCGGATAGACATATGCAGACACACACACCAGCTAAAAGAGAGGACCTGAATCTTCCAATGACCAGAACAGCAAAATCTGGAATAGAATCCATGTTGCACGTTGGAACTCTGTGGACGATCTGACACGTGCGCATGCCCTGTAATTGCCTGGGGAGTTTAAGCTATTGATAGGCTGATTTGCATGTCTGGGACACTACCTGAAAAGCTCTTAGGCTGATCTCAGTGCTGGAGACGTGAGCTAAATCAGGGGGACTTACCTGGATATGTGACAGTTCAATCTCTAGTGTAACTCAGTGATTAACCGGGTAACTGAATTGAGCACCACAGTTGACACCTCCTTGCCCAATCACACCACAACCTGACTCTGTCTCATACCAGCCTCAACCTGACCACCCCCACCTAACTCCCAACCCAAGCCAACTATCCAGTCAACAAGCCCCCCACCAAACTACTCACCCACCCACTATCCTCCGATACGACTACTCCCCGAACGGACTACACCTAAACTGATGACTCCCCCACCCAAATACTCCAATTAAACCCTAACCTGACCACCCCCCTGAACTCACTATCCCACCGACACAACTACCCACTGACCGATTTAATCATAACCCCCGATCCGACTACATTCACCCACTTAATCACTACCCACTCATTCAACCCATTCACTTATCTACAGCAGGCAGCACTTTGTAGGCAAGCATGCAGCCAATTTACACACAGCAAGGTCCCACAAACAACAATAAGAACATTTGAAGATTTTCTTTATTTCTTTCTCTTATTGCATTCAACCGTTAGGGCAGAATCATGAGGGTGGTGTTTTGCTTGCTCTCCCGTAGCAAGAATTGGCAGCATCTAATTGGCTCAAAAAACCTGGCAGCAGCAATAGCGCAGTGCTAGTGGGTTAAACAGATTAAGTGGGACATTTGTCCTCAACAGCTGCTGGCCAATCTGAGTTTCCGGCAGCTCCAGCAGTCCCAGAACTGTGTCGAGAACACTGCTCACACTACAAGTATCTCCATAAGGGAAGGAAGATGTCAGAGCCAGCTAAATTGGAGCTTTTTTGATGGGAAGGGATCAGGCAGCTGGTGGGCAGGGCAAGGGGGGTTTGGAGGCTGAGCAGAGAGGAACAAAGCTGTTTGCGCCTTCCCCAATGCTCAATCATGCCCCCAAATGTTATTCTCATCCCCTTCCTGCCTCTACAAAATGTCGTTCTAAAGCGGGCTCCTCACTCCCACCCGCCTGCCCTGGCTGATCATTTTATGATGTGGAGATGCCGGCGTTGGACTGGGGTAAACACGGTAAGAAGTTTAACAACACCAGCTTAAAGTCCAACAGGTTTATTTGGTAGCAAAAGCCACACAAGCTTTCGGAGCTCCAAGCCCCTTCTTCAGGTGAGTGGGAATTCTGTTCACAAACAGGGCATATAAAGACACAGACTTTTTAGCCTGTCTTGATGCTCTCTCCACTCACATTGTTTGTATCTTAAAGACTTGATTAGCTGTAAGTGTTCGCATTCCAACCATTATTCATGTAAATTGAGTTTGTGTCTTTATATGCCCTGTTTGTGAACAGAATTCCCACTCACCTGAAGAAGGGGCTTGGAGCTCCGAAAGCTTGTGTGGCTTTTGCTACCAAATAAACCTGTTGAACTTTAACCTGGTGTTGTTAAACTTCTTACTGTGATCATTTTATGGCCAAGGCATTGTGAAACATGGCTCTGACAACGTGGTAAATTAACTCAATTACAGGCTAATTAATTATTTACAAATGGCAGGCAGGCTGCTGATTTCAGAATTTGCCCACCCACTGTATTGTGGGAATCGGGTCAGGGATGGGTGGGAAGGTGGTGGGCTTGCTACCACTTGTATTTAACGTGGTTCCATGGCCCCCAGCTGGAAAGACACTTGTCAGGTAGCCATAAAATCCAGCCCTGAGTAACACAAAACTAACTACACACCGAGCATTGCCATCAAAACATTTCTGACTCATGGAAAGCACCTATAAAACATAACGTTCCCTACTGTGCTGAGATAACTGCAGCGCAAAAATACTTTGGCCATAAATACTGCAGGAAATTTACCCATTACATTGATATTTTGGGGCTTTCCAAGCAGGAAGGGGAAAACCTGCAAGTAGTTCTCCTTGTTCAAAATTCATCCCCAATTAATATCAAAAAACAGTAGACCAGGGAGAATTCTGCTTGATGCTTTCGTGGTTTTCTTCAAGATGTAGAGCTCCTCAATCTGGGTCATTATTCCCTGCGAGGATGTTCCAATTATGTCATTGATAGGAAGCATTGTAATGCATCCAAAAGTAGCTTCTGAGGAACTGGTGGCTCTCTTGGTTCATGGCTTGGTTTCAGGTGATTCTTGCCTGTAACTTCCAGTGGAGTGGCAATTGAGGAAAGGTAGCTTCCCCCAGCCCAGAATAAGGTTCAATGCACCACTTTAAATTAAGGCTCCTGCTTTATCTTAAGATGATGTGGAGATGTCGGCGTTGGACTGGGGTAAGCACAGTAAGAAGTCTCACAACACCAGGTTAAAGTCCAACAGGTTTATTTGGTAGCAAATACCATAAGCTTTCGGAGCAATGCTCCTTCGTCAGATGGAGTGGATATCTGTTCTCAAACAGGGCACAGACACAGAAATCAAATTACAGAATACTGATTAGAATGCAAATCTCTACAGCCAGCCAGGTCTTAAATGTACAGACAATGTGGGTGGAGGGAGCATTCAACACAGGTTAAAGAGATGTGTATTGTCTCCAGACAGAACAGCTTGTGAAATTCTGCAAGTCCAGGAGGCAAGCTGTGGGGGTTACTGATAATGTGACATAAATCCAACATCCCGGTTTAGGCCGTCCTCATGTGTGCGGAACTTGGCTATCAGTTTCTGCTCAGCGACTCTGCGCTGTCGTGTGTCGTGAAGGCCGCCTTGGAGAACGCTTACCTGAAGATCCAAGGCTGAATGCCCGTGACTGCTGAAGTGCTCCCCCACAGGAAGAGAACAGTCTTGCCTGGTGATTGTCGAGCGGTGTTCATTCATCCGTTGTCGTAGCGTCTGCATGGTTTCCCCAATGTACCATGCCTCGGGACATCCTTTCTTGTCCCGAGGCATGGTACATTGGGGAAACCATGCAGGCGCTACGACAACAGATGAATGAACACCGCTCGACAATCACCAGGCAAGACTGTTCTCTTCCTGTGGGGGAGCACTTCAGCAGTCACGGGCATTCAGCCTTGGATCTTCAGGTAAGCGTTCTCCAAGGCGGCCTTCACGACACACGACAGCGCAGAGTCGCTGAGCAGAAACTGATAGCCAAGTTCCGCACACATGAGGACGGCCTAAACCGGGATGTTGGATTTATGTCACATTATCAGTAACCCCCACAGCTTGCCTCCTGGACTTGCAGAATTTCACAAGCTGTTCTGTCTGGAGACAATACACATCTCTTTAACCTGTGTTGAATGCTCCCTCCACCCACATTGTCTGTACATTTAAGACCTGGCTGGCTGTAGAGATTTGCATTCTAATCAGTATTCTGTAATTTGATTTCTGTGTCTGTGCCCTGTTTGAGAACAGATATCCACTCCATCTGACGAAGGAGCATTGCTCCGAAAGCTTATGGTATTTGCTACCAAATAAACCTGTTGGACTTTAACCTGGTGTTGTGAGACTTCTTACTTATCTTAAGATCGCAGTGATTGCTGTCTGTCATTGATATCACTGGAACATCTTGGTAAGGAGCGAAGCCCAAAATTGATGGGACTGTTCAGTATATAAAGGCTCCCAGAAATCAAAGAAAATATTGTTAAGTTTGCTTCAAAATAGAAAAATATATGAAGCAAAAATGCCCTTGACTCGTTCTCTTCCCCTTAAACTTTCTCTTCCCCTTAAACTTTCCACATTAATTTTTAGAAATGATTCCTCAAATAACTTCTCAAAGTCATCAACGGATGATCCAAGACCCAAATAAACTTGATTAATCCCTCTCAAGTCTACTGAACTGAATATATGAAGTTCCAATCTGCTCATTTTATTATACTTCCAGTGAATTGGCAAACACTTAATAAAATGGTATTCTTATGCTATCCACAAACTTCTTGTTGAAAGAATCCAAAGCCCAGTTCTCCAACAAGGTCAAGTTAGCAAACTAATTTCCTTTCTTCTTCACCATTAGTGCCAATATTAAGTACAAGAGGATGAATAGTACGACAAAATAGAAGCAAAGTACTGCTGATGCTGGAAATCTGAAATAAAAACAGGAAATACTGGAAAACCTCAGTAGATCTGGCAGCATCTGTGGAAAGAGAAACAGAGTTAATGGGCAGAATCTTCTGATAACTTGTCAGAGTGTCGGTTTCAGCGAGAAAACCGGTGTGTAGCTCTCCAGCGGCACAGCCGACTTTTCTCTCTAGATTGTCTGAATCTGGGGACATGGCGCCATCAGGCAGGCTCTGAAAGAGCAAGCGACACCAGCTCCACAGAGATTGGGGCACCATCTTGAAATGGTGCCTCAGAAATAACCCCCCATCGGACAAGGGGGACGCCCACACAAATTTCAGGGTGACCCACCTCCCAAACAGGCACCAGGGTGACTCCCACCCCACACAGGCATCGGACGACAGGGCACACTGGCAAGAGATGTGGAAAATCAGAAAATGAGATCTCGCCGATGAGATTTAATTTGCTGACTTTCACAAGATTTTGAGCCTCTCGCCGTCTACATCATTCCCAATGTTTCAAGCTCTGAGTTCTGAAGTGTCATACTGGACTCAAAATGTTAACTATGTGTGTCTCACTCCACAGATGCTGCCAGACCGACAGTTTTTCCAGAATTTATTGCATAGTACAGCAGCTGCACTGATGTTTGATTGCCGACTTATAGGATTCATACCCTAGTGTGTATTAAAAGGCGGAGAGCAACAGAAGCACATATTGATTTATTTTGTTCATTAACTGTTAAAATTTGCTTATTCCTAAAGTGGCTTTGCCTGTGGCCAAAAGTCAATCCATTCCATTAAGTTTCCACTAAGTTTGTGCCTCAGGGTGGTAGAGTATGATAAAATTGAAGCAATACTTTTGCAAAAATCATTCAGGTATCCTAAAGTTGAGCTTTATTGTATTTGAAGAGCTATCAAGTTAAGACTTCACCATTGCAGAGGGTAAGTAAATTGTTGAAAATATAGGTGGCGGGAGACGGAATAAATGCCAATGACTGCAACTGCAGGTTAAGTTGTAAATTTACGCTTAGTATTTGCATAGAGAAGGAATAAACGCACTTGTATGAAATTTCCATTGAAAGATGATTTTTATTCTGTGAACCTGATATGTCAATTCAAGTCAAATTCAATTCAAGTCAAAGAAGGTTTAATCACACTAACAGGTCACTGGCACCTAAGGCCACATTAGGAAAAAATAGTAAAATGTAAACTTAAAGTGCTGCAGCTGAATATTCAGATAATTTTAGATGAATTAACTGAAGGGATAAATGGGTTTGCTATAGTAGCCAATACTGACATGTAGATGCAGGGCGACCAGATTTGGGAACTAAATATGCCAGGGTATTTGACTTCTAGAAAATGCAGCGAAATTAAAAATGATGTAAGGAAACTCTGACAATCAAGGATGAGAGCAAAGCAATGAACAGAAAGAATCTTCGCCCAGAAAATGCAGAATCAGTATGGGTATTGATATTGAGCCTTAATCCAGGAGAGACCATAGGTATCCCATCATAGAATGCTACAGTGCAGAAGGAGGCCATTCGGCCAGATGTGTCTGCATCGACCACAATTCCACCCAGGCCCTATCCCCATAACTCCATGCATTTACCCTAGCTAGTCCCCCTGACACTAAGGGGCAATTTAGCACGGCCAAGCCACCTAATCTGCACATCTTTGGACTGTGGGGGTAAACCGGAGCACCCGGAGGAAACCCATGCAGACATGGGGATAATGTGCAAACTCCACCCAGGCAGTGACCCAAGCCGGGAATTGAACCGGGTCCCTGGCGCTGTGAGGCAGCAGCGCTAGCCACTGTGCCACCCCTGTCTCACTCTGTTAGAAAGAGACAGTTGGCTATGTAGTTTGAAGGATACTACTGTGCATCAAGCACAGGGCTGGACAAAGAACTAGGGCTCTATGAACTGCCTGAGCCTGCACTGTCGGTGTTGTTCTGCACCGCTCTACAATCCTCCTGCACCTGAGCTAACTAACCCCCAGAGCAATTAAATTAAGGGCAAATATTTGAATTTTCAGAGGGCATTTGATAAAATGGCCCACAAGAGGTCATTACCGGTGGGGCGGCACGGTGGCACAGTGGTGAGCAATGCTGCCTCACAGCGCCAGGAACCTGGGTTCGATTTCCGGCTTGGGTGACTGTCTGTGTGGAGTTTGCACATTCTCCCCGTGTCTGCGTAGGTTTTCTCCCACAATCCAAAGATGTGCGGGTTAGGTGGCTTGGCCATGCTAAATTGCCCTTAGTATCAGGGGGACGAGCTAGCTGTAAATGTATGGGGTTATGGGGATAGGGCCTGGGTGGGATTGTGGTCAGTACAGGCTTGATGGGCCGAATGGCCTCCTTCTGCACTGTAGGGATTCTATTACACAAGATTAGGGCTCATGGGGTTGGAGTCATATATTTGCATGGACTGAAGATTGGTTAACAGCAGAAAACAGAGAGTAGAAATAAATGGGTCATTTTTAGGATGATAAAGTTTAACTTGCTACAAGGATCAATGTCTGGGCCTCAGCTATTTACAATCTATGACAGAGATGAAGGAACTGAGTGTAATATACTTAAATTGACTGATTATATAAAGCTAGGTGGGAAGATAAGCTGTGAGGAGGATGCAGAGGCTGCAAAGGGCTATAGATCTTGAAGTAAGCCAACAAGAAAGTGGACTATAATGTGGGAAGTATGAAATTATCCACTTTGGTAGGAATAACTGAAAAACAGAATATTTTTGTAAGACAAGATACCAGTAAATGCTGCATTTAAAGGGAGGTGGGGGGGGTTTGTATATGAATGACAGAACATTAACATGCAAATTAATTTACAAACAATGAAAAACGCAAAAGGTATGTCCACATTCATTGGAAGCAAGATGAAGCTTAAGATTAAACCACTGTTGCTGCCTGGAGTAATTTCATGAAAGTCTCAATACTACAATCTTTAGATAATCTCTGAGCAAAAGATTGAAATGAAAAGCAAAAGAAGTTTAACACAGATTTCTGACTATTTTATTATTTGATACCCAGTGACCTGTGCCGTTGGTTCCCAACCTGGGATCTGTAGAGACGTTTCAGGGGTCCGTGAAATAAGGTTAAAGTGTTTACCAGGCAAAGTGGTGCTCATGGATAGACGACATGGGCTACTAAAAAGGCAGTAAGAAGTTTAACAACACCAGGTTAAAGTCCAACAGGTTTATTTGGTAGCAAAAGCCACACAAGCTTTCGGAGCTCTAAGCCCCTTCTTCAGGTGAGTCACTCACCTGAAGAAGGGGCTTAGAGCTCCGAAAGCTTGTGTGGCTTTTGCTACCAAATAAACCTGTTGGACTTTAACCTGGTGTTGTTAAACTTCTTACTGTGTTTACCCCAGTCCAACGCCGGCATCTCCACATCATACTAAAAAGGCACCATGGCCAGGTGGGGCAGGGGGGTACTGTAATCAAGAATAAGTGAATAAGGAGTGACCAAATACAGGCTTGGTACAGCCACTACATGCGTGGTGCAGAATGGACTGGCTGTCTCATCTCAGAGGTGAGCATGCATAGTGATGCACTGAGAGGGGCACTCCAGGTAGATCTATACAGGCCGGTAATGGGTAAAAGGTGAATGCTGGTTTTCTACAGAGAAGGGAGTTTTACTAATATTTAAGAAGAAAAACTCAAAGGGTGCCAAAATACAAGTTCACCCAGGATGCTAGTTCCCTAATTAAATGGGGGAAAAGGGGTCTTTCAACCAAAAGCATTTGAGGAACATTGAGTTGTTTCACTTGGCTATTTCAGATGACAGTTTGAGTCTTTTAATTAAATGCATTACCTCATCCCACAATCCTGGGTCTTCTAGGGCATAGGAAGCAGTGATGTTATGAATGATCATCTTCGGCAGTACAATATATGCAAATTTGCAATCACTTATCTGGTTGAGGATTATTGAGTTGTGTAGTTAATATGCCAGCCTTTGAAATGAAATACTTATCAACCCAATTTCGGATTGCTTGCTCATTTGAAGGAAAAAATAATTCTAAGCTGAATAGAGCGAGCGCAAATTTTGCCAACTGATCACATAGGAGCTGCATTGTGCAAAGTAGAAAACACAAATGTTATTAGTCAAAATAAGAGAATGAAGTCACGTTGAAGCCTTTAAAATCTAGGATTCAACCCGAATTTCAAGATCTGCATTTCCAAGGCTTCACCTGAGCTCTGATTTTAAGATTTTGCAGACAACCCAACAGGTTAAGGCAACAGAATTGCAAATTAGGTTCTCTGGCACTTTGGAAACATTGACTACTTGGCAGTATAGCTTACACACACATATATTTGATCCTGAGCATGCATTTGAGTTTCATTTGACCTGCACTATATATAAATAAATAAATATTGTGCCAACTCATCATACCCCCCATCTCCCTCCCCAATACTGATCAAGATTTAATTAAATGAGGTCTGGAAGATAGGGAACTATAAAGACACAACTCCCCTGCTTCACACCATAAAATAAAACACTTCAGTCCAAAGGGAAGCAGTGGAGCTGATACCAACTCTTTGATTTGTGGACACATCTTGCAAATGGTTTTAATTAAAAAGTGTCAAGTAGGAGTTACTTTGTATTTACTTAAAACTAAACAGCTAATTTTCCCAATCGTAGCCATTCCTCGTATTAAGTTAAACAATGGTAGCTAATATAACAAAGTACCTTCTGCAGGCAGATAAATATTTCTGATGCTCTTGAATCTCTGTGATAACTGCTGTAAATCCATTGGGCTTTTTTAAAATATACAAACATTGAAAATCAAGTGATCAACTAAGTACAAAATCCTCAGACTTAAATGAAATATCAAGTTGCTTAGATTTTAACTAGAGCAAAAAACCAAAATCATTAGAAACACAGTTTGGTAAACAATACACAAGCTAAAGAGTTTATAATAGTAGTCCCAGTTTTGTTGGCAATCAGTGATACATTGACTTATTTTATTTTTAGTTGATAGCTGGAAGATTTCTTTCTTTCTGATATATGCTCTGCCGCATCCATGTAGGTCGACCGAAATTGATAGATGACACATGACATGTAAAAGGATGATGCACTTCAGGGTGAGAAGCATAAGCTACTGTCACTGCATACAGATGAGCTACTTCAGGTGAGACAGAGGAGGGAGCTATCACAAATAAATGCTCCAAAATCCACTCCAGGCATGTTAATTTTTGCATTATGTGTGAATGAGAAATTATGGAAATGCGATTTACACAATAACAAACTCTGCTTTAAGACAGGATCCATATACCACATTTTTTAACATGTTTAATTTATAATTAACATTTTTAAATTAAATGTATGAGGTGGGGGGAGGGGAGAATGAAGACACAAATGCCAGTATTCACGTGTAACCTTCTCTGAATTGAGTGCATCCAAGAATTGTAAATTTGTACTGCATTTCCATTTCAATTGTAGGGATTAATTTCTATTGCAATACCCAAACCTTTGATAAGTGAGCACATTATTGGGGCGACCGGTGGTTTCCATCTACTTTTTGCTGTTGCTTCCAGCTGAGTGAGTATTTTTAAAATACAAACAACTTCAAACAACAGCTGGTTTGAAAGCTGCTATTTTAAAATGCTGTCCTGTGTGTTATTGTGGCAACTAAAAATGTGCTATTACATCTCCAATCAAACAATAAAAACCTTTATTCAGGGATATTCCATCATTACAGCAGTAATACTTTAATATTCACTGTCTGAAATTTGTGAATAACGCATGCTTTATCACAACTGTTAGTGGTATTTTATAACTAGCTTCAACTGCAATTGATATTCAAAAAGAAAGCATGAAAGGATAAATTTTCAGGCAGTTTACAACTTCATTTTTTTGACTAAAGGAAAATGCACCTCCAATTTCTGTTTTTACACTCAAAGCTACAAACTTGGATGTGTCGGAGTTGTCAATTCCCATTGAGAAAGCAGTAGTGCGGTATCCCCAGTCACCTGCTTAATGTGAACTGAGTTGTTCAAAATGCAACTTCCAGAGCGTGACTCAGTCAACTGCCTTGAGATTCAGCAAGTTACATCAAAAAACAGTTTTTTCACCCAATTTTAATCCCATGAATGCTGCAAATCTGCTTTCCTACCACACTGCACTCCAACTCTCACCCAGGCCGAAATTTTCCATCCTCCTTCATGGCTGGCATTTTCTGGCTGGAACACCAAATTTTCCGTTCTCGCTCGCAACGGGTTCCATGACAGATGAGACCAGAGAATCCCACCCCAAGAGCTGACAAAGTCAATCAGCTGAGGCAAATGGAGCATCAAGCCTGAAGTTCAATACTTGAACAAAGTAGTGTCCTTCCATTGAGCAGGTAAAGGGCGAAATAGGTGCAGAGACTGAAAGTGTGTAAAAATCTCTTTTTGATGGATTACTTTATTACCTCAATTAAATCTCAAAGATTACAAAGAGAGAGACAGTTCGCTTTTGAACAGATCACCAGCACCTCGATTATTGCTCCATCCCAATAGAAGTACTCAGAAGTTATAAATGGAAACACTCTATTTTGCCCACTCAGCCACACAAGCAAATACCGCTATTCATATTTACAGAGGTAGGGAGATATGAAGCTATGGAGAAGTTAGTCAGCTGGGAGCCAATGTCGGTCAGTGAAGACTAGGGTGATGGTCAAGTGTGATTTGGTGCAGGAAAGTATACTAGCACCAGAGTTAGATTCCCAGATATTGGGTATAAATCCGCATTTCAATTCTTCAGCAGCCAACTTTGGCACCAAGCATGATAAAAATATCTGGTCTATAAATGAAATTCGTATTATAAAAGATCTTACGAATTACCTATTTTGACACTATACATACAATGATCACTATGACACATCCAGTTGTTATATGCTGCATCACAACCATCAAACAGTTATCAATCTACAGCCACAATTTCCCCCCCACCTCCACAAAAAACTAAGTGTGATAACAGCAAGAAAACCAGAATGATCCACGTCAGTCTGTTCGGCATGGACTGGACTGCAAAATCCTACACTTAGTCATTTTTTGGGAGAGTGATCAGTTGCTGCTAGTTCTGGGAGTGACGTCGGAACCTAAAAACACCAGTGAGCTCAGCTTAAAAGCGATGGGGCGCCATTTGATTAAATGAATCTCTATTAAAGTTATCAATGAACCACTCCTGTGATTTGCTGAAGACTTCATTTTTCCAACACTACTCTGAGGTAACAGTCAAGGTTTTTGGCTGAGATGGGGTAAGCAGAACGTGCCCTTCTCAAAACAGCCAAATACTTGTGTAAATATTCACAGATAATTGCAAAGCTTTTGACACTGTCCAGCATAATGCCATATGGAAGACACATATAGACGTTGGTGTACTCAAACATCTTGAGCAGCTAATACAAGAACTATTCAGAAGTGCTTCAGGAGTCACGGAGTTGATGGTGGGCATATAAGTCAATTCCAGTTGAGAAGACAGTCAGGGAAAAATCTCTTCTGTCACCCTTGCTGGGGGTGAGAGATAATGAAGATGGTGCAGGAAGAGTTACCAAGGAGGTGTGGCTGCATTACAGGAAGTCATAGCATAAGGAATGTCAGATACATAAATGACACCACACTCAGTTAAAACAAAGGAAGAGCTAGACTATGGCAGGCTTAGTCAAAGACACATCAAGTCTTTTGGATTGATCACAAATGAGGCAAAGACCAAGGTTATGGCTCTAAATGGCTCTAAAAGATTGAAAGCAGTGAGATAGAGGTAGTGTGCAATTTTAAGTACCTTGCTTGATGATAAACACCAAACTTATGTTCAAGAATGAATTGCAGGCTAGATTGGCTATGGCAGGAAGTATGACCAGTGACTCATGTAGCATTTGGAAGTCCAAAATCATTAGCGTGAAGCTGGAGAAAAGTCCAGTACAGTCACTAGTGTGGAGTGTTGCACTCAATGGATGTGAGAGCTTGTATTTGATTTATTGTCACATGCATTAGTATACAGTGAAAAGTATTGTTTCTTGTGTGCAATACAGACAAAGCATACAGTACATAGAGAAGAAAAGGAGAGGATACGGAATGTGAAGTGTGGGTATGGTGGAGCATGCTCAGATGGCTAGAAAGACAAGTACGTGGACTAGATCAAGAGTAGCAGTTCAGGAAGCAAAAAGGTTAGTAAGTGGAGTTAATGAGAAAGATTGCCAAATACAAACATTGGAAACAAATAATCAGCAGCCTTATCATGGCAACAATTAAAGAAAAAATTGAGGGTAAAAGCAGAAAGGAAAGAAGAAAAAACAGGTGTTTTGATAACATTGAATCATGGACTGAAGGAGGCTTGAAAAAGAGAAAGAGAAAAGATGCCAACTAAGACAATGGCAAAAACAAACAAACCATTTCTGTAAAATTAATTTGATTTTGTTTATATTGCTATAAAAACTGCCCAAGAGACACACAAAAAATATGAATTATTTCCTAAATGTATTCTCATGGTGAAATAACCTTTATAAAGATATACAAATTAGTCCACTGAAATTGTAAATCAAAAGTGAATAGAGTTTAATATTTGCTGGCAGCTCTCAAGAATTCCACTGTCCCCAAGCTGACTTTTTCGAAAATAGAATTCAGTTCATCATTGTGATATTGGAAAATGCAAAAATATTAGTGTAATAGTGCAATTCAAATGTCAAGAGCTGCTTTGTTCCTGTAATACTCCTTCGGTTATACAGAAACCAAAGTATCTATTTTGCACACCATTTTTCTTACATTTCTGCTTTGCATTCACTTTTTACTCCACTTTTGAATCCACTATTTAAATGTTTATTTTGCATTACTGTTAATGACTAAAAACCCAATTTAGCATTTCCTTTTTTCTCCTTGCCATTATTTCTCTTATTTAAGGTCAAGCAACGTTCTTGAACTCTCAATGCCTCAGCAGGTTTATCCAATAATTGAGCTTGAAAAGTACAGGTTCAATATCCAGTGTGAATGGAGGTAGTTGATCTGTGATCATGATCGGTGACAGCACTACAGAGTTAGAGAGGAATAATTGCCGAAAGATCTTGCTCCTAATCACTATCCAGAGACCCTACTTGGAATTATCCATGCATGGATAGTTGCACTCTGCAGTATTGAGCAATTGTGATGGTCCCTGTGGTTGATAACCTGCCAACAATCATCGACAGGACTCACATATAAATCATTTGGACTATAAAGTAACAGAGAGTGCAAGGCCTGCCTGGAACAGTACCCCAGCAAAGTGTCAGCTTCTTGAGAGCATGGGGGGAAAATAAAACTATTGAGGAATATAAATAAAAATCAATTAATAATTGAACAAAGTTACTTGATTTCTCTGCCACAGGAACGGTGGAACAGGAGTAGATCATTCAAGCCCCTTGAGCTTGTTCCGCATTCATTAAAGGTCATGTACATATAGATTTGGTCCATATCCCTCAATACATTTTGTTAACAAAAACCTATCAATGCCAGATTGAGAAATAACAATTGATCTCGCATCAACTAATTGCGGATGTGATTTCTAAATTGCTACCGCCCGTCACGTGTAGAACTGTTTCCTAATGTCATGCCTGAAGACTCGAACTTTAGACTATACCTCAAAACAGTTTTGTCTTTGGACATAACCACAGCTCATGCCTCAGCCCATGTTTGGCTAACATAAAGGACTGGAGTAACCAGATCCCACAGGAGGAACTTCTTCTCTCAGAGGGTGGTGAATCTCTGGAATTCTTGGTGGAGGCTACCTCGTTGAATATGTTTAAATCACGGATAGATGGATTCCTGATCGGTAAGGGAATTAGGGGCTATAGGGATCAGGCGGGTAAGTGGAACTGATCCACTTCAGATCAGCCATGATCTTATTGAATGGCGGGGCAGGCTCGAGGGGCTAGATGGCCTACTCCTGCTCCTATTTCTTATGTTCTTATGTTCCAGAACTCAAGTGACCACTGGATAATGTGATGACCAAATAGAGAGCAGAGTATTGTGAAACAAGTAATCTGGGTGCAGTGTTCAAAGAGTTAAAAACACTGACAAGATGCAGTGTCTGACACCATAAAGATCCGAGATAACAGCATAACCATTCCTGGTAGCACTTAGTCCTTTGAATGTGTGGAATGATAATGCAAAGCAGCAATATTACTTTGCACAACTCGCCTGACAATATCCAAAATGGCTCTGGACAAAAGAAAACTCTTGTGAAATTAACTGCCAGAGTTGTTGCCAATTTACCAAATCAAGAGCTATTTTTGCAAGACAAGGTTAAATTCATTGTGAACTGAAGTCATGATCTTTGTCAAGGGGTTGTCATAGTAGTTATTTCATTTACAAATAAACAAAAATTTGATCTTTTTTGCCTCCATTCCTGACAGTGCTGGCTCATACTAGGCACTGACTAACTCATGCTCATTTTCTCCAATAACTTGCTCATCCATACTCAATGTAGAAGCCTGAGTTCCAAAAGACGATTCCATTATGCTGGGGGCAGGGGCAATCACAGTCAACTTGATCCTGTCTTGGCCCAAAATCCACAAACGCTAACCAGCTGAAGTCACAAGGTAGCAATCAGGAATAGAAACTGGTTTTGTGGTCCCCCCGCTGTCAGATTTGCAGGCGGGGAGCCTATAATATTTCCCAGGTGGCATTCCCACCATCCTCCTGCCCACCCCTGAGCAGTCTACAATTTTATAGGGGCCACTTAAAGGCCACTTCCGTATAACAGCAATTTTGAAGCTGGCAGATGGAGTTTGGGGCATTGGGGGTGAAACCCAGATGATTAACCTGCTCAGACCTCAGGGGAGGGAGAGGGGCACCTCCAGGACTACTCCCCTTTCCAAATCAGACACCCCCCTCATAAGATCTACTCCCTCCCATCTAGATGCTTCTTCCTTCCTCCCCATCTGGCCTTGCTATCACAACACAATACCCAAGCCCTGTTGCCCAAGACCCCACACCTACCTGGTTCTGTGGGCTCTAGCACTTTTACTCTGGTTGCCCCAGCAGTGGCCAATGCTCCCATTTGAGCTGCTGGGACTAGTGATGCCAGCCAGACAGGCCAGCAGCTTTCTGAAGTGGAACTGCAGCCTCTCCAGCCAATTAATGCTCCTTGAACCTTAAATGGCTGTGGGACTACTATGATTCGTCGGATTGCATTTCCCACAGACTCTTCAGCTGGCAGGGTGGTCACCTGCCATATGAAAAATCTTGTCCTCTGTAACACCCCAAACACAGCAACAGCTCAATTGACATTCACTGATCTGGTCAACCTGTCAGAGATCAAACCAAGACTCTCTTGTAGAACATGATACCATCCAGAGAAGCATATGAAGAAAAAGTGTACCCTAGAGAGGGGGCCATACTGGACCTAGTACTGGGGAATGAGCCCGGTCAGGTCTTCAAAGTTTCGGTAGGGGAACATGTGGCAAATAGTGACCACAATTTTGTTAGCTTTAGGATAGTGATGGAAAAGGATGAGTGGTGTCCCAAGGGTAAGGTGTTGGATTGGGGGAAGGCTAACTTTAATGGGATTGGGCAGAAATTGGCAGCTCTTAATTGGGAGAGGCTGTTTGAGGGTAAATCCACATCTGGCATGTGAGAGACTTTTAAGTAACAGTTGTTAGGGCTGCAGGATAGGCATGTGCCTGTAAAAAAGGATAGGAAGGGTAGGATTCGAGAACCGTGGATAACCAGGGAAATTGAGGGATTGGTCAAAAAGAAAAGAGTGGCGTACGTTAGGTCCAGGCAGCTAAAAACGGAGGGAGCTCTGGAGGAATACAAAGAAAGTAGGAAAGAACTCAAACGAGGAATTAGAAGGGCAAAAAGGGGTCAAGAAATGTCCTTGGCAGACAGGATTATGGAGAATCCCAAGGCATTTTATTCATACGTTAGGAACAAAAGGGTTGTCAGGGAAAAAAATTGGACCTCTCAGGGATGAAAGTGGGGAATTATGCTTAGAGCCCAAAGAAGTAGGGGAGATCCTAAATGAATACTTTGCGTCGGTATTCACAAAGGAGAGGGATGTGTTGACTGGGAGTGTCTCGGAGGGGAGTGTTGACCCGTTAGAGAAAATCTCCATTACAAGGGAGGAAGTGTTAGGTTTTTTAGGGAATATAAAGACTGACAAATCCCCAGGACCTGATGGAATCTATCCCAGGCTGCTCAAGGAGACGAGAGATGAAATCGCTGGGCCTCTGTCGCAAATCTTTGTCTCGTCACTGGACACAGGTGAGGTCCCAGAGGACTGGAGGATGGCTAATTTGGTCCCGTTATTTAAGAAGGGTAGGAAGGATAACCCAGGTAATTATAGGCCGGTGAGCTTGACGTCCGTGGTCGGGAAGTTGTTGGAGAGGATTCTTAGAGATAGGATGTATGCGCATTTAGAAAGGAATAAACTCATTAACGATAGTCAGCATGGTTTTGTGAGAGGGAGGTCATGCCTCACTAACCTGGTGGAGTTTTTTGAAGAAGTGACTAGAATGGTTGACGAGGGAAGGGCTGTGGATGTCGTCTATATGGACTTTAGTAAAGCGTTTGACAAAGTCCCTCACGGTAGGTTGGTGCAAAAGGTTGGATCTCATGGGATAAAGGGGGAGGTGGCTAGATGGGTGGAGAACTGGCTTGGTCACAGAAGACAGAGGGTGGTAATGGAAGGGTCTTTTTCCGGCTGGATGCCTGTGACTAGTGGTGTTCCGCAGGGCTCTGTATTGGGACCTCTGCTGTTTGTGATTTATATAAACGATCTGGAAGAAGGTGTAACTGGGGTGATCAGTAAGTTTGCGGACGAAAATGGCTGGACTTGCAGATAGTGAGGAACATTGTCAGAGGCTACAGGAGGATATAGATAGGCTGGAAATTTGGGCAAAGAAATGGCAGATGGAGTTCAATCCAGATAAATGCGAAGTGATGCATTTTGGTAGAACTAACGTAGGGGGGAGCTATACGATAAATGGCAGAACCATAAAGGGTGTAGATACGCAGAGGGACCTGGGTGTGCAAGTCCACAGATCCTTGAAGGTGACGTCACAGGTGGAGAAGGTAGTGAAGAAGGCATATGGCATGCTTGCCTTTATAGGACGGGGCATAGAGTATAAAAGTTGGGGTCTGATGTTACAGTTGTATAGAACGTTGGTTCGGCCGCATTTGGAATACTGCGCCCAGTTCTGGTCGCCACACGACCGGAAGGACGTGAAGGCTTTAGCGAGAGTGCAGAGGAGGTTTACCAGGATGTTGCCTGGTATGGAAGGGGTTAGTTATGAGGAGAGATTGGGTAAACGGGGCTTGTTCCCACTGGAAAGACGGAGAATGAGGGGTGACCTAATAGAGGTGTATAAAATTATGAAAGGCATAGATAGGGTGAACGGTGGGAAGCTTTCTCCCAGATCGGTGGTGACGTTCACGAGGGGTCATAGGTTCAAGTGGGGGGGGGGGGGGTTTAACACGGATATCAGAAGGACGTATTTTACACAGAGGGTGGTGGGGGCCTGGAATGTGCTGCCGGGCAAGGTGATGGAGGCGGACACACTGGGAACGTTTAAGACTTATCTAGATAGCCACATGAACGGAGTGGGAATGGAGGGATACAAAAGAATGGTCCAGTTTGGACCAGGGAGCGGTGCGGGCTTGGAGGGCCAAAGGGCCTGTTCCTGTGCTGTATTGTTCTTTGTTCTCATTACGTTCTGTACTCTTCCGCAACAGGAACATGGTATAATGGACTAGCTTCAGTCTTCATTTCCACATGGTATCTCAACATAGGTCAGTGAGAACAGCTTGATTGGGGAAATGGACTTGTTGCCAGGTAAGACAGGGCAACAGGGCTTTGAATAAACTCAACTTTATTTAATTCAATTATATTGTCCCTTCAACTTACTTTTGCTAGTAACCTATTCTTCATGTTTATTATCCTGCCACCTAACCTCCAGACATCCTAATTTCTGGAACTGCAAATTAACATTGTCTTTGTATCTCTGAAACAGCATCATTGTTCTGAGAGACTGAATTCATTGGTAGCTATGTGACAACTGAAAGCAGAATTCAGGGTATTATAAGTGACGCGGTCTGAAGTAATGAATTGCAAGTGAAGGGGTTAACATTACTGTGGTTGAAGCTTTCCACCTTATTATAAATTGCCCTAAGGGTAGTAATGCTGCAGGATATAAATTCCAGATAGCTGTCAGCTATTCTGCTCGGATTTTAAATGTTATGCAGCACTTTAAAGTACAGCACAAAAGAGCTCAAGTTCCAGAGAGCAATTTAAATTTTATTTCTTGCTATTTTTAAAAGACTAATTGGATAGTGGTAGCTTTCACCACTGGGGAAAACCACATGTGTGTAGCATTATTCTCAGACATGGTAGTTAGCTGCCATGAAATGTGGTTATCAGCAGAGATGGCAAAATAAATCAGGAATCAATATCTTGACATCGGCTGAAAATACATCTCACTGTGAAATCAAAAGCACTGCCCTCAACCTTACAGCAGATCAGATTAGCCTAATTAGAGTCGGGGGGAATATTCATGTTTTGGTGTCCATGTCTTATATACAATTAAGCATTCATTATATTTTCAACATGTTTTTAAACATGTTACTGTGAAATGACCCTCTCATTATACCTTTCATATTGGAGAAAACTAAAAAGGAAGTACAAGAGACACACATGGAAGATTTTGTTTTGATTTACCTTCATCCCCAGAAGCACTATCCAACTTGCATGATTTTTCTGCTGCATAGTGCTTTGCTGAATGGGGCTAATGAAGCGTAGAGGAAACATTACTCACTCATTACCCATTACCTGTCCCGAATTGCCCTTGAACTGAGTGGGTTGCTAGGCCATTTTAGAGGACATTTAAAAGTCAACCGCATTGCTGTGGGTCTGGAGTCACAGATAGGCCAGACCAGGTAAGGATGGCAGATTTCCTACCCTCATAAGTGAACCAGATGGGTTTCTATGACAACTGATTGATTTAATTCCAGATTATAATTATACTCAAATTTCACCATCTGCCATGGTGGGATTTGAATCCGGGTCCCAGGGCATTGCCCTGGGTCTCTGGATTACTAGTTCAGTAACAATACCACTGTGCCACTGCCTCCCCAGTCACATCTTGTCACCCAGACATCCCACAAGTAACTGGGGAACTTCAGGCTATAGCATAAACCAGGATCTTGTAAACCATGACCAACCACTCAATTAAAAACAGGCAATGATATCAAATTCCAGTTATGCACCACCTCAGTCAACTTAAGCTCTCCTACGAGCTACAAATCTTGTCCATCACAATGCTGGAACCATTCCATCCTCCCACAAAGATACAAGAATAGTAATGTCATCTTTGTACAAATTCTTGTTTGGAAAATACATAACAGAGCCATGCTGGTAAACAGTATGATGTGGAGATACCGGCGTTGGACTGGGGTGGTAAGCCTCACAGCTTGCCTCCTGGACTTGCAGGCTGTCCTGTCTGGAGACAATACACATCTCTTTAACCTGTGCTTAATGCTCCCTCCACCCACATTGTCTGTATCTTTGAGATCTGGGTGGCTGTAGGGATTCGCATTCTAATCAGTATTTTGTAACTTGATTTTTGTGTCTCTGTGCCCTGTTTGAGAGCACATTTCCACTCCATCTGACGAAGGAGCAGCGCTCCGAAAGCTAATGGTGTTTGCTACCAAATAAACCTGTTGGACTTTAACCTGTTGTTAAAACTCTTACGGTAAACAGTATGACAATCAACAGCAGGACTTTGAAAAACATTTCCAGTCCTCAGTCCATGGGCAGCATGATCTATTATCATTTGCCACTCAGATGTGATCAGTTAAAACAGCCTAGGCTGGGAGTCAAATGTCAGACAGGTTCAGTACCATGCTTGATAGCATATTTATTAACTGAGCTGCAGATAGAGCACAAGCAACATTCAGAAATTGCTAGAAGCCTCAGAAATAGAAACATAGAATCCCTACAGTGCAGAAGGAGGCCATTTGGCCCATCGAGTCTGCACCACCCACAATCCCACCCAGACCCTATCCCAATGCATTTACCCTAGCTAGTTTGCTTGATATTAAGAGGCAATTTTAGCATGGCCAATCCACCTAACCCACACATCTTTGGACTGTGGAAGGAAACTGGAGCACCCGGAAGAAACCCACGCAGACACGGGGAGAATGTGCAAATCCACACAGACAATGACCCGAGCCAGGAATTGAACCCAGGTCCCTGGCACTGTGAGGCAGCTGTGCTAACCACTGTGCCCACCATACCACCCCAATTGCTCAGAGTTGTACAGCTTGCAATGAGCACCATGGATTTTTTTACATCGCTCTTCAGATTGTATTAGTTTTGCAACACAAATTGCTAATTGTAACTTGATAATCGTATGGCAACATCAATGGAGCATCTGGGAAGTCATGAATAGCATCAATGGCCTATCTCCCTAAGCAATGAAATTGAAGGATAATCAAAGAAACCATGCAAATGAAAGAAAGAAATGTGATAAATTAAAGTCAAATTAAATGCAGAAAAAGAAACCAAGGACGGTGGAGAAAGAGGGCAGATTAAGAGAGTGGGAACAAAGCAACAAAAGAAAAGTTAGGAACATTAAACCTTTGCAAACAATTCACTGCCTGCAAGACTGATACTACTTCTTTTCTGGGTCTCCATGATTAAATGTAATGTTAAGACCGTAAATCGCAAACTCTGAGTTGCTGCAACTTGAATTACCAACCTAAAGGCCTGTACCAAGATTGACCTGTGTTTACTGCACAAGTCCAGCAATGTTTTGATAATGGCTGAGTGTCGATAGACAGGTTGCTGGTGAGTTATCATTTTCACAAGGCGAACAGTCATGTGGTGCAAATTGTCCAACAATTTGTGGCAACTAACAATTCATGGCATATTGCTTGCTCATCACAAAATGCTGTTTTTTGACACCCTAATAATGGCAGATTGTTATTTTATCAGCATTTTGTGGGCCCTTAGATTAGCACTGGGATAATTCTTGATCTAAATCGTTCGTTTAAGAAAGTTTTCTTTTGATCACCAGAACAGATTTTTTTTAAGTGCTGAAAATTTGTAATTCTTTTTCTGAAGTCTTCTTCCAAATAATCACAATGCATTCCAAACATTATTAAATATTTAGATTTAAATTACTTCTCTGCACAGTAGCACTCCTTTTCAAACAACAAAACCACCCAAAAGTTTAACAAGTAAACAAAACAAATTATGCACATCTCTAGTCTACCACACCGTTTTCAATACAGACACAAGACAATGATGGATACGGAACACCATTTTTAACAGCTATCCTTAAAGATTGTGACCCCCCCCCGCATCATTAGACTATTCACTTTGTGTTTTTAATTATTTTTCAGGCTTTTGGTTCCATTACTCTACTTAGGAGTTCATTCTGTAATTTATACTTTTAAATGCAAAGAACTTCCTGATATCAGTTCTAATTTTGTCTATGTTGTGTATCGTTGCCTCAACTAGTAATTTGGTTCAATTTGAACATCAATTAAAAACTTTTTACAGACACATTTGCAGTGGTACCTCAATTAGATACTCAATTGTTAACAACAATTTTCGTGGCAAATGGGAAAACCAGCAGGAGTCAGGGCTAAGCATTGATTTAAAACAGCGAAAATGCTCTATTCGTCTTTGTAATTGTATTTTTTGTAGATTATGGCTTCTTGATTCAGCAGGAAGTAATTGTTATCTGTCTATCTTGTAACTGGGTGGATTTATAATTCATCAACATTTAGCTTCAGGTCTGGGGAACAGAAGAAGTCAAAGCTTTGAGATGGAGAAACTAGTTGGACCAAGACTGGCTCTTCTCTGAGTACACTGATCAGCTCAATTTGTTCTGCTGATCAGCAGTTTCTGTTCAAACAGAGAAAATGATTTTGTGCAGTCTTGCAGTTTATTCAGGAAACAGAAAACACTTCATTTGCCTCATTTCTCAGCGCATTCTCCAACTTATGTCCTTTAAATGATCAGATTGATAAATTACTTGAATGTGGGACAGATTTGGGTTTTATTTTGAGGCTAATTTGGCCAGAGTGCAGAAAACAGAGCTCTGGTGCCATTGTATCTGGTTTAATTGACAGCTTTGGGCAGGAGGATCCGAGTGCACAGATGCTGTTACCAGAATCGATGGCAGGTTAAAATTATAGGGCTATACTATCTGAGCTATTACAGTTTACAACTTTGATGTTTTATTGTGTTTAACAATAAAAAAACTTGTACCTTAACATAAATTAACATTTCCCATTATGTTTCCCTTTTGATATTAACACGAACGTGAGGAGATGGTGGCATAGTGGCAATGTCACTGGTCTGGTAATTCAGAAGGCCCAGGCTAATGCTCTGAGGACACCAGAGCAAATTTCACCATGGCAGCTGGTGGAATTTAAATTAAAATAATAAAATCTGGAATTAAAAACTAGTCACAGTCATGGTGATCATGAAACTTTTGTCAATTGCCGTAAAAACCCCATCTGGCTCACGAATGTCCTTTAGGGGAGGAAATCTGCATACTTACCTGGTCTGGCCTACACGTGAATCCAGATCCACAGCAATATGGCTGACTCTTAAGTGTCGTCTGAAATGGCCTAGCAAACTACTGAGTTCAGGGGCAACAAATGCTGGCCTTGCCCGAGGTGCCATCATCCCATGGAAGAATAAAATTTTTAAAATGCAGTATAAATGGGCAAATTTTAAATGTTTCACTGCTCTTTTTCTTGAGGCTAAAAACAAATGTAATCGATTTAAGAGTTAAAAAAACCCTCATTTTTCTGGCAGCTTTCATGTCCTGGGGTGCCCCAAATGTTTCACCCTGAGTAATCGTTTTTTTAAAGTGCTGCTCAGTCACTGCTATTTTCTTTAAAGAAGCACAGTGCATTGCATTGCACAAATGGTAATGACATCAATGATCAGATAATCAGTTTTGCTGATGTTGGTTTAAGTATAAATATTGTCCCGAATACTAGAACAACCCTGTTCTTTTCCCCTTAGTGTTCTGAGATATTTTAGATCCATTCCAGGCAGGAGATGGGACCTTATTTTAATACCAATGCAGCATTGCCTCAGTACTGTTTTGAAATGCCAGCATAGATTGTGTGCCTAGTGATCAAACCTGCAAATCAGGACACCCTGTAGTTCGCATTTCACCGCATGTTTTAAGATGGTTGTGGAAAAATTGTTAGCCTCAAGACTGTGATGGACTATTAAGAAGGTATCGTCTAAGAAGGTACTGTGAATAATTCTTTGGAATTCAAAAGAATCTTATTAAAGTTGAGGGTAGTGTAATGCTAATACTTAAATTGCAGCATGTATTTGAAAGTGTTGTACTTGTTTTTGCAGCAAAGTTATCATGGATATTGGATTTCTGTGTAAAGTTGCAAAGTTCAACTTTCGACCAAACATTACCAAAGTCACCAATATGGATACACAACCAATGCCTCCGGTAGGCTATGTAACACTAAGATCATATGTAAAGGTATAATGCTAAAACAGCATGTACATCTCAAGAATCAACATTTAAAGTGTCAGTCTCCATATTTCAGTCCTTAGACAGAAACTTCCAACCACACAATTTAACCCACAAAGGGAAGGCTGATTCCCTTCCCTCGATGCTTCTACACACCCAAATCTGAACCATATCAAAAAAGAGCAATTTGTAATGCCGAAAGTGGATTTTCATGACTAACTTGTAATATTACTTCTAACTGCAGTTCACAGTATGAGGGGCAGTGTGTTTCACAGGTAAGATGATCTGAGCTGCATCCTTCAGTGCTTATATTTTATCTCCAAACTAGCAAAAAAAGAGATTAAATATTGGAATATAGAAATTCTGCAAAATCAAGATTGTCAGCTGAATTTATAAGGAATTAAAAATAAATCTTTAGAGTGAGACGCACACACATACAACACACACAAGCATTTGTGACCTCCGCACATGAAGGTAGAAATGACTTAGAATTCCAGTTATTTGTGGAATCATTATACTCTCAAGTTATCTATATAGAACAGTTCTCACACACACAAGAGCTTTTCATATATTGAATACATTCTCTTCACAGTTTGCACAGATAGGATTTAATATTGGAGGGGGGGGCTGAAAATTCCGTTTCCACAGCTCCTTTCTTTATTCAAGGACAGTTTGCAGCACTGCGTGAATGTCTAAGACTGATAGTTAGGATGTCTGCCGAATATCATCATCATTACTTAATCTTCACATCAGAGGTCAAGTAAAGCCTTAATCACCTTAGACAGCAGAGTTATTAAAAAGAGGTCCCCCTCTCACATACTGCACAGATGATTATAAACCAGCATACTTAATCCTTTCAGGATATTGGACATATTTAGCTCAAAAGATAAAAATGGAACAAGTTAATGCTTATTGCAACAATTCTACACAAGCTTTCTTCCATTTTTTGCTGAAAATGATGCCAAGTTTTTCAGTGTGGTTCCACAGGGGTTTGACCAAAATAGTCACAGTTATACAAGTCTTTTGGATAAAAACACGCAAGTGGTAGAGAGTACTCAGAAAACAGACAGTTGTAGCCTGACCACTGAAGCACGCTGCATTACGGAATTCCCCTGCCAGTGTCAATTCAAATCCCTCAATGTTAGATTCAGTTCTTGCCTCAAATTATTTCCCCAATGAGGACATCAAGGCCCAGACTTATATGTGGGCTTGGGAATACCCGACCAGCACACTTTTGCACTTTATGAAATACACACCTGATCCATATGTAACTTTGCATGGGAGCTTTGTCTTTTCACACAGGGGTTGGGTATGCAGCGCATTTTGTGAACCACAATGAAATGGATGAGGAGTGTGGGTGCAATGGTGGGCCAGCTCCCAACACCATTTAAAAACTCCCTAAACCTCACCCATTATCCTCCTCAGTCTCTCAACTGCCCCCATGCCATCCCGAAGCCACAAACAAAAAAAAAACAAAGGTATATTCTCTTATTACGGCCTGTTAAAAATTTTACTTATTCTCGGATCAATAGACTATCAGACGGAGCTGAAGCTATTCTCGGCTTTCAAAATTCAGTCGAACTCATAATACTCAGAATGGGTGGGTTTTCCAAATTTTTTAATTTTCCAAAGCAGGTTTAAAAAGATAGTGCAGTCGGCTGATTTAAATCACAGCACAAAATATGACAGCAGAGGCTGACAGAACATACTTTTACATTTTTTTAATGCATTATGATGCTTTCCCCAATGGAACAAGTACTGTAATGTATAACAACTCTTACACAATGATGATCAATATAACTTTACAAGACACATCCTGATGATTACTGAAAGCATACTTGTACATCCTCTAATTGAGACATTTGAATTGTCAAAATATTTTTCATTTATCTTTCAGAATACCTCCAACTTCTCAATAGGTGTGTTTTTAAGGGCTTCCAAAACCCACACCATACATGAAACACAATTTTTTTTGTGGCCATAGCAATGGGGCCCAGACCTCAGGCGGTTTTGCACCAAGGCCTTCCCAACTTGCCCAAAGGCCATGTGAAAATGGTTTGAGGTGAGGAAAGTACAGGGAAATTGTTTTTCCAGCAATAAAAACACAAAATTCAGTGTTTCGCGACCCAATTCACATCTCTATTGTTAAGCAAAAATAAAGCTCCTAGATTCACTGCTTAAACAATATTTGAGGCAATGAATGTTGTAACATTCCCGTGCACAGTCCTGTAACTGCCCTTCACATCATTGGTGAAAGAATTTAAATATATGAAGGTGGAATTTGCAGTGATGCTGAGACAGGTCACTGGACCCTGTTGTAGCAATTGTGGAAGCGTGTAGAAAATTAAATCATGAAGAATAGGCAGAGTCAACACATAAGAAAGCAAAATTCAGGTAGCAAGTTGGACAAGGGGAAGAAAGGGCTGCACACCAATGAGATGATACAGCACACAGAAAGTTAGATTCAAGGCACTACTAACTGGCAACAACTGAACTGAGAGCCTGCAAAGTATAGGCTGACCCTAGATGAAGAGCACAATCAATAAAGTGTATGATTTAAACCATGAAGTTAACTTTGGTAAATGGACAAAGTCAGTTCAGTTTGTTCTTGGAAATGTCGGTCAACAACAGTTCAGCACATGCAGGTAGAGAATGTGGAACACTTTCTTTCCGTGTGCATTCTTCATTTGGGGTGGACACATGGTGCAATAATTGGGTAAGAGAATTACTATGTTGCAGCAGATCATATTTTAAATAAACAAACAGTAATCGAGTAAGTAAAGGAGAGGGGAAACGAGCTGAAAGGAGTTCCTTGAAAATTCTGCTTAGATTTCCAAGTTTGGCCTTTGCCAATATCCATTTCTAATCGCAACATATTGAAATATTCTGAAGGCATCATATTGATTGTTCTTATTTTAAGGTAAAGACCAATAAAGATCCAGGGCAAGTTTTGGATAGTGGGTTTCCTGCCCTACCATCCAAAGAGTCGGGGAAATGCTTCCCCACAAACAGAAGCATTAATTGGCATTAGGCAGGACATCTGCCCTCACTTGAGTAGAAGTCCCACCTCAAGATAGCCTTCCCTCCGCTCCATAAAATTGTGGACAGGTGGGGATGGAAGGGTCAAGGGAGGCCAAGTGGTACAGGCCAAACCTGATCAACCTTTCTTCATATGATAAGCACTTCATCCCAGGAATGTGTCCAGAACATTCACTGAACTGCTTCTAACACGATTATATCCCATTCAAATAAGGAGGTCAGAATTGCACACTTCTCTCGATGTGGTTTCACCAAGGCCCTATACAGCTGCAGTAAAACTTCCCTACCTTTATATTCCATTCCGTTGCAATACATGCCAACATTTCATTTGCCTTCTTAAACACTTGTGGTCCCAAAATACCAACTTTTTGTGATGTGTGTTAGGACACCCAGGTCCCTCTGTACCACCACATTCTGCATTATCTATTTGAATAGTAGACTGCTTTTCTAATCTTCCTGCCAAAATGGACATTTTCACATTTTCCCATTTTATACTCCATCTGTCATTTTGTTTGCCCACTCACTTCATTATTTATATCGCTTCGTATACTACTTACCTGCTCTTGACAACTTACTGGCCAACCTATCTAGGTGTCTTCAGAAAATTTTAATTCTATGTAAGATCCGGTACTCCATCTGTAAAAGCCACGTGGAGCGGGGGAGCCAGGGGCCAGGAAGACAAAGGCTGGGGGAAAGGCCCAGGGAGCGGAGGTGTCAGGGTGCAGGGCCCAGGGAGCACATATGCCAGGAAGCAAGATCCAGGCATCCTAATAGCACAGCTCAAAGTCACCCATTATCTTGCCATGAGCCTTGACAACTGATGGTGAGTTCAAGCCAGAGGCAAAGAGTGCTGCACTGTTAGAGGTCATGTCCTTATAAATTTCTACTGGTGCTCTCAAGTGGATGTCAAAGATCCTGTAACATTATATGAACAGGAGCAGTGCCTTCTATTACTTTCCTGGCTCGCATTTAACCCACATTAACTCAGCAGAAACCAAATTCTACAAAAGGCCACCTGACCATTTGTTTCATTCCTGTTTGTGGAACCTTGCAACTTGCCAGGTTTCATGACTTACAACAGTAACTAAACTTCAAAAATACGGCATTGGCAAAAATAGCTTTAGGAAAGTCTGAGGCCATGAATAGAGTAAAATAAATGTAAGTTCTGTGTTCATGGTCAAATAACATCCAACTATGTTTTTCAACAATCTAAATATCATAAGAATATAAATGAAATGTATTAATGTTGGTAATGGTCTTATTGATCAGTCATGGTGACTGTGGACACACTCCACTGAATACTTTGGTTGATTTCAAGTTCTAAATGTGTGTTCATTATTTCATCAGCAATTAGTCACAACTTCGACGATCCTTGATTGCAGATTTTGTTAAAATATACTATTCTCAGAAATCAACTGAATTCTGTGCGCTCCATCATCGAGACTATGTCAAACCAAAAGAAAAACTGCCAAAGCCATTGAACAGTAAAATTGTAATTTGTACATACAAAATCAGATCATTCTCAGTGTTCTAAATAACATTTACTATTATTATTAGAATACCAGTCAAGCGATGAATATCATTACACTACCAGCCAACTGATGCCGCATAGCTAACATCCTGTGCCATTTACTATTGCATAACATTACCTGTATCATTCTCACACTTCACTTATGAACAACTAACAACATGAACAGCAAAAGCAGCAGCCAGAATTAGTAAACAAGTCTGCCAAACTTCTGCATTGAATAGGAATGCTTTGCTGACAACTTCTCAAGAATAAGACAAGGCGATTAGACATGACAGTATCTTTGACTTCATACGCTTTGTGGAATAAATCATTTTCCTGAAAATAATGCAAGGAACTGGATTTTATTTTGAGAAATAATAAGAGGGTGCGAGATTAGATAGCAGCTGAAAATGGGTGCATGGATCACAATACACAATTAACCTGCATCTGTTTGACCGTCACAGAGGTTTATAGCATGGAAATAGACTCTTCGGACCAACTTGCCCATGCTGCCCAGTTTTTAAACCATTAAGCTAGTCCCAATTGCCCGCATTTGGCCCACATCCCTCCCTACCAATCTTACCCATGTAACTGTCTAAATGCTTTTTAAATACAAACTTGTACCTGTCTCTATTACTGCCTCTGGCAACTCGTTCCAGACACTCACCACCCTGTGTGTGAAAAAACTGCCCCTCTGGACTCTTTTGTATCTCTCCCCTCTCACCTTAAACCTATGCCCTCTAGTTTAGACTCCCCTACTTTTGGGAAAAGATGTTGACTATCTATCCTATCTATGCCCCTCATTATTTTATAAACTTCTACAAGGTCACCCCTAAGCTTTCTACGCGCCAGGGAAAAAGGTCCCAGTCTATCCATCCTCTCCCTATAGCTCAAACCATCAATTTCCAGTGGTATTCTAGCAAATCCTTTCGGCACTTTTTCTAGTTTAATAATATCCTTTCTATCATAGGGTGACCACAACGGTACACAGTATTCCAAGTGTGGCCTTACCAATATCTTGTACAACTTCAACAAGACGTCCTGGCTGCATTGGCCTGAACAGGCGCCGGACTGTGGCGACTAGGGGAATTTCACAGTAACTTCATTGCAGTGTTAATGTATGCCTTGCTTGTGACTAATAAAGTTCACTACTCCTACTACTACTACTACTACTACTATTAACTCCTGTATTCAATGCTCTGACCAATGAAACCAAGCATACCAATGCCTTCTTTACCACCCTGTCCACCTGTGACTCCACTTTCAAGGAGCTATCTAAATTAAACTCCATCTGCCATTCATCAGCCCACTGGCCCAATTGATCAAGATCCCATTGCAATCCCAGATAACCTTCTTCACTGTCCAGTATGCCACCCAATCTTGGTGTCATCTGTAAACTTACTAACTTACTAATCATGCCTCCTAAATTCTCATCCAAATCATTAATTTAAATGACAAATAACAGTGGACCCAGCACTGATCCCTGAGGCACACCGCTGGTCACAGGCCTCCAGCTTGAAAAACAACCTCTACAACCACTCTCTCTATTCTGTCATCACATGCTTTTCCTGATGTACATGAATGATCTAGAAATTGGTGTACAGGAAAAGATTTCCAAATTTGTGGATGTTACAAAAGTTGGAAGCACTGTGAGGAGGAGAGTTTAAAACTTGAATAGACAAGTTGGATGAGTGGGCAGACATGTGGCAAATGAAGTTCAATGCAGAGAAATGTGAGGTGATACATTTTCGGAGGAAGAAACAATATAAAATGAAGAGTACTATTCTTAAGTGGATACAGAAGCAGAGGGACATAAATGTAAAGATGTATAAATCATGAAAGGTGGCAGGCCAGGTTGAGAGGGCATTTAATAAAGCATATAATATCCTAGGCTTCATTATTAGAGGCATAGATTACAAGAGCAAAGAAGTTATGTTGAACTTGTCTAAGACACGAGGTAGATCTCAGCTGGAGTATTCTGTACAGTTCTGGGCATTGCATTTTAGGAAGGATCTGAATGCATTGGGGAGAGTGCAGAAGAGTTTATGAGAATGACTCCAAGGGTGAGAAACTTCTGTTATGAAGGAAAACTGAAGAAGTTGGGACTGTTTTCCTTGGAGAAAAGGAGGCTGACAGGAAATTTGATAGAGGTGTTCAAAACCATGATCCATATGGACAGATTAGATCGGGACAAACTGCTCCTCCTGGTGAAAGGATCAAAAACAAGAGGACATAGATATAAAGTAATTGGCAAAAGAAGCAAAAGTGACACAGCGAGCAGTCAGGGTCTGAAATGCACTGGCTGAGCATGAAATTAATGATTTGGATGAGAATTTAGGAGGCACGATAAGTAAGTTTACAGATGACACCAAGATTGGGTGGCATAGTGGACAGTGAAGAAGGTTGTCCAGGATTGCAATGGGATCTTGATCAATTGGGCCAGTGGGCTGATGAATGGCAGGCGGAGTTTAATTTAGATAGCTGAGTGTGGTGGAGACAGGTTCACTCAAGTCATTCAGGAGAGAATTAGATGATTATTTGAAAAGAAAGAATCTGCAGGATTACAGGGCAAAGGCACAAGAGTAGCACGAGATCAAATGATCATTCGGATAGCTGCTGCACACAATGGGACAAATGGCCACCTTCTGATATGTTCTGTGATTCTATAATGTGTCCTGTATCCACAGCCAACCAGGAGGTTGGCACATGGTCAACAGGCAATGGAAACAAACAGCTATGACGGTCAATGCCAGTGGAACTTGGATGTAATGTTGCAAGAAGTTCAAAGGGCTCACCTTAGTGTGCACAGTCAGGATATGAATCTTCAAATGTTACATTTCCCCAACTGTACCAATGACTTCCCCATTGCTCATCTGTCAACAATATCCATCAATCATGACTCATACCTGAAATTCATTTACTCCATCTCATCCTCACACACTCACTCACCACTGCTGGAGATACCACACATGCCTCTTGCCAGATGGTCAAACTTGACAGCTATGACAACCAAAACAGATTTCAGGACAGTTGTCCCTCTCTCTCTTGCAGGTTAATGTGGTTCACAAACCGGCAGAAGGAGGCAAGGGAGGGACTGATATGTCTGCATCTTCCAACATCCATGGAGGGAATGGTCTTGAATATGATTAGGATGTCCATCCTTAAACCATGTCCAACAATACAGCTGAACTCACTAAAGGTGATGATATGCTTTTTTGGTAGCAAATAGGAAGACAGGTTATTATTTGAATGGGTGCAAATTGAGAGAGAAGAATACTCAACAAAACCTTAGTGTCAGTCGCTCAAAGTAAGCACACAGGTACAGCAGGCAGTAAAGAAGGAAAATGGCATGTTGGCCTTCATAGCAAGAGGATTTGAGGATAGGGTAGGGATGTTTTTCTGCAATTGTACAGGGCATTGGTGAGACCACACCTGGAGTATTGTGCGCAGTTTTGGTGTCCTTATCAAAGGAAGGATTTTCTTGCTTTAGAGGGAGTACAGTGAAGGCTTATCAGGCTGATTCCTGGGATGGCAGGTCTGTCATATGAGGAGAGACTTAGTTGATTAGAATTGTATTCATTGGAGTTTAAGGGTGAGAGGGGATCTCATAGAAACTTAGAAAATTCTAACAGGGTTAGACAGGGTGGATTCAGAAAGAACGTTCCCGATGGTGGGAGAATCCAGAACTAGGGATCATAGTATGAGGATAAGGGGTAAACCTTTTAGGACTGAGGTGAGGAGAAATTTCTTCACCCAGAGGGTGATGAATCTGTGGAATTCACTACCACAGAAAGTAGCTGAGGCCAAAACATTGTGTGATTTCAAGAATTAGTCATCGCTCTTGGGGCTAAAGAGATCGAGGGATATGGAGCGAAGGCAGGATCAAGGTATTGAATTTGATGATCAGCCATAATCATAATGAACAGCAGAGCAGGCTCGAAGGGCCGAATGGCCTACTCCTGCTTTCTATGTATACCTAATCTTCCTCTTCACACCCTACATGTCCTATCCTAAAATCTCTTGGATTCTCCCTCTTCCCCCACAACAATCCTCCCTGGTGCCTTTCCCTTTCAGACACTCAAGCAATGCAACTTGGCGAGGCAGCGGAGATCACCAAAAAGACTGATGATGAAGACACAGCACAGTCACTTAATTTTACACTTGGAACCACCAGCTCAGATACTGACACTGAACGCATCTGAAAAGACAGAGACAGAACTGTACATGGTCAGACACCAGGCTTGATTGACTGCAGTGAGATAACGGTCGTGTGAGATTGTGCAGGTGTCAGCTCACTGGAAAGTGAGGTCATACACACATTCTGCTGCAGAAGACTCAGAAGAACATTTCTATTTAGCAGCCTACAGGAAAACGTTGATGGGTAAGCACAACAAATTGTAAAAATACATACTCTTTGACTCCCTTGTCAATCAAGAATCTATCTCACTCAGTCTTGAAACTATGCAATGACCAAGCCTCCACTGTCTCTGGGAAAGAGAATTCCAGACTAATGACCCCCTGAGAAAAAAAAAATCGTCTTAATCGTAAATGCGAGATCCCTTATTTTTAAACTGTGTTTCTTGTTCTAGTCTCTCCCGTAAGAGGAAACATCCTTTCAACATCCATCCTGTTAGGTCCTCTAAGGATCTGATATGTTTCAACATGAATATCTCTTACCCTTCTAAACGACAATGGATAGAAGCCCAACCTTCCTCTTAAGATAACCCCATCATCCCAGAAAACAGTTGCAAGAATCCTCTCTTTGGGGCAGCATGGTGGTACAGTGGTTAGCACTGCTGCTTCACAGTGCCAGGGATCTAAGTTCGGTTCCCGGCTTGGGTCACTGTCTGTATGGAGTTTGCATATTCTCCTCGTGTCTATCTGGGTTTCCTCCGGGTGTTCCGGTTTCCTCCCACAGTCCAAAGATGTGCGAGTTAGGTGCATTGGTGATGCTAAATCCTCCCTCAGTGTACCCGAACAGGCGCTGGAGTGTGGCAACTAGGGGATTTTCACAGTAACTTCATTACAGTGTGAATGTAAGCCTACTTGTGACTAATAAATAAACTTTAACTTTTCTGCATTGCTTCCAATTCAATTGTATCCTTTCTGACATAAGGAGACCAAAACAATACACAATTCCAGATGTGGTCTCACCAATGCCCTGTACAATTGTAGAAAATCTTATGTACTTTTACATTCCTTTTCCCTTGCAATAAATAACAACATCCATGTTGCCTTCCTGATCACTTACTGTGCTTGCTTGCACACTAACTTTTTGCTATTCAAATATCAGAACACCCAGATTCCTCTGCACCACAGACTTCTGCAATCGTTCTCCATTTAAATAAGATGCTGCTTTCTATTCTTCCTCCAAAGTGGCAGGTATACCTGCAGTCAATGTCAAGGTCAATCCAACTCAGGGCTTTCTGTATCCCTTCCAACATGGAAGTGGAGGCATACTTGTAAACACAACCCATCATGATTGTGGCCAATGGCTCAGTCTCTGCTGCAGCACAAGCAACAGCCACCTAATATCTGGGTGCAGATGTGGAATCCATCATGCATGGTCAGACTGCAGCCAACATGACTGTGGATTACAGTGTGCAGGATGTCGCAACGGTGAAGCAATATGCCTTCCAGCAGATTACTTGAACTGCTGGGGTGCCACTCCAGGGGATTCCAAATGGTTCCATGGAGCACAAACCTGCTGTCCTCTCTCAGCAACACATTCATCCTCCCACCTTTGCCATTCTACCTTCTTGTTTGCCAGCCAACCAACACTACTGCCACCCATGCTCACTTAGGTGGTGCAATCTGAAGCAGAACATTCTCGGCCCAGAACTGGTTGAGAGTATCATCTAAATTCTAAGGCTTCAGGCCATCTGTAGTCTCCTCCACTGAAAAAATGTCCCCAGCTATCCTGTAGCCATTAGGGTAGCATTCATAGGAGCATTAAGGCAGATAAAAACAGAGAAGACAGGCACCAATGCAGAAGAGTTACTAGCTGACATTCATGGCAGAATTCCATTCCTAAGTTTAATTTGGTGGCTTTCATAAGAACATAAGAACTAGGAGCAGGAGTAGGTCATCTGGCCCCTCGAGCCTGCTCCGCCAATCAATAAGATCATGGCTGATCTTTTTGTGGATTCAGCTCCACTTACCCACCTGCTCACCATAACCCTTAATTCCTTTACTGTTCAAAAATGTATCTAACCTTGCCTTAAAAACATTCAATGAGGTAGCCTCAACTGCTTCACTGGGCAGGGAATTCCACAGATTCACAACCCTTTGTGTGAAGAGGTTCCTTCTCAACTCAATCCTAAATCTGCTTCCTCTTATTTTGAGGCCATGCCCCCTGGTTCTAGTTTCACCCGCCAGTGGAAATAACTTCCCTGCTTCTATCTTATCTATTCCCTTCATAATCTTATATGTTTCTATAAGTTCTCCCCTCATTCTTCTGAATTTCAATGAGTATAGCCCCCAGTCTACTCAGTCTCTCCTCATAAGCCAACCCTCTCAACTCCGGAATCAACCTAGTCAATCTCCTCGGCACCCCCTTCAGTGCCAGGATATCCTTTCTCAAGAAAGGAGACCAAAACTGTACACAGTACTGCAGGTGTGGCCTCACCAACACCTTATACAGCTGCAACATAACCTCGCTGTTTTTGCATTGTGGCCAATTATGACACTAATGATGCTCAGTGACAGGGAAGGTAGGTGAAGGCCTGTTGGTGAATGGAGAATTGGGGTTGCAGTTACTGGTGGGAATGTAAGCTATGACATGGATACAAAGAGGTTGCAAGAGAAATAGATATGTTAAATGAGTGGGCAACAAGATGGTGGGTGGAGCATAATGTGAGAAGTGCAAGTTGGTAAAGAATTTTTTTTAAAGGTAGGAAACTTCTAGATATTGCTGTTCAGAAAGACTTGGGTTTACTTATACAAGGCACAGAATGTTGACATGCAGGTACAACAAACAATTCAGTAGGCAAATTGCATGTAGGCTTTATTGTAAGTGGTTTAAAATGCAAGAATAATAAAGCCTTGCCATAATTGTTCACTGTGCATGATTGTGGTCTCCATATTTGAGGCATATTTGCACATATTCATACTGACATTGGAGGCAGTACAGTAAAAGTTCACCAGATTAGTTCCAGGTATGACAGGGTTGTCCTATAATGACAGGCTGAGTAAATTGAGCTATTCCTCTCTGGCATTTAAAACATTGGGAAGTGATATAATTGAAATATACATGATTCTGATGGAGTTCACAGAATCATAGAATCCCGACAGTGCAGAAGGCGGCCATTCGGCCCATTGAGCCTGCACCGACAACAATCCTACTCAGGCCCTATCCCGCAACCCCACATATTCACCCTGCTAATCTTCCTGACAGTAAGGGGCAATTTAGCATGGCCAATCCACTTAAGCTGCACATCTTTGGACGGTGGAAAGAAACCAGAGCACTCGGAGGAAACCCACGCAGACATGGGAAGAACATGCAAACTCTCCACAGTCACCCGAAGCCGGAATTGAACCCGGGTCCCCTGCGCTATGAGGCAGTAGTGCTAACCACTGTGCCGCCATTAAATTTGACAGGTTAGATGCAAAGAAACTGTTTTCACTGGCTGGGGAACCTAGAACAAGGGAGTGGTTTCAGGAAAATCTCAGCAGGTCTGACTGTGTGAAGAGAGAATCGAGCCATCGTTTCGAGTCTCGATGACCCTTCGTCAGAGCTGACAGCTAGATCTCAGCTGCTGTCAGGCCTGCTGAGATTTTCCAGCATTTCCTGTTTTTGTTTCAGATTCCAGTATCCGCAGTATTTTGCTTTTAGCACAGTTTCAGGAGCAGGGGCCGAACATTTAAAGAGGAGAAGAAAACCTTTTCACTCAAAGGGTTGTAAATCTTCAGAATTCTCTACCCCAGAGAGTTACGGGTGCTCCATCTTTGAATATATTCAAGATATTCAAGGCTGGGATAGACAGAGTTTTGATCTATTGGGGAATCACAGATGCAGTGAAATTAAGACAGATGATCAGTTATATCTGTATTGAATGGCAGAGCAGGCTGAAGGGGTCAGGTGGTGTACTGCTTCTATTTCTTATGTTCTCTTGTTCCACAACACCCCTGGTTTGTAGATTTTGAGCAACTGATTTGTGCAGAAGTCTTCAGTACAAAAACGTCCTTCAGTACCTGTCACAACATTTCCTGTAGGCTTTGGAAACCTTCAACAGCTGTAGAAAGCACTGACTACATCCATAACTGTACCAAAAGCCAGAAGAAGCCAACGACCAACTGCAAGTAATTAATGACCCCTTAAAATAGTGTCCTGAAGAGTGTGCATTCAGCTAGAGAAGGTGAGAGAGTGTAAGAGTATTAAGCTCAAAATGGCACCACTGGTATCAAATCAATATTGCATGCTAATTTGCATAACAATCTGCCCGTTTTATATAATTCTCGCCATGTTCATTGCACATGGGCCCTTGCCAATATGGCATCCATTGCAATTTGATTCAGAAGCGTGCATAGCCACCGCAGAAGCCATTTTGGAACTTGTAGCATCCCAAAAACAAAAGAGACCCATGGGCCCAGCTTCTCATCCACAGTCTTTGAAGGAAGCTTCATCAAGCTGAGAGATACCCTATTGAGGAATGGAAAATTTCAGCTCTCATATTTCACAGAGGTGCCATGCTGCCAGAACAGAAAGGAAACTATTATCCACATTAGTTTGGGCTGGATTTAAACAAAGGGCAGTGTACTGATTCAGTCAGTGTGCTGACTGACTATCCAGTGCAATGAAGCAGTATTTCAATCTCAGGAGCTCGATTGGTTTTGAAATTTGTCAAGCTTTGCTCTAGTCTGCCTCTTTCATTCAACTACTGCTTCCTATCTCACAGCCAGCAAGCTATTATTCTATCTGTATGCAATAGCCTGCATGCCCATGTATCGAAATGAAGTTGCCAAGTAAACACTGAAAGCTGCTACCAGAATGTATAAAAAAGCTGAAGCTCAAAAGCAAATTGCTATCTGATAAACATTCACCTCTGCTAATGTAGGCAGTGTATTCACCTGCCTTCAGTGATTGTATCTGTTAAGTATTCAACTAAAATTCACATATCAGGAAAGCATCAAAGGGGGCATCCTTCTATTAAAACAACATATGAAGCCAAAAAAAAAGTTACACATTACTTGTTAGTTACAATATTCAAAAAGATACTTTATCATCTAATTTGGAGCACAGTGACATTTCTCTGTAATTCATTGTCTAAATTGTACTGTATCCAATGAGGTCCTACGTAATGCATTGACACATTATCACAACCTGGGCAAGATTTTTCTCTCGTGGTTCGAGCCCCAAAGGGGGTCAGAACCCTGCATTTATTTACAAATTGGCCAATTAGTGACCAGAATGTGAGCTCACTGTCCAATTAAGGGTGGCAGAAAGTTTTCAAAGCTGGAGCACAAACAGGAGAGCACCATTTAAAAAAAGGAATGCACAGTAGTACGCAAGAAGCAGTAGGCTGCCTTTTCAGGAAGAAAAAAGAGAGGGCACTTCAAGAGACCTCGGGTGGAGGGAAAACTCCTCCATTGGGCAGGCAGCGGCTGCAGCTAAGGCAAGGCAGACTGTGAGGGCCTGAAAGGCTGTCTGAAGTGCTGGCACTCTCTCTCCAGGCTGCCACCAAGAGACTGTCTCCATGGAGATGCCATAACCTGATGCCTCCTGTAGCCTGGAAGTGGGCTAGAAAATTCCTCAACCTCTACCAATAGGTACTCAAAGAGTCACATATGAATCTTCACATATGAATCTGCGCCCTGATGGAGGTGATGCACACCTCCATCAGGGCGAAGAAATCTTGCCCATTCTACCAGACGATCACTCAGATTCTACATTAGTATCAATGAGATAATACTTGGGAGTTGATTGCATGATCGAGTGCTTCCAGTGGTGGTGATGCTCACAGAGCGCGTTTCCCAGAAAATCATTGTTCCCCAGCCCATGACTGTCTAATCATCTGAATGAATACCATGTATTTTACCCTACTGGAGATTCCATAACGCAAAACCACCTGGGATGTCTGTCGATTGCTTGCAGGCAATATTGGAATCTAAGGGTCTAGCTGTCAGACAAATCACTGGAGCTTCGATCCATTTGTCTCTGCATCATAGGAGCCTCTTCATCAGTTAATCACACTTGATAGATAATGAATATCATGCATTGTTGAAGCAGTCAATTTATAAGCCAGGAATTAAGTGGTAGCACTTAACTGGATCACACTCCTCATTATTGTTGATGCTTCATTGAAAAGAAAATCACCCATATTGGCTTGTAGTTTAGTTTTTTTCTGTTCACAATGGTTCTGATATCTTCTTAGACTTATCCATCAACACAAATAGGTAAATCCTAAAATATGTGTGAATCAACAATCTTCGGAGAAAAAAAGCATTTTGCAGCATTTTGTTTTTAAAGCACCAATGATTTTAAAAGTTTGTCGGATGGGGTAGTAGATTTGCCATTTCGCTTTCATTTCTAGCACCTAAGTCAAGATCAGCTTAGCTGATAAACTTTAATTCTCATTTCTCTCTGCTCTTTGAATGAGTTTAATTCTTTAAGAATTAGGTTTCTCTCGGATCTGCTTTATGGTACAAATGCAACTGGCTTCCTGTAAATGATCATGTGACCAAGTTGCCTGAGGTTGTGTTTTCAAGCAGTTTAGTTTATGCTTTGAACAAGTGGGCTGCAGAAGAACAAACATACCTCTCAAACAGCCTTCAGTGTTACGTGTTAGCTGAAATAATTTAAATTGCTTGTTAACTGAAGGACTCCTAATAGAGAGCTAAAAACACATTACTCATATCTACCGTGATCATAAAAGAGGTACAAGTGAAGGGGGCAGGGGACTGCAGTTTAAAGAAACAGCTGGAAATTGGGTAATAGAGTAATAAAGGAGAATGACTTCATCTTTGGTAGCTAAGATGTTTCTGGTTAAGTGGGACTAATATCCTGGTGGGGAGATTTGCTGAAGCCACTCAGGAGGGTTTAAACTAGTTTGGCAGGGGGTGGAATGCAAAGCACTAAGGAGACAGAAGAGAAAGTTAAGGACAGCATGGAAGTTAAAGAGCGCACATTAAATAGTAAAGGCAGTGTCAGTAAATGTAGTACTAGAGAGATCAGGCAAAAACAGGGCAGAGAGCAAGGGAAGTCCAGAGTAAACTGCATTTATTTCAATGCAAGAAGCCAGACGGGCAAGGCAGATGAACTCAGGGCATGGATGAGTACATGGGACTGGGATATTACAGCTATTATTGAAACATGGCTAAAGGAGGGACAGGACTGGCAGCTCAATGTTCCAGGGTACAGATGCTATAGGAAAAATAGAACAGGAGATAAGAGAGGAGGAGGAGTTGCACTCTTGATTAAGGAAAACATCACGGCAGTACTGAGAAGGGATATTTCTGAGTCTATATGGGTAGAATTGAGAAATAAGAAAGAGGAGATCACTTTGAAAGGACTTTACTATAGGCCCCCAAATAGCAGGAAATTGAGAAGCAAATATGTAAGGAGATTACAGATAGCTCCAGGAAAAATAGGATGATACTTTCCCAGCATTGACTGGGACAACCATAGTATTAGGGGCTCGGATGGAGAAAAATTTGTTGAGTATATTCAGGAGGAATTTCTCATTCAGTATGTGGACAGCCCAACTCGAGAGGGGGCAAAACTTGACCTCCTGTTGAGAAATAAGCAAGGGTAGGTGACAGAAGTGTTAATGAGGGATCACTTTGGGGACCAGTGACCATAGAGGCTATATAGAATGATAGGTCTGGCCCAAAAGTAAATTCTAAATTGGGGCAAGGCCAATATTGATGGTGTGCAACAGGAACTTTCAAAAGTTGATTGGGTGAGTCTGTTGGCAGGCAAAGGGACAGTTGGTAAGTGGGAGGCTTTCAAAAATGTGTTAACCGGGGTTCAAGGTAAGCACATTCCTTTTAGAGTGAAGGGCAAGGCTGGCAGATGTAGGGAACCCTGGATGACTCAGGATATTGAGGCCCTGATCAAGAAGAAGGAGGAGGTAAATGACATGCATAGGCAGCTCGGCTCAAGTGAATCCCTTGAAGTGTATAGGGGGTGTAGGAGTAGAGTTAAGTGAGAAATCAGGAGTGCAAAAAGGGGACCCAAGATTGCTTTGGCAGATAAGTCACAGGAGAATCCAAAGAGCTTCTCCAAATACATAAAGGGCAAAAGAGTAACAACGGAGAGAGTAGGGCCTCTTAAGGATAAACAAGGTCATTTATGTGCAGATCCACAAGAGATGGGTGGAATCCTCAATGAATATTTCTCATCAGTATTTACTGTTGAGAAAGGCATGGATGTTAGGGAAATTGGGGAAATAAAGAGTGATGCCTTGAGGAGTACACATATTTCAGAGGAGGTGGTGCTGGAAGTCTTAAAGCCCATCAAGATAGATAAATCCCCAGGACCATGATGAAGTGTATCCCAAGGCGCTGTGGGAGGCTAGGGGGGAAATTGCGGGTCCCTAGTAGAGATATTTGAATCATTGACAGCCACAGGTGAGGCGCTTGAAGATTGGAAGGTGGCAAATGTTGTGCCTTTGTTTAAGAAGGGCTGCAGGGAAAGGCCTGGGAACTACAGGCCGGTGAGCCGAACGTCTGTAGTGGGTAAGTTGTTAGAAGGTATTCTGAGAGACAGGATCTACAGAGGCAAGGACTGATTTGGAGCGGTCAGCACGGCTTTGCGAGTGGAAAATCATGTCTCACGAATTTAGGTGAGTTTTTGAAGGGGTAACCAAGAAGATAGATGAGGGCAGTACAATCAACGTTGTCTACATGGACTTTAGCAAGGCCTTTGACAAGGTACTGCATAGTCGGTTGTTGCATAAAGTTAAATCTCATGGGATCCAGGGCGGGGTAGCCAATTGGATACAAAATTGACTTGATGACAGAATGTGGAGATGCCGGCGTTGGACTGGGGTAAACACAGTAGTAAGTCTCACAACACCAGGTTAAAGTCCAACAGGTTTATTTGGTAGCAAACGCCACTCGCTTTCGGAGCGCTGCCCCTTCATCAGGTGAGTGGGAGATCTGTTCACAAACAGCAAACAGGGCATATAAAGACACAAACTCAATTTACAGAATAATGATTGGAATGCGAGTCTTTACAGCTAATCAAGTCTTAAAGGTACAGACAATGTGAGTGGAGAGAGCATTAATCACAGGTTAAAGAGATATGTATTGTCTCCGGACAGGACAGTTAGTGAGATTTTGCAAGTCCAGGCAAGTCGTGGGGGTGACAGATAGTGTGACATGACATCTGTACCTTTAAGACTTGATTACCTGGAAAGACTCACATTCCAATCATTATTTTGTAAATTGAGTTTGTGTCTTTATATGCTCTGTTTGTGAACTGAAATCCCACTCATCTAATGAGGGAGCAGCACTCCGAAAGTTAGTGGCTTTTGCTACCAAATAAACCTGTTGGACTTTAACCTGGTTTTGTGAGACTTCTTCCTGTGTTTACTCCAGTCCAACGCCGGCATCTCCACATCACAAATATGCTTGGACATTTCTGGCAGAAGTACTTTCTGGCAGAAGGATTTATTTTTTTAATGCAGCAAGTTATGCTGATCTGGAATGCACTGCCTGAAAGTGATGCAGATTGCAGAAACTGGTAATTACTTGATGAGGAAAAATTTGCATGACAATGAGGAAAGGGCAGGGGCATGAGACTAATTGGAGTTCTTTCTTTGAGTCAGCACAGGATGATGATATAAATGGCCTCCTCGTGTACTGTCTCATTCTATGATGCTATAATTAAGTTAAGACTTTCTAAAATTAACTGACTTTGACTTTGATTTTGGCTCTCCCAGCTCTTCAATTTTCCACCTCTTGCTTGGTATTTCCTGCTAATTCTCTTACATTGAGGGTGCTTTATAAAAGCAAGTTGTTATTGTAAAAGCTTCCTTACCCCCACAGGACTGAGCTAAGCTAAGCTATGAAGTGGCTACAGATGTGATCCAGTGTTTTTTCTGAATTTACTAATTTCAGCTGATATGCACTGGGGAAAAGGCAGTGGCTAACACTGGCCACAATTCCTTTCAGCTCAAGAAATTATTTTTTCCAGGAATTTCAACGGCCCCATCCCCAGCGCTCCTGATCCCTGCTGGAAATGTGCAGGAATGTGATTTTAGATAAAGGTACAATCATATGTAGCTATGATAATTCTCACAATCATACAGATTGCAGGCACACACTCTGGGTTCATAAGTGAAGAATTGATTTTCGGTCCTGCATGGGCAATGCCTCGTCACAGCATTGGGAAGTGCTTACAGGATAGAAGGGATAAATATTAACAAAATGAAAAGTTACTCCAACAGAAACGCACCATGTGTTGTTTTGAAAATTAAAACCTAGAAGATTCAGAGCAGTTCTGCTCATTGTAGTGTGGACCATGTTTTAGGGCCACCCCTGGAGACATTCGAGAAGCACCCTGATATGTGGAAAAAAAAGGAAAACATTTGCATTGTGTGATTTTTGTTTGGGCTTTCCAACAGATTTCTGGTTTTCATTGTCCAGTGTGTCATCAGATCACAAACACTGGGAAGCACCCAGAACAAAGAAAGTACTCAGAAAAGAAAGTACTCCCCCTGAATTTTCCTTTCCCTTTGTACGATGACTTGAAATTATAGGCAGCAGCGGTTCACTTGAGGAGATTTTTGTCCACATTTGACAAAGACTAATTATCAGAATGACACTAGTACATTGTTTGTTTTTAACCATCGAGATTAGAGCACTCATGACATTCAGTACAACAGACCTGTTAATTTATTTCATCGTGAACACTGAAACAAAATAAATCCCATTTCAGACTCCAATTTATATTCAAGCTTTGAGTCCATTAGCAGAGCGAAGCAGTGTTGTGGTGCACAGCTGCAACAACTAACTCAATTTTGTAGCTTATTCTGGGATAATTGTAATATTTACCAGATGTGTTAAGAATAGCTACTCAGTGGGTTGCTGCAGTGTCCCAAAACCAATATTTCAAGATCCACCCATTAAACTATTTGTAAACATGATCAATGATGAACTGGAATCTACTCCAATAAATCAGCTTCCTGAGAATTATCAACTGATAAAGTGCTTCTTTTTGTCCTGCTGACTATACTGCCATCTAAGCCCTTGACAAAATAACCAAGTCTGAATCCCAATTTCGTGTCACATACATACTTGGGCTAGTCTCCAGTGCCATGGTGTGGGGATAAGGTATGGATAAGGGTTCCAGCAGGAGATGAGCGGAGGCAGGTCCATCTATTGAAAATAGTCGTAACAGTACTTCTTCAAAAGTTAATCTTCTTCAGCAAAAACACAAAACCTACATTATTTCTAAAAAAAAAGTGAAACTCATTTTAAATGCACCAGAACAACTGGAGTACAAATAAAATTTAAATTAGGCAGAGGGGATTTAGTGTAAGTACTGACTTATCCTGCAGGTTCAATGGAATGGCCAGCAATAACACTTCTGTTGGACAATAGTCAGTTTTGGTAATCTGCAGCAAGGGAGCAGAGTTAGTCAATGCGAAGGGTGCTTTACAGGTTGGAGAGTAATTAGAAATGCGGATTGAATTGCTCCTTCATAATGCACATTCATGTTCAAGACCCCATTGTCAACATGCAAATGTTTTGTTCAATTTATTTTTGGCAGCAGCAGGATCAGTTGAAATCAGAACCTTAAGAGAACATAAACTGAAGACCCAAACTGACAGCTCTTACTGTTATTGTATTAATGATAAACATTATTTATGTACTGCTGAGGTAAACCATTCTGCTCGTGCTCAGATGCACAAAATGTCTAAAGATGGCCAATTAGTAAACAAAAAAATCAACTGAAACACAAGTTGACACAAATCTTCATAGTTGCATGGAATACACAATCTATTACATAAATTGCCAAGTTCTCCCTCCCCTTTGATAACATGAAAGACAAGTTTCATTGCAGCAGCATTACAATTTGTTAGTACTATACTCATCACTGAGACATCGATTGAGGTCATTGTGTGATGTCTGGCTAAACTTTGTGTGAGGCAACCAATTAGTGCCTTACCTCCAATGATAGCTGTCCAATTTGGGACGGTGAACACATTGATAAGATAGGTGCTAGATGTGGCAGACTCCATTCAAAAGGTACCGATAGAATCCATGGAATCCCAACAGCGCAGGAGATGGCCATTGGGTCCACTGACTCTCCAAAAGAGCATCTTACACAAACCACCTACCCCACCCCGCCCCAATCCCTTTAACCCTGCATGTTTACCATGGCTAATACACCTAACCTACATATCTTTGGCGCTAAGGGACAATTTAGCATGGCCAATCTACCTAACCCGCACATCTTTGGACTGTGGAAGCACCCAGAGAAAAACCCCCACAGACATAGGGAGAACATGCCATCTCCACACAGACGGTAAACTAAGGCCAGGATCCAACGTGTGAGGGAGCAGTGCTAAACACTCTGTTCCACCTATTAGCCATCAATGTGGTTGCAGGCAGACAGTATTATTGCAGATTATGCAATAGTGGAAAACAGCAACATGGCACGCAGTCATGGAAAGGAAGCTCCACAATTAAGTGATATTTCCCTGGATGTTCTGATAGAGGCACTGAAAGCCTGCAGGAACATTTTAGTTTTTGAGATGGTAGGAGGAGGCCAGTCTGCCAGACTATAGTACATAGCTAGAGGTGGGAAAGGGGCCAGCAGCTGCAGTGTGGTGATCAGAACAAGGATCCAATGCAGGAAGTGCTTCAATTACCTTCTGAGATCAAGTTACGTAGGTAAGATGCAACACACAGTTGGCAAACATTAAGTCAATAAAAAAGAGAAGAACCTCAATGTAGACATTGCCCAGAAGAACATGTCTGCCCATGTTAACGCCTCACTTGATGGAAGGAGTCACGTCACTTTAGCTTTTGGAGAATTTAGAGTTAAACTCATGAGCAGCAAATGACCACGATCATCACATGTGAATGTACCTCTTGATATTTTTATGGAATGTATTCACAGTCTTGCACAAAATAAGGAATTGTCAAAGAGGGAGTAGGAGTCACAGTAACCTGACCGCTAGTCTGGAGGCATTAAGTAAGCAAGCAATTAGGTAATTGATTAATAAGGTTTGAGGTTTTTTTCTAAACTAGACGTTAGCCTAAACTAGAACCAGGAAAGGATAAGTATTGTCACATATTCAAAGCTTAAAATTTAATATAACTGAAAATAATTGCTGAATAAAGCTAAGTAAGTAAATAAAATCAGGCTAGTCTAAAATATGGCAGTGTAGGTGTGTCCAGAGACTGCAAAATGTAGAATTTATTTTTGAGACTGTTTCGCCAAGCACTGTAGGAGATGTCGCCATCTCAAATCTTTCTGGCTCCGAGTCATTGAGCTGCAGTGCGAGTTGGAAAGACTCAATACATAATAATTTCTGTGTGATTTTAATAGAGCCACACCCTAGAGTGAAAGCCAGGATGAGGAAAGGGATATTGGGACTAATAGGGAGCTTGCCAGTGATTTTGGTGAGAACAAGAAGGTGGTCCTGTCCAACAGATATGATGCACTTTCTACCTTGAAGGACAAGGTGAAAGACTAAGAGTGGACAGCCACAATGCAGACCAAGGCATCATGTTTCACAAGAGAGTGCTGGGGACTGGGGGAAGGAGGGTGGGTGTGAGGAGTAGAATACAAAAAGGACACTTTATAATGAGGGGGGAAAGGAAAAGGAAGAGGGTTATCAAGTGAAACAGTATCATGAGTCAGGTTGTAAATTAAAAACCAGGGTCTTGAGAGTAATCATCTCTAGATCAGCTCTAGAAAATTAACATATGGAGAAAGGGGTGGTGTGGGAAAGGGGAGGTCCTTTTTATGGGACATTGGCACCCATTCAGATTAGAACCAGTAGCAGAAAGGATAAATAGGGAGGTGGGCAAAAGCTTTAGACTAGTAAGATTGGGGAAATGATCTACAAAAAAAGTAAACAGCTTAAGTATAAACAAAATCGGGGTGGGGAATAAGGGAACAAATAAAACATGGGAGGACATTGATGGAAAAGGAATAAATAGAGTTCAAGAAAAGGAGTCTGAAAAGATGCTTAAACATAAAGAGAAAATACAATTTGAAAAAAAGTTCAAATGTCTGTACAGCAATGTGTTCATTATAAAACAGGGAAATAGGAGGCACTCATGCATTGGGAGTAACCAAGCATAGTAATGCTCAGGACAGGAGTGGGGTTAATGTAAATAGCCCTAATCTCCCCTCTCACCACCCATCCACAAACGGAGAAGTGTTTTTGATTTGCTTCCTCTCTATAAGCGCTGCTGCATTTCCCAACCTCTCAGTTCTGGTATGATCCAATTTTCTATTAATAACCCCACAAGATACTCAAGACAGGATAAATTCAAAGGTTCAGTTTATTGCACACACTCAAACATGGCAGGCAGGTCACAACGTAGCCTCCTGTGCATTCATACAGTAAAAGAGGGATTGAGAAAGAAAAATTTGCAGGGCAGAGATCACACGAATCCAGAAGCAAACTCCAATGAGATATTCCATCACAGAAGTCAGCAAGCTGAAACTTGATGTGGTCTAATTTTCTACTTTTTCAGTAGAGTTGGCTTCACACAAGGAGATGGATACATATAGATGCATCTGTCTTGGAAAGTGAAGGAATTGAAGTTCCAGCAGAAACAATGTAAATTGAGACAGATATTCAATCTGGGCATAGCCCCTTTTCTGTGTTGCTGCTTGTAAATGATAAAATTGCACACCGAGCTTTAGGTTCAGCAAGGCAAAATAACTGGTCCCACCGGCTAGTGGTTCATGTCACATGACTGCCACCTCACTGCTCTGGCTTTGACAAATGGTGCGTATCCCTTTCTCTGGGTCCATGAGATTAACTGTTCCAACTTTAAGATTAAAATGAAGGTTGCAGTGTTCTTTGTCCTAGCAGACCAATAAGCTCCAATCGGCTGGGCCTGGAATGAAATGCAGAAGGCTTTTGTATATTTTTCTTTGAATTTGGTCTCTGCAGCCCATCATGGTCATTAGTGTCTCTTCGGCAAAAATGAAGCACAAGTTTCTGCAATACTGCTATGGTAGCTCCTTTTGTTCAGGGTTCCAGAGGCAGACATAGCTTCCACCATCGTAAAAGGTCATTGGTCTTGGTTTTAAAATTTTAGAAAGCAGCCATGAGGAAATCCAGAGACTTGGCAAGAAAAAAAAATCAGAATCTAATTTTTTTTTAGAAAAGATAGAGGGGGAAACTGGGAAGTGGAGGAGCTGTACTTACCAGGGATAAAATAAGGGCAGTAGAAAAAAGAGACACAACTATCAATAATGCACAGATAAAATCCACATAGATAGCGATAAAATGTAATAAAGGATCAATCACACTAATAGACGTAGTTTTACAGACCAGCTAATAGTGGAAAGGTGGTGGAGGAATAAACATGCAAATACATTCGGAAATTTAATAAAAGACAGAGAAAAATAATCATGGGGGATTTCAAATACCCTGATACTAATTGGATAGGAGAGGAGATAAGGGAATGGAGTTCTTGAAGATGTACAGGCCTCCTTTCTAACCTAATATAGCCACAATGTCTCAAAAATTAAAATTGATGTACAGTACATTCTATAAACTTCAGTTTTTCAGACAGTTGGATTTGAGACACTAAACTGGGTGATAGTCAATACTGAAGAGCATTTGCAACAAATTACAGGATGACATTATAAACTGCAGAACAGACAAATAACTGACAAATGAATTTCAACACTGATAAATATGAGCGAGTACATTTTGGTAAGAAGAAGAGGGAGGTCATTTATGACTTGGAAGGTGCAAGTCCAGATGGGGCTGATGGGTAACGGGTTACTGGAGCACAAATATGCTAATCGCTAAAAGACCAAGTTAGCGAAGCCAGAAAAACTGCAGACCAAGCACTAGGGTTTATTTCAAGAGGAAGAGAATTGAAAAGATCCAAGTTATGTTAAATCTGTATCAAATCTTAATCAGACCACACTTCAAAGAGCTGCATGCAGTTCTGGTTGCCATATTATAAAAAGGATATAGTGGACAGTGAAGATTTACAAGGATGATACCAGAAATGTGTACGTATAAATATCGGGAAAGGATAAATCACTTTAAATAATTGGAATGGCAGGGATAAAGGAAGGGCAGGTAAGAGGAGTATCAATAGTAACTAATGGCTTTGCTAATATTATTGCCAAAACAGCAACTAAAAAATTTCTTGTGCCACAAACCCATACTCTCACTACCATGTGGTAACATAGAAGGAGCAACATACTCATAATCAAAATATTAATGTAGCAGAAAACAGGTCAATGGGACACTGTGCAAAGGGAATTTTTAAAAATGTTATGTCTCAAAGATATGTGGTATGATAGTAGGTAAATTGTAAAATATATATTTGAATAAAATTAAATGCTCCTTTAGAATTCAAGTAAGCAAATGGTACTGCAACCTGTTGAACAATTTCATTCAGAACTGTGTCTATGGACCAATCATCCTGACAACTGGCAGAACAGGTTTGGATTATTGGCACTAGAAATGTGATGGTTTTCATTCCCTCCGTTAGAGCAAGTCATTGATGAGAATATTCATGTTTATTGTGACTGCCAGATTAACTACCATTGATGGTAACACCCTCAATCATTGAAAGAAGTTCACTACAAAAAATTACATCCCTGCCAAAGTGGCAACTTTAAAAACTTTATTTTTGAAAACAAGTGTCCTTGAGTGATTCTCAAAAACATAGATTATGGCAAATTCTAATTTAACAAAGTTAAGTTGTGAAAAGCCCAATAGGGTAAAGAATCAATATTATTTCTTCACTGTGCGAATGTTAATCTTTGTGACTTATTAAGTAATTTTACAGAACTTAGTTTTTAAAAAAATAAAATTGGGCACTATTTGTAACTAAAAATGAAGACAACATAGTGAATTATTTCATTAAATAATTATCATAAGTTTGGTAACATTCAAAATTGATGATACATTGTTACTTTTGGGCAAGAAAATTGGAATTACTTCCGATTTTTAAAGTCATGAACCCAAAATAAAACAAAATACTGTATTATGCATTTACCAAAAAGAATATCAGTGACATTCAGCAGAAAAACATACAATCCACTTGTGAATATGATTAATATAATTTATTCACTCTTCTGACTCGGCCAGGTCCGCAAGCACTGAATGATGAGATATGTAATGCCCACTGGAGGTGAAGTCAAGTAGAACTAATTGAAGAACAGTAATTGCACCTCGTTTTAAAAGACCACATTGCTGGAAAAATCTTGTTTAACAATGTTCTCATACGTACATCTAGAAAATTTGTAAGGTGCACCCACAAAAGCAGAGAACACTTCAATGCAAAATGATCAGAATAACAGATCTGATTTTTACACTGCCATCATTTTAAGTGAATCAATTTCCAAGTGTTAAATATAGGGCGGAATTTTCCCATAATTTGTTCACGTGTTAGGGTCTGACCGAAAATCGACATACATCTCTCCAGAAATACTGCTGAATTTTCAGACCAGATCATGAACCATTGCGACAAAAAAAATTGGGGGTGGGGGGGGGGGGGGGGGGGGGGGAGGAGGAGGAGGAGGAGGAGGGAGAGAGAGAGAGAGAGAATGTGTGTGTGTGTGTGCGTGTGTGTTAGTGTGGTGAGGCAGGGGCCTGATAGAACGAGAAAGGCTGATTCCACAGAGATCGGGCCGCCATCTTTACAAGGCACACCAAGCGGAACTGAGGTGAAACTCCCCCAGCAGCATCCCGTGCCACCCCCCTCCTCTTCCCCCGCCCCAACTGCACTATCTTTGGGAGCTCTTGCCCCCACGATACAACTGTCGGTGGCTTGCTCCACTCCCGCCGCCCCCCTCTGTCATGACACAACTTTCACGGGCTCTTTCCCAACAACTAGCAACCACTGCGGCAGCATCGCCAGCGCTCACCCTCATTGCCAAATCCTCCCCTTCAAAGGCCTCATCGCTCTGTCCCCCCACCCACCACACATAAAGGGAACCCCTCCGTCCACCCATTTGGGTTACTCAGAGGGCCTGTCCCTGGCACAACCTATTCCAGGATGCCCGGGCATGTGCCTCTCCCACTGGGAGCTGTATACATCTTTGCATGCCTGGCGGGATCCCCTCAACTGGTTCCAGTCTTCATAAAGCTGTTTGAATCTCGTCCACATGTGAATAATCTGTATGGGGATGGATCATGTGCTGAGTTGGCCTTTTAATGATATGCAGATTCATTAAAATGTATTTAAATGAGGCCCCCTCCTTTTCTGGGTGTTTACGCTGATGGCTAATACAGGTTAAAAATCGCCCCATAATGTGGGGATCAGGGAAAATGATCAGGACTGGGTATGAAGGGTGCATGACACCTGTTTGATTATACATTTTGTGGTTTACAAAATTATATCAGTTGGATTTACGAATCAGATAAATTGAATCTAGACCATGCAGGAGTTTTCTGAAATCATTCAACAGTGAACTAAAACTGTTTTGCAAAGGTAGGTAAAGTTGAATCTTTTTTTTTCCTGAGGGAGCTGTTCCAGGACAAAATTAATTGTTACTTAAACATGGCATAATAAATGAATTTATTAAAAGAGAGCAGCATATTTTTAAACTTGATTGTGTTGTTTGATAAAATAACAGAGGGTTGTTGAGGGTAGTGTAGTTGATGTTGTGTAAATAGACTTTCACAAGGCATTTGATAAAGTACCTCGTGAGCAAAATGAAGCCAATGACTTCAGCATGCTTATAAAATGTATTCAGGGGGAGAAATCTAATTTTTCAGACCAGAGGAAAGTGTCCAGTGGTGTTCCCGAAGGCTGTTTTTGATATATATCACTAACTTGGAGCTGGATATAACAGGGCTTTATTTCAAAGTTTGCAGATGACACAAAATTTATGGATGTGTTAAAATATGAGAATGATGGTAACAAATTTCAGAATGATAAGACTGGCAAAACAGACAGACTCATGCCAGATGAAATTTAACACAGAAAAGAGACACATTTTAGCAGGAAGAATGAGGAGGGGCAATATGAAATAAATGGGACAATTTTAAAAGTGGAGCAGGATCTGGTTTTGTATATACATCAGTCCTTGAAGGTGGAAGAGCAAATTGAGAATCTGTTCGAAAGGCATACAGGATCCTTCGCTTTATAAAAAGAGGCAAAGCAATTTATGCTAAATATTTACATACAATTGGTCAGGCCTCAGCGGAAGTATTGCAGCCAATTCTGGATGTCACACTTTAGGAAGAACGTCATGATCTTGAAGAGACTGCAGAAGAGATCGACAAGAATTGGACCAAGGATGGAATACTTCAGGTACATGGAGAGACCAAAGGAAACAAGGTTGTTCTCCATAGAGCAGAGAAGTTTAACAGGAGGTTTGACAGAGTTGTTCAAAATCATGAAAGGTTTTGATAATGTAAGTAGGGAAAAGCTTCTTCCAGCAGAAAAGTGTCCACGACTAGCTGACACACACTTCAAGCAATTGAGAAAACAACCAGAGACAGTGTGAGGATTTGTTTCCACAGTGAATTGATATGATGTGAAATGCACGACCTGAAAGGGTGGTTAAGACAGATTCAATAATAACTTTAAAAAATAAATTGGTCACTACTTGAAGGGAGAAAAGATGCAAGGCTATGGGTAGTGGGACTAATTAAACAGTACTTTCAAAAGGCAAGCACAGGGATGATGGGTCGAATTACCTTTTTCTGTGCTACATTTATTCACTGATTCCCTAGACACAAACTTATTAAAGAACTGCTGAGGAAATGGCACCAATTTAACATTTCCTGCTATGAGGTGTGAACACCTCAGGTAAGTGGGTGAGTGGTAGGGTAATATCAAAAGAGCTGCTCAAGAGAGATGTTACTATATAGTTTTGTTGCTATTTGCTAATCCAGAAACTCAGCTAATGCTTGGGGACCCGGTTCGAATCCTGTCACAGTAGATGGTGGAATTTGAATTCAATAAAAAAAAATTCTGGAATTAAGAATATACCAATGACCATGAAACCATTGTCAATTGTCAGAAAAATCCATCTGGTTCACTAATGTCCTTTTCCACTCCATCTGACGAAGGAGCAGCGCTCCGAAAGTTTATGGTATTTGCTACCAAATAAACCTGTTGGACTTTAACCTGGTGTTGTGAGACTTCTTACTGTGTTCACTCATGTCCTTCAGGGAAGGAAATCTGCCATCCTTACCTGGTCTGGCCTGCATGTGACTCCAGAGCCACAGAAATGTGGTTGACTCTCAACTGCTTTCTGAACAAGGGCAACTAGGGTTGGGCAATAAATGCTGGCCAGCAAGTGAAAATTACCCCATCAATTGCAGAAAGTGGCAGTGGGATACAACATGCTGGCATTATGCTGTTTTAGTACCAATCTGCATGTGGTACAAATCCCTCCAGCAAATAGATCATCTGAAACATTTGATTTACCGCAAATGCACAAGCATAAAATAAAAGTCTCTGTTCCGAGCAGGGGCTCCAATGGCACAGCCTCAGTAGATTCAGCTTTTATCGACTTCTAGTGACAATGAACATACTAGAATAGAGAAGCTGGAGCTGATTAAAGTGCTCAGTTGCACCTCATGCTTTAATCAACTCTTTATATCCATTCCAGCATAAAACATGTTGGAACATTCATTAGAACCACAGTGGATGGATTGATAACCTTTTCAGATCTGCCTGGGTAACCTTTCCCTAGCCATTAATCAATCTGAAATTCTGCAACTAAAATTGTTAGGCAATTACTGTGAGAGAAAAGCACATGCAAACACATCTTGCTTCCACAATTTTGCAATGAATGATTGTTTTTTTTTCCAGAATTGTTCATAACAACAACTACATGCAAGTTCTTCATTTCAGAATTCAGAGAGCCACTAACAAAAATAGGGAGTTAAAGCACTGGGATATTCTGCTTTGCTACCACTTGTGCAAGGACACTACTTCTTAAATTGTAGCACTCAACTAGACCCGTGCTATAATTAAATGTCCAACTCCTGCATGAGGTGCAAGTTTAGCAGCTCAGTCTGACCCTCAATCAGAAAACTTCACAAATCTTCTCAGTCACTGCTGTCAAATATGGCAATTACAAGTCAGTTGGGAATTAATATTTCTATTCATACAATGCTTCCTGTCTGCACATGCTGCCTTTTAGATTAGAATGTATATTAGATGAATAGGGGATAAATTATCATTTAGTGAGGCTCACGTTTGGCTTACACTCTGAGGGAGTTAGAGATAAACCGGTACAACTTGGCAGATATGAAAGAATGCTGTGTTGTCAAATACTCCACAATTCAACTATCCAATTGGAGAAACATCGTCATACAATTGAATCACCTACTCATAACTCTCAAAAAGAAAAACAGTTTTTTTCTCTCTGCATGTTGACTGTAATACAGTAAATTTCTAGTACATTCCATTTTATCATTTTGCATTGTCATTTCATGGTGGCCGGGCAGCTAAAATCAGAACAAAGAACAAAGAACAATACAGCACAGGAACAGGCCCTTCGGCCCTCCAAGCCCGCGCCGCTCCCCGGTCCAGGATTGAATCCTGAATCCAGGATCCCCGCCCAATTTTCCAGCCTATCTACAGACCAATATCCTATCCACCGAGCTGTCCCTCACAGCTACGATGCTTTGTTCATTACAACCTATTAACTCACCCCCACCCCCCCCATTCCAGACCATGTGATCTCCAGGGAGAGGCGAAAACCCAGAGTGAAAAACCCCAGGGCCAATATGGGGAAAAAAAATCTGGGAAATTCCTCTCCGACCCCCTGAGGCGATCGAAACGAGTCCAGGAGATCACAATGGCCCTGATCGGAAAATGCTTCCCAACCCTAGTCATTTCCACTTCCACGAACACCATATGAATTCCCTGCCCCCGAGAGTCTCGCTCTGTACTGGCACCAGCAAGATGATCATAGAATGAAGCCTTGAAACGAGAAACAAGGAACAATTAGCCCGCGCCGCTCCCTGGTCCAAACTAGACCACTCTTTTGTATCCCTCCATTCCCACTCGTTCATATAGCTGTCTAGATAAGTCTTAAACGTTCCCAGTGTGTCCGCCTCCACCACCTTGCCCGGCAACACATTCCAGGCCCCCACGACCCTCTGTGTGAAATATGTCCTTCTGATATGTGTGTTAAACCTCCCTCCCTTCACCTTGAACCTATGACCCCTCGTGAACGTCACCACCGACCCGGGGAAAAGCTTCCCACCGTTCACCCTATCTATGCCTTTCATAATTTTATACACCTCTATTAAGTCTCCCCTCATCCTCCGTCTTTCCAAGGAGAACAACCCCAGTTTCCCCAATCTCTCCTCATAACCAAGCCCCTCCATACCAGGCAACATCCTGGTAAACCTCCTCTGTACTCTCTCCAAAGTCTCCACGTCCTTCTGGTAGTGTGGCGACCAGAACTGGACGCAGTATTCCAAATGCGGCCGAACCAACGTTCTATACATCTGCAACATCAGACCCCAACTCTTATACTCTATGCCCCGTCCTATAAAGGCAAGCATGCCATATGCCTTCTTCACCACCTTCTCCACCTGGGACGTCACCTTCAAAGATCTGTGGACTTGCACACCCAGGTCCCTCTGCGTCTCTACACCCTTTATGGTTCTTCCATTTATCGTGTAGCTCCTCCCTACATTATTCCCACCAAAATGCATCACTTCGCATTTATCAGGATTGAACTCCATCTGCCATTTCCTTGCCCAAATTTCCATCCTATCTATATCCTTCTGTAGCCTCTGACAATGTTCCTCACTATCTGCAAGTCCTGCCAGTTTTGTGTCATCCGCAAACTTACTGATCACCCCAGTTACTCCTTCTTCCAGATCATTTATATAAATCACAAACAGCAGAGGTCCCAATACAGAGCCCTGCGGTACACCACTAGTCACAGGCCTCCAGCCGGAAAAAGACCCTTCCACTACCACCCTCTGTCTTCTATGACCAAGCCAGTTCTCCACCCATCTAGCCACCTCCCCCTTTATCCCATGGGATCCAACCTTTTTCACTAGCCTACCATGAGGGACTTTGTCAAACGCTTTACTAAAGTCCATATAGACAACATCCACGGCCCTTCCTTCGTCAACCATTTTGGTCACTTCTTCAAAAAACACCACCAGGTTAGTGAGGCATGACCTCCCTCTCACAAAACCATGTTGACTATCGTTAATGAGTTTATTCCTTTCTAAATGCGCATACATCCTATCTTTAAGAATCTTCTCCAACAACTTCCCCACCACGGACGTCAAGCTCACCGGCCTATAATTACCCGGGTTATCCTTCCTACCCTTCTTAAATAACGGGACCACATTGGCTATCCTCCAATCCTCTGGGACCTCACCTGTGTCCAGTGACGAGACAAAGATTTGCGTCAGAGGCCCAACGATTTCACCTCTCGTCTCCCTGAGCAGCCTTGGATAGATTCCATCAGGCCCTGGGGATTTGTCAGTCTTTATATTCTCTAACAAACCTAACACTTCCTCCTTTGTAATGGAGATTTTCTCCAACGGTTCAACACTCCCCTCCCAGTCAACACATCCCTCTCCTTTGTGAATACCGACGCAAAGTATTCATTTAGGATCTCCCCTACCTCTTTGGGCTCCAAGCATAAGTCCCCACTTTTGTCCCTGAGAGGTCCGATTTTTTCCCTAACAACCCTTTTGTTCCTAACGTATGAATAAAATGCCTTGGGATTCTCCTTAATCCTGTCTGCCAAGAACATTTCGTGACCCCTTTTTGCTCTTCTAATTCCCCGTTTGAGTATTTTCCTACTTTCATTGTACTCCTCCAGAGCTCCCTCCGTTTTTAGCTGCATGAATATGCATGAACGCTACAAGTTAGGCAGGTTGCAAGTTTCACGACAACAGACTTGGTGCAATGGCTGCAGAATGCTTTTCTCTTACTTGCATTTTTTCTTGTAATCAATTTTGCTAGTTTCTCATTTATGATACTGTTATCTTGTTTATCTTTTTTCTCTCAAGTGGTTTACGATGGCTGGCAGTTTTATTTCAATACCAAGCATTAAACAGCTTTTCCTTTAAATTGCTAATTTGATTGGCAGAATTAGAATGGCATTAAAATATTTTACATTGGTATCAAGCCATTTGCGCTGCCAGTTTCCGACGAGCGGATCTCACGTAGCAGGTGGCAAACCAAAGTACTCTCACCACAAAAACAGGACTAAAGAATAGCTACTTTTAATGAATAGAAATGTAAACTTGCATTGCAGAACATATGCTGAAACAGGACCTGCAAGCAGGGTCAATAAACCAATGAGGTGGCAGTATTAAAAGTCGAAGTTCAAATCCTAAAGGGCCTGGAGGAGTGATAGCTGGCTAATTCGGGGATTAGATGAATAATTGTAGCAAAATAAAGACTTGCCTGGCATTTTGGATATGTTCAGTGGGACCAAATCCTGTGCATTCTGGCACCACTTCAGTTCACTCCATCCATCAATGATTTGGATACAGAGCCAGAGGAAGTGGTTTCTACATTTGCAGACCAACAGGAGGCAGAGTAATTAATTCTGAAAGCCAGAGGACACTGATAACATTCTGGAATGGGCAAAAAAAAAGGCAGATCAAATACATTTTCAGTAAATATAAACTGGTACATTTTGGGAAAAGTATAAAAGGATTAACTAACTTTACGCCAAATAGCAAAAGCTGAGTGATGTTGGGAAGCAGTTGGATTTGAGGTTCAGGATCTTAAATGCATCAACTAAAATGGATAGGCTCATGAAAGAAGCTAACAGAATATTGGGCTTTCATACATCCCTACAGCGCAGGAGGAGGCCATTTGGTCCATTGAGCCTGCACCGACAACAATCCCACCCAGGCCCACGTATTTACCCTACTAATCCCCCTGACACTAAGGGCAATTTAGCATGGCCAATCAACCTAACCCACACATCTTTGCACTTTTATTCAAGAGGCATAAAATACGAAAGGACAAGATATACTGGTGAATCTGTATAAAACCTTAGCTATAGCCCAGGTGAAACTGTGTGAAGTTTTGGGCTCTGTACAATAGGAAGGACGTTGGGACAATAAAGCAAGAGCATTTCAGATGCACAAGAACGTTGCCTGATCTGACAAAATGCAAATACGAACAAAAGCTAAAAAAGAGACTGTTTTTGCTAAATGAGAGAGAGAGAGAGTGCTTTGTTAAAAGACAAAAGATTAAAGAGTGATTTGATAAAGGTTCGTAAAGTGATGAAGGGAAAGACTGAGTGTTCTCAGTACTGGAATGGCAGTGGTGGTTGGGGAGTGTCATTGGCGATGGGATTGAAATTGAACATCCTGGAACAAAATAATTTAGGGAAGCAAGATTAGATGTAAGAAATCTAGGGCAGAGAGCTAAATGTTTTTCATATGGATGGCTGAGGATGTGGTTCATGTACCAAAGTTAAAGTAGGCATACGCGGATAGATAAAATAAGTGATCGAATGTAAGTCAGATATGGTACAATGTGATGTGGAATATTGGATAAAGAAATGCAGGATAAGGTCAAATTGGATAAAGAGCAGGCAGCTGCAATTTGAACTTTTGATGTGAAGGATAATTAACGTGCAAGCCTACATAAGCAGTGCCCTGGGTTAACACAGTAAGAAGTCTAACAACACCAGGTTAAAGTCCAACAGGTTTATTTGGTCGCAAAATCCACTAGCTTTTGGAGCGCTGTTCCTTCGTCAGGTAAGTGGGAGTTCTGTTTACAAACAGGGCATATAAAGACCCAAACTCAATTTACAAAATAATGGTTGGAATGCAAGTCTTTACAGGTAATCAAGTCTTAAAGGTACAGACAATGTGAGCGGAGAGAGGGTTAAGCACAGGTTAAAGAGATGTGTATTGTCTCCAGCCAGGACAGTTGGTGAGAATTTGCAAGTCCAGGCAAGTCGTGGGGGTTACAGATAGTGTGACACGAACCCAAGATCCCGGTTGAGGCCATCCTAATGTGTGCGGAACTTGGCTATCGGTCTCTGCTCAGCGACTCTGCCTTGTCGTGTGTCGTGAAGGCTGCCTTGAAGAACGCTTACCCGAAGATCAGAAGCCGAATGCCCGTGACTGCTGAAGTGTTCACCAACAGGAAGAGAACACTCTTGCCTGGTGATTGTCGAGCGGTGTTCATTCATCCGTTGTCGTAGCGTCTGCATGGTCTCCCCAATGTACCATGCCTCGGGACATCCCTTCCTGCAGCGTATCAGGTAGACAACGTTGGGCGAGTTGCAAGAGTATGTACCGTGTACCTGGTGGATGGTGTTCTCCACATCTTGTCAAAGTTAACCACATGAACCTACACCTCTCTCCTCCATCTCAAACCTTTTTAATGAGGCAACTTTCTTATTGTAAAGTAGCCAAAGCATTGGACAGACTCCAACATAATAATTGCAGCTCAAGAGTCAAAATTTAAGAGATTTTCTTGGATTCAGCGTTGAGGGGTGATTATTAAACATAAAAACTATGTGGGGTACTGAATGAATACAGGAGAGGTTGTTTGGATGCACACTTCCATGTTATCCACTTCTGCATCAGAAGACAACTGGCATTCACAAATCAGTATCCAAGAGTCAGGTGGAGGGGATACTCGAGCACATATACCTCACTTATACTTTCAAAATTACAATTTATTGAAACACGCGGTTCAAAATTGGTAGCTTCCAGTACAAAGTATGACATGCAGCAAATAGACAGACAGCTGTGGGAATGGTTTCAATTACCATATCATACTTTCAAAAGAAAACAATATGTTACAGCATCTGCCAAGTAATGTTAATTAAAACAGTTGCTTTACATATGACTATGATCTTTGTAGGCACAATGGTAATTTTCCAAAGATTGTTATGAGCACTCAGCTTTTCAATTTGCCTCCCTGTAATAAGCTATTCTTTCATTGTATCTTATGAAAAGCATCTATAATAGTTACAGCCACTGTTAAGGACACTAAGGTATAGAGCGTTGGTTGAGCGATTTTGTTGCAGAATTTTCCAGATTATTTCCATTTCTAAACAAGATATTTGCATGAAGCAAAGGAAGAAGATTCAAGATTTGATTGCAAATGCTCATACCAAATCAATGACGAGAATTATGGACAATAATGGCACATTCAGCAACAGTTCACAGTCTGTTCATCACGAGCTAATCTCTGAGTTATGGCGATTTCGGGTAATTCTAAATGTTAGCCGAGGGGAGAAAGCAACAAGTATATATTATAGAATATTGGTGTTTCATGATGGGATGGACAAATTGCTAAGCAGTGCGGCCAAGAATTTCAAATTCACATTAACAACCTTGACTTCTATCAATTCATCAATCAGACTTCTCGTTTCTAGAGAAGAGTACAGCCTTTCCTCAAAAGTATGACTTTTCAGTTCAAGTATCACCCTTATAAATATTTTTACCCCTTCTTTGTTGCCTACAAATCCTTTTTATAGCATAGAGACTAAAGTTGCACAATACTCCAAGTACGGCCTAACTAAGGACTGAAGTTCTACACAAGTTTAGGATGTTTCTGGTTTTTGATTTTATACCTCTTGGAATAAACCCAATTAGTTTTTTTTTCATGGCATTATTCACCATCACTACTTTTTGTGATTTGTACTTCAAGGTCCCTCTGCTCCTCTACCCCATTTAGATTTATTATCTAAGCAGTATGTGACTTCCTTATTCCTCCAACAAACCACACCACCTCACACTTGCCATATTGAAATTATATTTTTGGTTACCAATCTATTTTACAGGTCTGTTAGCGTTTTCTTGTATTTCATCACAGATAATGGTGCCAATTCTCCGCCCTATGTGCCCATCGAGGGCATGAACCAGTTAGCATATTTAAATCTTCATTTAAATATGTACTTGCAGGTTTTAACCACTATTCAGAGCTGTCAGCTCAGTGGGCAGCCAGCAGGAAACATTACTGCCCACGCCTGGGAGCTCAGAGGACACTGAAGCCCCAAGTAATCAGGGACATGGCTATAAAGTGCACTGGCGCTGCCCCCTGACATCACCAACCTGGCAATACTGCCAAGGGGCAGGGGTCCTGAGGAAACCCAATGGTGAGGCTTCGCCCAGTTGGTAGCAACAATTGGAGGGTGAGGGGTTGATGTCAGTGAGTGAGGAGCAGGCTTTGCCGGCAAAGGAGGGGGGAGGGGGAGGGGCCTGTAGGGTTGACTGGATATCGGGGGGGGGGTCGCTTTTAGTAAGGTGCCCTGATCTTGAATGAGCTGACCTGCCAGCATCTTTATATGCTGCACAACTCTTTCCCAGTGAAAATCACCCCAAGCACCAAAAGAATGTTTAAGTGTGGGTGCATTGCGATCTGAATCACGTTGACCCACCCGACAGAAATAGCGCCACTTTTCCCACCAGGGACAACACTTAGAAATTTTTTGGAGGATTACGTCCACTTTTATGTTAGATGAGACAACTGAATCAGAGGAGGATTCTCCAGAAATACAAACTAAATTAGACAAGATATATAAATGGTTGGAACAATGATTAATGAAGAATGAATAATTATGGAGTAAGTACTATACAGAGGAGAAAACATTAACAACATAGGTATTCCAAGTTGAAGTTGACAGAAATCTCGAGGTTGTAATAGACTCCATGGCCAATTTGGTCACCCACCGCTGAACAGCAATCAGCAAAACAAATAGAAGTCTTAACTATATGGACAAAAATGTAGAGAACAAGCCAGAAAAAACTGGATATGTTTCAATTCTGCACTGGGCACTCCTAATAATTAAAATACTTTTGGCACTAAATTGTTTTTACATTATCCAATAACTGAAAATATAAACAATGTAAATAACACAAAAGAATGAGACATTTGTACAAAAATGTGAATTAGCAGTTGATGTGAATTAAAAAGCGCAGGTTGCAGCCCTCTGATTGTACCTTGGTCATTGTTCCCAATTCTGGACATCAGTCACAAGGAAGACATTCAAAGAAGTGCCACAAGATCGATTGCTAACATCGAGATCCTGCATGTACAGAAGTTCATTGCCTCAAGTTACCAAGCATGTACAGGGTCCAAGGGAGAGCAAGAATAATTCCACCTCCCCAATTTACCAATCCTTTCTCTGGAGATGCACCCCAATAAATGATAAATTTCACTTTTTTCATACCCCCTAATTCAACTCAATGCAAATTACAGTAACATATTAAAAATGCAACATATATAGTTTGAAGAACTGCTGATAGCTAAAGCGTCCAACCTTTTTGAATTAGGTGTGAAATGTTGATTTTGGAGCATCTAACTTGCAACGTGAATGACTGGCAATGCTGCTGTTTTCAGCTGGCGTTTGTCAATTTCTTTTACTTTGTGTATATTTGTTTCTCACTGCTTTGTACAATCTCTTCAACAATTTCTCCTACTGTTTATGACCTATTACATTCATTTTGGCTCCATTTGTCCCCTTTCCTTTCTTCTCTTATTTCCTGATGTCTCCCAGTCTGAAAGGTTGCGGAGATACAGCAATGGTATGTAGTTATACGAGAAACAAGCCGGGCTTGAGTCAGGAACGGTGCCAACCCAAGAAAGCTTCCTGTTCACTCCAATGTTATTTCTAAATTGCCGTGAAGTAAAATTAGAAAAATACCTCAGTGCTCTCCAGCACGGTTTTGTTTTTGATTTGTTGTTTTAATCATTCAACCAAGGATATAAAACAGAAGAGCTGGCATAGGATATTAATAAGATTTCTGATCAGTATCACAGACCTGCTCAAAGATATGGAGCCCTATTCATTTCCAAGAGGAACATCAAAATGGGTCAACATTTTAAAACTAAATTGTAACTCTTGGCGAATGGAACGAGGCAGATCCAGTGCATCATTTTATTTATAATTTTCTTAGCTGTGGGACTGAAGAGTGTGATGACAGTGAACCATTCACACTAGGGTGGTGTTGCATTCAGTCTGCTCTGTGCACAGAATTGTTTCCTTGGTAATAATATAACACTCCCACCAGGAAGAACATGGTGTTTTCACTGCTCTAAGTGAATACTCAATTTACATTCGAAAAAGAAAACTGCTGTAGTACATACATATCAACCATCTGTGTTTTATGGGGACAGTTTTTCAACCAGGTTTTCATGTTTTCTCATGCTACTGCTCGAAATCAATAGAAATGCAAATGTCCTGTGCTCCTCCAAGGTCAGCCTACGGGGCATCGAAGCTCAGTTCTTCTGCACATCCACTACAGGCTTGGTGGAGCAGATTAAAACATTTATTTTCCGAAAAGGAAATAGTGCAGTAACTAGTTTTGGCTAAAATGCTCTTTTCACAAAAGAAGTACCACACTAAAGACAAGGAATAAAAACAGATCAGCCTTTTGAATGTTACACAAAAGGTCAGCTCCTCAAGCCCGATGTCAATGGACAAAGACAATGTAAATTCAAACTTCCAATGTACAGTAGTGGATGCCTTAAGCCCTGATACATAGTCAATTTCCAATGACTTCTGCATTCAACAGGATAGACTGAAATGTAGCTGCATGGTTGTCGGTGAGACAAGTGCTACAGTTTAAATATTATTGCTGTTTGACTTAATATATGAGTTTTTGGGGTTAAGAGAAAATTTAATTTACATATAAATGGACTTGCACATAATTTGTAAATTTGTCTTGCAGCTCTGGAATTTTAGCTTATGTGTCGTTTCAAATCTGCCTCAGGTGTTGGGAACAGAGGACACCACTTGGCAGAATTAAAACAGAGATAGAAGCCATGGTACTCTCTCTGGACAGTGCCTTTGAGATCCAAAAGAAGGGGTAAAGACTTGCTCATGCCGCATGGGGCCTCAGTACCTTGTCACTGAACATAATACAGAGTGCTGTCCACAGCTCCAGCAAGTAATGGCCATGGGGAGATGGATGCAGTACCTGAAGACCATCTCCTCCTCGGTGCAGTTCCAAGCTTTAGAGAAAGGCCCATGGCCTGTGGGTGCCAAGCACAGACAGGATGAATAAGAGAGGATGATTGTACCCCTCTGGCAACACTTTCAATAAGATCACCTGAAAAAATAATAGTTTTCCCCAATTTTACACCAATTGGACTTCTAGAAGTTGCTGGGTTCTATAGATTAACAGCAAGGGACGATCTAGCAGAAGGGTTCATTCAACAAGCTTAAATGTGTGTCTCCCTGCACTGCGAGGGGGGGTGGTGGTGGACGGAGAGAGAGACTCCCGCACTCCTGTGTCCACGTCATCCCAATGTAGCTATGACCATCCTACAGGACTTGAGATAATTTTTTAAAAATCTTTTGTTCTTTTTAAAAAAATTTATTCTTGGGTCATTAGGAAACCCAGCATGTATTGCTAATCCGTAATCGCCTTTGAGAAAGTAGTGGTGCGGCTTCTCCTTTGATAAACTCATGGACAGTTAAGAGTCAACCACATTTCTGTGGATCTACAGCCACGTATAGGCCAGGCCACATAAGGATGACAGATTTCTTTCCAAAAAGGAAATCAGATGAGTTTTTACGACAATCGGGTAGCTTCATGGGGCACAACTTCATGACCCCACTGGGAGGGCTGGATAGCAGGTGGGGGAAGGGGTTGCAAAATTGGGTGCCATGCAAGTGGCCTGTCTCTGCCCTTGCTGAAATTGTATCAGCAGTGGAGAAGGCCTGGGTGACCCATTCGCACGTGAACATATTGAGTTCCTGAACTGACTGTTAATTGGCTACCACTAGAGGTCAGCACCAAGTATTACCTGGCAGACTGGTGGCTGGGTGGGAGGGGGGTGCTCTTTTTCAGGCCCTCTGTGCCCATCAAAGCTTCGCCCAAAGGTATTTCTCCCACACTGTCTTTCTGCTCTTCCCCTTCTCTGTCCACCCCAGCCCTCACGCACCCTGCCAATCTCTGCCTGGTGAGACTCCAGACTTATCTTTTCGACATTACAGCACGCTTCTCTCTGGGACACACTGCAATCCCAGAAGTGGCCATTGCCTTTGGTGGCACTATTGAGACAGCCAATCAATAGGAGCGCAAGTCTCACCTTGAGCCATTTATCGGTCACCAGATCTCCAGACCAGTAAAACAACCACTGTGCTATGTATCTGCAATATTAACAGTAGTTATATATTTCCAGTAACTGAAGGGAACTAAATTTTTAACTTTTCATTTAACTTGATCTTTTAGAAAGTATATTTAATTAAATCACCTGCAAATGTAACTGATATTGAAAGTAAAGCAATTGTAGAGAACCATAGATTTTCAATTATTCATGTTTCACATAACTTTAAAAAAAGAACTACTTTAGAAAAAGTGAATAATTTATTATCTTTACTTCTATGAATGCTCTTAATATTTGATTGAAATGTTATTTAATTAATAACTATTGATACTAACTCAAAGCCTATGCAGGAGGAATGGACAGAGGTGAAACAGTCCATTTAAATTTGCATACTTTTTAAACGCCAATTTGGGTATTAAACACTATAGTACTTGAGTACTGTATTGTTGTTTTTCAATGTGACTGAAAAACAATTTTGCCCAAGTTATAATTTTTCACCTGACAGGATGTGCGTAACCCCTGTAATATTGTATTGTTCTCATCAAAATGCCAGCCCAATTAGGTCCCACTGTAGTTTTGAGACGTTAATAAAAAGTTGTAAAAATAAATCTTCAAATTACTAGAAATCAAATGACATCATTAGGACAGCTTAAAAGCTCTGTTGGTTTCCAGAACCAGGCTGTATCGTGCTGTGTTAATGAATGAGACACCTGATCATCTCACCTCCGGGTCTTTTTCACTTCCAGGTCAAACCTGAGTGTTTTTTTTCAACCTTTTATGATGCAAATTAAAAAAAGGGCCCTGCACAATACTAATCTGCCAAACTCAGCTTCTGAGAACCAATTATCCACAAAGTGTGTTTCTTTCTTTGCTTACATTCTTTCAAAGTTCTCATAAAGTCTCTCTGCTGACAAGTACACTTGGTAACCATCCACTTCATGCAAATAAAACCGGGTTTGAAAAGCTTGAAAAATATGTGTAATAAAATTCATGCAATATTCTGGAAAACCTCCACCAAATAACGTCATTGAGGTAGATGTAGCAAACTAAAAGTTGACTTCTGGTTTGCTTGGTTTTGATACTGTCCACCACTCAGTTTCTCTCTAAACTGTAAGGGTTGGAATTGGAAAGTCTCAAACCAGTCCAGCCAGAGACTCAACTCAACTCAAAACTGGCACTGTTCTCGAGACTGCGTTCAGAAAGAACTCAAAAGATTACAAATGGAAAGTATGCCACTGGGATTTTTCTCAAATGTAAATATTCAATCAAAAATAAACCTAAACAATTTGACTCACTGAATGGTGCAAACAAAAATGCACCAAAGTGAATCTTATACATGCAGTCTCTGCTGTAGAACAAAGACCGCATCCTACTGTGTCAGCTGTGGCACAGAAAGTCACAAGGCTCTGGGTTCAAGCCCCACTTCCAGCCTTGAGCACAAATTTCAATGTTGATCCAGTGCAGTGTTCAAGGAGTCTGTCAGATGAGTCTGCTTGCTCAAGTGAATATAAAATATCACACAGCACTATCTTGATGAAGAACAGGGGCATTATCTTTCAGGTATTGCCAATCTTTATCCATCAGTCAACATCCCTAAACAGTATATCTAGTTGTTATCACATTGCTGTTTGTGGGTGTTTGCTATGCACAAATTGACTGCTGCATTATAATGCATTACATTATAACAGTGAACACACTTCATTGGCTTTGAGCACTTGGAGATGACTGGTGATCATGAAAAGTAATATATAAGTGCAAGCTTTAAAAAAATTTAAAAATATGATGATTCACATCTCTTCATAACATGCCCATCTTCACATTGCAAAGTCATGAATTCTTCACCACTACATTTTCAAAATTCATTAGCCTTTATTCAACCAGAGAATATGGAGGGTGGAATTCTCCCAAGCCCCGTTAGCCGGTTTCAAGTCAGTGTGAGGGGGGAATATGGCAGAAGGGTCAGAAATTGGTTTCACGCTGGTGTGAATTTACAACAGGATTTTCCGCTGGCGCCCACCATGGGGGTTGGAAAATCTGTCTGGGGCCAACGTGAAACACATCTGAAGGCCCGGCCCGACCCCCACCCCCCCCCCCCCCCCCGCCCCGCCCCACACAGGATTCTCCACGTTTGAAACAATGTGGCAAGCAGATGCTGGGACTCACCTTGACAAAGCCCGGGCTGCCTCCAGAGTTCAGAATGGAAGCCGCCCAAAATACGGAACCTGGAACACCACAGCAATGGGTCGGGGGAACATCTGCAGGTGGGTACTCTGGATTCAGTGTTGTGGAAGGGGTCCATCTAATAGCCCTAGAATGTTCCTGGAGTTCCATCTCCTTTTTCATGAGGCCAATACTCAGGCCTCGAAGGTCCATCTTCATTTTCAGGAGGTCCACCTTCTTTCTTCAATAGTGGGTCAGTGATGTAAGGCAGCTTTTCAAGATGGATAGGATGGTAGACTATGCGCCATCAGGCTTGCTCCACCACAGAAAAACCCAGTTACATCATTAATGAGACCAGAAGACGTGACGTGTTTTCCCACCAGCCTTCGCAGCAGGAAACACTCCAGGTTTCCATCATCTCCACAGGGCTGAGTCCCAAAATGGGAGAATTCCAACCTGAGTGTTTGTTCAATCGGGACTTTTATGCCAATTTGAAATGGAAACTAAATGAGGTTTAAAATTATATTTTACCCTTAACAATGGCTTTAAAACGCTGAACTGAATTTTTGTGTGAACTGAGTGCTCCAGTATGAGTCAGGTAATGCACAATGAAGGGTTGTTGATTTGTACAATGCTGTTATTTATAGGTTGAACTAATTTGAATACAATGTATGGACGTGAGGAAGGAATGCTCTTCTGACTTGGGTTCACAGATGAGAGGATGAGAATTTGTGTGCTGCTGCTAGTCTTAGCGGTCTGCTGCAGCACTTTGAAGAGGTCATGGATTTTGAATCCTTTGCGCGGACATGAAAAATTTCAGTGAGCTGTCGTGGCAGCAACAGAGCATCACATCTCAAATAAAAACAGTGATAGAATCCTGTGCTGAAATAAGTTTTATTTTCCTCCTCTTTTCTACATGGCTGTCAGATCAGCCAAAGGATGGATCAATGTAATTAGCAGGATGTGATTGTTCTTGTGAATGCCAGCAGCACTTTGCAGAGGATCTGGATACAATGATACCAAAACAAAATCCATATTATCACTTATTAGAAGTAGCAAAATAAGGACCCAAACTACAATCTCGCAGTTATGCAGTCCACTAATTACTATTGCCATAAAGAGCTTCTGCCTAACTTCCGTCCAACTTGGCATCTAAGTTCCCATGGTTCCCAACTGGGTTCCACTGTACACTGCAAAACATCATTTTCCAGCATCATCTCAATGACAGGGACTCCTGGCACTTATTCCATGGCCAACATCTATATATGCTCCTGTCTTTTAAATGTCACTCTGACAGACTGCTCTTCAGGTATGGGACGTCATCAGTGTCAAGTCCTCAATGTATGCCTTTTATTCTAATATGAATAGAGTGTGCATAGCAAGAGGGGAAAGAGGACATTAACTGGACAAGACTGGTCAAGTTTCAGTCCAGCTACATTTTCCATCAGTAGTTCCTCGAAATAAATGGATACAACAGCAACTTTCATCATTGATGCCAGTGGGGGCAAAGGAGGAGGTAAGGGCACCCAAATCAAGATTAGTCAGTGGCCACATTTATCAGATTAGTAGCCCTGTTTTTCTTTCCTTTTGTCTCCACCATGTTGAATCATATACTCAGTGAAACTCAAGGATATCGTCTCAAGCCTGGAACAAACCTTGGAGTAGGCGGGGGAAGGATCCAACTGTTGTGATCCACATGGGTACCAATGACATAGGCAAAATTATGAATGAAATTCTGCTGACAGAGTATGAGCAGAAAAGAACACAATTAAAAACCAGAGCCATAAGCAAATAGGCAAAAGGTAATTAAAATCTGAGAGTGAAATGCACAGCTCCAATATTGGTGTGGAAGAACTTGGTTGGTTCCCTGGCAACTTGCACCAATATTGAGAAAAGAGGAAGCTCTGCACAGTTGGGACAGCCTTCATTAAACCCTGCAAATCCTGGCAAATCATCACTAGAGCATTAAGGAGGGCTCTAAGTAGTTGGGGTGGAGGTTGAAGCAGGGAGGTTTTATGTGAAGTGAGATTTTAGAAAAAAGAGGACAAGGCAATAGTGCAGGGTTGTGAGATGGGGAATGATAACCAGTGTGACAGGAAGGGATACAAGATACAAACATTGGAGTACACCAGGAAATAGGATAAGATTAGGGAAAAATGCTAAAAGGATAGAAATAAATGCTTTTTATCTGAAAGCACATGACATGGATGAATTGATGGCACAAATAACAATCAATAGGTATGACATGATGGCCAGTACAGAGGTGTGGTTACAAGGTGAGAAAGGCAGGGAATTGGATTTTTGATATTTCGGACAATACCAGTATACAGAGGTGGTCTGTTAACAACGGACAAGGTTAGCAGTGGTGAGAAATGATCTTTGCTCACAAGATCAAGATGTATAATCAGTTAAGGTATAGTTAAGAAATAGCAAGGGAAAGAAGTTATTGAGGGTGGGAGTTGATCATGGGTCCCCTAATATGGCTCAGAGACGTGGATTATGTACAGCAGGCACCTCAAAACTCTGGAGAAGGACCACCAGTGCTGCCTCCGCAATATCGTGCAAATCCATTGGCTGGATAGGTGCACCAACATCAGTGTGCTCACTCAGGCCAACATCTCGAGCATCGAAGCATTGGCCACACTCGATCAGCTCCACAGGAGCCAGCTCATCCACATGTCTGACATGGGACTCCCAAAACAAGCACTCGACCCGGAGCTTCGATACAGCAAGAGAGCCTCAGGAGAACAGAGAAAGCTTCAAGGATACCCTCAAATCCTCCTTGAAAAACAGCAATGTCCCCTCAATACCTGAGAATTCCTGGTACAGAACCACCCCAAAGTGAAGGAAAAGCATTTGGGAGAAAGCAGAACACTTGAGATTTCATTACTGAGAGCAAGCTGAAGTCAACCACCAATGGCCAAAGGAGCACGTGGCAACCTGGGCACCTCACCCATCTGCTCCTCCAACCACCATCTGCCCCACCATTTGGGAAAATGATGTTCTCTTTCACTCATAGGGAAAGGGATAAAATGGCTCAGTCTAGAACATCAGGTAGCGGTCACCTGCAATGCCATTTGCACCACAACGTTGGGATAAAGCATAATTTTAAAGAACAAAGAAAATTACAGCACAGGAACAGGCCCTTCGGCCCTCCAAGCCTGCACCAACCATGCTGCCTGACTTAACTAAAACCCCCTACCTTTCCAGGGACCATATCCCTTTATTCCCATCCTATTCATGTGCTTGTCAAGACGCCCCTTAAAGGTCACTACTGTATCCACTTCTACTACCTCCCCTGGCAACGAGTTCCAGGCACCCACTACTCTCTGTGTAAAAAAATCTGCCTCGTACATCTCCTTTAAACCTTGCCCCTCGCACCTTAAACCTATGCCCCCTAATAATTGACTCTTCCACACTGGGAAAAAGCTTCTGACTATCCACTCTGTCCATGCCTCTCATAATCTTGTAGACTTCTATCAGGTCACCCCTCAACCTCCGTCGCTCCAATGAGAACAAACCAAGTTTCTCCAACCTCTCCCCATGGCTAATGCCCTCCATACTAGGCAACATCCTGGTAAATCTTTTCTGTACCCTCTCCAAAGCCTCCACACCCTTCTGGTAGTGTGGTGACCAGAATTGAACACTATATTCCAGGTGCGGCCTAACTAAGGTTCTATAAAGCTGCAACATGACTTGCCAATTTTTAAACTCAATGGCCCGGCCGATGAAGACAAGCATGCCGTATGCCTTCTTGACTACCTTCTCCACCTGCATTGCCACTTTCAGTGACCTGTGTACCTGTACACACAGATCCCTTTGCCTATCAATACTCTGAAGGGTTCTGCCATTTACTATATATTTCCTATCTGTATTAGACCTTCCAAAATACATTACCTCATATTTGTCTGGATTAAACTCCATCTGCTATCGCTCTGCCCAAGTTTCCAACTGATCTATATCCTGCTGTATCCTCTGATGGTCTTCATCACTGTCCACAAATCCACCAACTTTTGTGTTGTCCGCAAACTTACTAATCAATCCAGTTATATTTTGCTCCAAATCATTTGTATACATTATAAACAGCAAAGGTCCCAGCACTGATCCCTGAGGAACGCCACTTGTCACAGCCCTCCATTCAGAAACACACCTCTCCACTGCTAGCCTCTGTCTTCTCTGACTGAGTCAGTTTTATATCCACCTTGCCAGCTCACCTCTGATCCCATGCGACTTCACCTTCTGCACCAGTCTGCCATGAGGGACCTTGTCAAAGGCCTTACTGAAGTCCATGTAGACAACATCCATTGCCCTACCCTCATCAATCATCTTCGTCACTTCCTCGAAAAACTCAATCAGGTTCATGAGACATGACCTCCCCTTCACAAAACCATGTTGCCTCTCACTAATACGTCTACTTATTTCCAATGGGAATAAATCCTGTCTCGAAGAATCCTCTCCAATAATTTCCCTACCACTGATGGAAGGCTCACCAGCCTGTAATCACCTGGATTATTCTTGTAACCCTTCTTAAACAAAGGAACAACATTGGCTATTCTCCAATCCTCTGGGACCTCCCCTGTAGTCATGATGTGGAGATGCCGGCGTTGGACTGGGGTAAACACAGTAAGAAGTCTCACAACACCAGGTTAAAGTCCAACAGGTTTATTTGGTAGCAAAAGCCACTAGCTTTCGGAGCGCTGTTCCTTCGTCAGGTGAGTGGGAGTTCTGTTTACAAACAGGGCATATAAAGACACAAACTCAATTTACAAAATAATGGTTGGAATGCGAGTCTTTATAGGTAATCAAGTCTCAAAGGTACAGACAATGCGAGTGGAGAGAGGGTTAAGCACAGGTTAAAGAGATGTGCATTGTCTCCAGACAGGACAGTTAGTGAGATTTTGCAAGCCCAGGCAAGTCATGGGGGTTACAGATAGTGTGACATGAACCCAAGATCCCGGTTGAGGCCGTCCTCATGTGTGCGGAACTTGGCCGTCCTCAACCGGGATTATTGGGTGCATGTCACACTATCTGTAACCCCCATGACTTGCCTGGGCTTGCAAAATCTCACTAACTGTCCTGTCTAGAGACAATGCACATCTCTTTAACCTGTGCTTAACCCTCTCTCCACTCGCATTGTCTGTACCTTTGAGACTTGATTACCTATAAAGACTCGCATTCCAACCATTATTTTGTAAATTGAGTTTGTGTCTTTATATGCCCTGTTTGTAAACAGAACTCCCACTCACCTGACGAAGAAACAGCGCTCCGAAAGCTAGTGGATTTTGCGACCAAATAAACCTGTTGGACTTTAACCTGGTGTTGTGAGACTTCTTACTGTGTGTACCTCCCCTGTAGCCAGTGAGGATACAAAGATTTCTCTTAGGGCCCCGGCAATTTCCTCCCTTGCCTCGCTCAGTATTCTGGGGTATATCCCATCAGGCCCTGGGGACTTGTCTACCTTAATGTTTCGCAAGAACCCCAATACCTCCTCCTTTTTGATCTCAACATGAATCAAACTATCTACACATCCTTTCCCAGACTCATCATCACCAAGTCCTTCTCTCTGGTGAATACTGACGCAAAGTACTCATTTAGTACCTTGCCCATTTCCTCTGATTCCACGCGTAGATTCTGCCCCCCGCCTTGTCCTTGAGTGGGCCAATCCTCTCCCTGGCTACCCTCTTGCTCTTTATATATGTATAAAAAGCCTTGGAATTTTCCTTAATCCTGCTGGCTTTTTCATGACCCCTTTTAGCCCTTCTTGCTCCTTGCTTAAGTATCTTTCTGTAATACTTTCCTGGTATGTGCATTTCGCACACTGGCGGGGAAAATCTGGACACTTGGGGAGGTTGGAAGGGATTCAAACATGGAGGAGTGGGGTGGGGGAGCTTGGACATGGGGGACAGCTGGACATAAGGAGGGAGTCAAACATTGGTGGGGGTGGCATGAGTCATATCTGGGCGGGGAGGGGTTGGGGGAAGTCAGACATTGGGGGGTTGTGGTTGGAGAGATGGGTCAGGTCAGGGGGTAGCCAGGCCTGAGGTCAGAGTCTGGTGAGAGGGGGGGGTGTCAAGGGAGGTGTGGATGATTCCATGTGGGTAGGGCTGTGGGGAATACTGTGGGGAGTGGAGTGCTGAGTTGGGGAGAATGGGGAATCACCTAGGGAGGAGATCAGGTTGTGGAAGATGACCCTTGCAGGGCTGTTTGGGTCTTTAAAATAGTTACTCTGCAGTTAGAAGTGCTTTGTTTCCTTCTACCATAGTGACTATACGGGTAAAACTGGCAGAACCATCTAAAGTTAGCAATTTAAATCACTTTGTCAGATGGTTCCCAGCCCAGTACAATTTCCGAGGGAAGTTAGCTCTTCTGGATAATTGCCTGGCATACCCTCATCTTGGAACCTCAGAGTGCAGCGGATCCTTTGATTCTCAGTACATCTTTGGGGTGCTTCCCACCCCCCCCCCCGCCCCCGAAAATCCATGCTAGGGACCAGGAAGTAACTGACTGGCCTGTCGGAAAAAAATGATACTCAGGCAAATGCTCCACTCACATAAGTAACATTTGTATTTTACAAATGGAACAGTCCAATAGGGGTCTCTTTCTACACTGCATCAGATCTTTAGTAAGTGAGCAATATTATATCCAGGCAACAGGTGCGAAGTACCAAGGGGTTTAATTAAAAAATTCAGACTGCAAATAAAGAGATTAGTCTCCAACTAATGTAATCATCTGTGAAAATTTATTACATCTGCAAGGTTATGCAAAAACAGCCTATAGCATGAATATTTTACATATTTAAAGAACGCTCATATGTACTTTTAACAGTCTACAGTTTTGTGTCACACTCTAATCAATCTAGGTCACAGAGGAGCCTCCATTCACTGACAACTGTCTGCCAAGCTGAAAGTGTAATACCATATGGATAAAAAACGATTAGTTTATTCAGTAAGATGGGAGTTCCCATGTATTGTCTGCAGCATAAAACTGTTGTTTATATTTGCATTAGTTGTGGCCCATGTGGTAACTCTCAAATCTCTTAGTTGAAAAGTCAAGGATTCAAGTTCAACCCCAACGACTTGAGCAGAAACATCTCGGCTAGCATTGCAGTGCAGTATTGAAGGAGCATTGACTTTCAAATGCGACATTAAACCAAGAGCCAGGCTTTCCTCTCAGCTGGGCCTCCCCATCCCTCCCATTCACTGCTTCACTCTCCTCCTTCCTTGCCCCTTCCCTCTGCAAAACCCTTGCTGTGAGCAAGGGCTTGGGAGAGGGGTGACAAGAGAGTGGATGCGAACAAGGGGGCATGAGAGTCAAGGAGGGAAGCATAGAAACATAGAAAATAAGAGCAGGAGTCGGCCATTCGGCACTTTCAGCCTGCTCTGCATCCATTGTGATCATGGCTGATGATTCAACTCAGTAACCTGTTCCCTCTTGCCCCCCATTTCCTTTGATCCCATTAGCCCCAAGAGCTGTATTTAACCCCTTGTTGAAAACAAACAATGTTTTGACCTCAACTGCTTCCTGTGGTGGAGAATTCCACTGGCTCACCACTCTCTAGGCAAATAAATTTCTCCTCATCACAGTCCTAAATGGTTTACCCCGTATACTCAGACTGTCAACCCTGGTTCTGGACTCCCCTGCTATGGAGAACATCCTTCCTGCATCTACCTTGTCTAGTCTGGTTAAAATTTTATACAAGATTCCCCCCTCCTTCTTCTAATCTCCAGGCAATACGTTCCCCTCTCTCAGCGAGCGGGAGGATCAGGGATCAAAGCAGTTAGTGGGAGAGCGATTGCAAATGGGAGGATCAGAGGGAGAGAGAGTGTGAGGAAGAGAGTGAGAGAGAGAATGCAAGTGGGAGGAGGATCAGGGGGCGGAGAGAGAGAGAGAGAGTGAGGAAGTGAGTGAGAGAGAGAATGCAAGTGGGAGGGTTAGAGAGGGAAAGAGCAAACAGGAGAGAGACTGCAAGTGGGAGGGTCAGGATGGGGGAGCAAGAGGGAGAGGTGCTGAGTGAGTGGCTGTTTGAGAGAGATGATCTGATACCAGCTCTGTGCTGAGAGATGTGTGAAATCTGAAACCGCCGATCAGACCAGAAAAGTCTTTGCTTTAGAAAGCAGTGTTCCTGAATCTTCTTGGATTTTCACAGCAGAGCGGAAGGGGTGAATTATCCTGTTCCGCCCGCCACAGGAATCTTTGTGGACAAGGGGTGGACCATGAAAAGGTCTGTTGACCTCGGGTGGGATTTTCAGTTTCAGGGTGAGCGCAGCCGGAAAATCTTGCTCCAAATGTTTGATCAGTCCTGAGATATACCTTTACTAAAATACAGCAGCTTTGCCCTTGGATAATATTAATCTATAAGGGAGTTGTTGCCAAGTAGTTTACTTGTGTGTTCTTTTGTTTGACTGTTTAACTGTGTAACTTTAATCTTGTGTGCTTAAGTTTTTTCTTTTCGATCCCAGTTGATGTTATAACAGGATGGAAAGATTCCAGATTGGAACCCTGGCTCAAAAGAATAACTTTTTTTTTAAAAACATGGAAGAACAGAGTTACAAGACGGCTGATTAACTTTAACGACAAGACATTTATTAAACATAAAAAGTTGGATTATGATACAATACTCCTCAACTTTTCCCTTCGCTTCAAGAATACACACAGATTTTATGCTTCACATGGATTACAAAATATATCCAAAACTACAGTGGTCTCAATGACAACGTTCTTTAAGCACACAGACTGGCTGAGGTCATGTACACCCTGCACTCTGAATCTAAGTGAATATCTGTGGATTTCCCCTCAAAATCCCCCCAGATGATTGTCACATGAGAACTTCCAAACTCCACTCCAAAAAAAACACACTTCAGAATTATCTTTTACAGCAATGTTTTGCCTTCGGGGGTTTGCATTACGAAAAATAGTCCAGATTTTCCAACTGACTCTTTTAAACAAAGCTTCCATTCCACTTTTAACAAAGAATTCAGCAGCCAGGATTTTCAACACCCCTTCAGGATTTCTTTGTGTTGACTGTTGTACAAACTGTTCACAAATGTTTTAACTATCAACTCCCAGACACTCAGGAAATGGCATCAAATGTTTGATTTACCTCTGAAGTCTGTTTTTCCATGTTAACTCCGGTTACTGCAACTGTCCCTTTAATTTACAACCGTTTGTTTTTCCATTGGATTCTCATGAACAATACCTTGGTCTCTTTTCTCTTTACTTCAGTCTTTTTATGATATGTTTTATGTCCCAATTTCCTGGTTATCTAGACTGTACTTGATTCTTTGGGAAGTCTGTCTCTTTGCAGCTCTCTTGTCCGATTAAGAGATGTTCATTCTCTGGTGTACTTACTATCTTCAGCTGCAAACAAATTCAGCTAAAACCTAAATTCAATTTCTACCTTAAAGGCTCCAAGTTGCTAAGCAACCAGCATTACTTAAGCCAGCCTTTATTTACTCTTCATGCCGTAACTCTCTCTAAGCACACTAGAAGCAGTTTGAATTGAACCAATTCTCACATACACCTGCATCCTGCGTTAATCTAACTGAAGGTTTTACCCTTTCATCCACAGAAACATTAAATAAAACCCACTTAAAAGTGCACGTTACTTCTAATGTATACCAACACATATACAAATTACTTAAAACTACCTTTGTTTTCCTAACAAAATTCTAAATGTGTTACTGGAGTTCTTTGCTTTTGGAGTCAGTAGCTTTCTATTCTCATTTTCAAAAGACGAAAAAAAAAAAGGCTATGATCAGTTAGACAAGGTTCCCTCTGAGATTTGACTTGCTCAGGAAATAACATCTGTTGCGGTTGTAACACAAATATATTGGTGTGTAAAGGTGAACACCTCATGAGCACCAGGGTTGACAGAAACCTTGGTATGTTGTGAGGGCAAAGCGAGTGAGATGGTCAAGGTGTCTAATGAACGGTCAACAAGGGAGAGATTTTCATGTTTGGATGACCCATTGCAGAAGCATGAGAAGTATATGCTGATTAGTCACAAGTATCTATGCCACACCAGTCACTGTCCGCTCAGCTGAGCTCCACAGTGCTATCTCCTTTATCATTTTACTGGACCGCAATTGCGGTTTCTTTTACCATGGGGCTGGTAAAATTCTGCCCATTGTATATTAGCAATCATGGGAATTTGCACAACTAGCTTATATGGACAAGGTGACCCGAGGCACTATGGAAATTGAAATCACAGGAAAATACTACCAGAATGGCATTTCAATACATTGTTTACACGGTTAAAACTGCCTCTCATGCTCATGGTGGAATTATAAATTTATGTAAAGTTGGAGCCACGTTTCTGCCACCAGAATAAGGATGTCAATTTCAGTGGTGGAAATGCAGGGAATCAGTATGTGTCTAACCCTACTCAAAACAAGTGGATGGCATGGTGACACAGTGGTTTAGCACTGCTGCCTCACAACGCCAGGGACCCGAGTTCAAATCCAGCCTTGGGTGATTGTCCGTTTGGAGTTTGCACATTCTCTCCATGTCCATGTGGGTTTCCTCCACGTGCTCCAGTTTCCTCCTACATTCCAAAGGTGTGTAGGTTAGGTTGATTGGCCATGCAAAATTTCCCATAAGTGTCTCAGGATGTGTGGGTTAAGGGGATTAGTGGGGTAAATGCATGGGGTTATGAGGATACGGCCTGGGTAGGATGCTTTGTCACAGAGTTGTTGTTCCTCTGTTTAAGAAAGGGAATAGAAATGACCCTGGTAATTATAGACCGGTTAGTCTGACTTCGGTGGTTGGTAAATTGATGGAAAAGGTCCTTAGAGATGGGATTTACGACCATTTAGAAAGATGCGGATTAATCCGGGATAGTCAGCACGGATTCGTGAAGGGCAAGTCGTGCCTCACAAATTTGATAGAATTTTTGAGGAGGGAACTAAGTGTGTTGATGAAGGTAGGGCAGTTGATGTCGGTAGGGCAGTTGATGTCATATACATGGATTTTAGTAAGGCGTTTGATAAGGTCCCCCATGGTCGGCTTATGATGAAAGTGAGGAGGTGTGGGATAGAGGGAAAGTTGGCCGATTGGATAGGTAACTGGCTGTCTGATGGAAGACAGAGGGTGGTGGTCGATGGAAAATTTTCAGGTTGGAGACAGGTTGCCAGCGGAGTGCCGCAGGGATCAGTGCTTGGTCCTCTGCTCTTTGTGATTTTTATTAATGACTTAGAGGAGGGGGCTGAAGGGTGGATCAGTAAATTTGCTGATGACACCAAGATTGGTGGAGTAGTGGATGAGGTGGAGGGCTGTTGTAGGCTGCAAAGAGACATAGATAGGATGCAAAGCTGGGCTGAAAAATGGCAAATGGAGTTTAACCCTGATAAATGTGAGGTGATTCATTTTGGTAGGACTAATTTAAATGTGGATTACAGGGTCAAAGGTAGGGTTCTGAAGACTGTGGAGGAACAGAGAGATCTTGGGGTTCATATCCACAGATCTCTAAAGGTTGCCACTCAAGTGGATAGAGCTGTGAAGAAGGCCTATAGTGTGTTAGCTTTTATTAACAGGGGGTTGGAGTTTAAGAGCCGTGGGGATATGCTGCAACTGTCCAGGACCTTGGTGAGACCACATTTGGAATATTGTGTGCAATTCTGGTCACATAGAACATAACAGCACAGAACAGGCCCTTCGGCCCACGATGTTGTGCCGACCTTCATCTGAAACCAAGATCAAGCTATCCCACTCCCTACCATCCTGGTGTGCTCCATGTGCCTATCCAATAACCGCTTAAATGTTCCTAAAGTGTCTGACTCCACTATCACTGCAGGCAGTCCATTCCACACCCCAACCACTCTCTGCGTGAAGAACCTACCTCTGATATCCTTCCTATATCTCCCATCATGAACCCTATAGTTATGCCCCCTTGTAATAGCTCCATCCACCCGAGGAAATAGTCTTTGAACGTTCACTCGATCTCTCCCCTTCATCATTTTATAAACCTCTATTAAGTCTCCCCTCAATCTCCTCCGCTCCAGAGAGAACAGCCCCAGCTCCCTCAACCTTTCCTCATAAGACCAACACTCCAAACCAGGCAGCATCCTGGTAAATCTCCTCTGCACTCTTTCCAGCGCTTCCACATCCTTCTTATATAGTGAGGTGACCAGAACTGCACGCAATATTCCAAATGCGGTCTCACCAAGATCCTGTACAGTTGCAGCATAACCCCACGGCTCTTAAACTCCAACCCCCTGTTAATAAAAGCTAACACACTATATGCCTTCTTCACAGCTCTATCCACTTGAGTGGCAACCTTTAGAGATCTGTGGATATGGACCCCAAGATCTCTCTGTTCCTCCACAGTCTTCAGAACCCTACCTTTGACCCTGTAATCCACATTTAAATTAGTCCTACCAAAATGAATCACCTCACATTTATCAGGGTTAAACTCCATTTGCCATTTTTCAGCCCAGCTTTGCATCCTATCTATGTCTCTTTGCAGCCTACAACAGCCCTCCACCTCATCCACTACTCCACCAATCTTGGTGTCATCAGCAAATTTACTGATCCACCCTTCAGCCCCCTCCTCTAAGTCATTAATAAAAATCACAAAGAGCAGAGGACCAAGCACCGATCCCTGCGGCACTCCGCTAGCAACCTGCCTCCAGTCCGAAAATTTTCCATCCACCACCACCCTCTGTCTTCGATCAGACAGCCAGTTACCTATCCAATCGGCCAACTTTCCCTCTATCCCACACCTCCTCACTTTCATCATAAGCCGACCATGGGGGACCTTATCAAACGCCTTACTAAAATCCATGTATATGACATCAACCGCCCTACCTTCATCAACACACCTAGTTACCTCCTCAAAAAATTCTATCAAATTTGTGAGGCACGATTTGCCCTTCACAAATCCGTGCTGACTATCCCGGATTAATCCGCATCTTTCTAAATGGTCGTAAATCCCATCCCTAAGGACCTTTTCCATCAATTTACCAACCACCGAAGTCAGACTAACCGGTCTATAATTACCAGGGTCATTTCTATTCCCTTTCTTAAACAGAGGAACAACATTCGCCACTCTCCAGTCCTCTGGCACCATCCCCGTGGACAGCGAGGACCCAAAGATCAAAGCCAAAGGCTCTGCAATCTCATCCCTTGCCTCCCAAAGAATCCTAGGATACATTTCATCAGGCCCAGGGGACTTATCGACCTTCAGTTTATTCAAAACTGCCAATACATCCTCCCTCCGAACATCTATTTCCTCCAGCCTATTAGCCTGTAACACCTTCTCTTCCTGAAAAACATGGCCCCTCTCCTTGGTGAACACTGAAGAAAAGTATTCATTCATCACCTCGCCTATCTCTACTGATTCCATACACAAGTTCCCACCACTGTCCTTGACCGGCCCTAACCTCACCCTGGTCATTCTTTTATTCCTCACATAAGAGTAAAAAGCCTTGGGGTTTTCCTTGATCCGACCTGCCAAGGACTTCTCATGTCCCCTCCTAGCTCTCCTCAGCCCCTTTTTCAGCTCATTCCTTGCTAACTTGTAACCCTCAATCGAGCCATCTGAACCTTGTTTCCTCATCCCTACATAAGCTTCCCTCTTCCTTTTCACAAGACATTCCACCTCTTTTGTGAACCACGGTTCCCTCACTCGGCCATTTCCTCCCTGCCTGACAGGGACATACCTATCAAGGACACCCAGTATTTGTTCCTTGAAAAAGTTCCACTTTTCATCAGTGCCTTTCCCTGACAGTTTCTGTTCCCATCTTATGCCCCCTAATTCTTGCCTAATCGCATCATAATTACCTCTCCCCCAATTGTAAGCCTTGCCCTGCCGTCCGGCCCTATCCCTCTCCATTGCAATAACAAAAGACACCGAATTGTGGTCACTATCTCCAAAGTTCTCTCCCACAACCAAATCTAACACTTGGCCCGGTTCATTTCCCAGTACCAAATCCAATGTGGCCTCACCCCTTGTCGGCCTATCCACATATTGTGTCAGGAAACCCTCCTGCACACACTGCACAAAAAGTGCCCCATCCAAACTATTCGACCTACAAAGGTTCCAATCAATATTTGGAAAGTTAAAGTCCCCCATGACAACTACCCTGTGACCCCCACACGTATCCATAATCTGCTTTGCAATTTCTTCCTCCACATCTCTATTACTATTTGGGGGCCTATAGTAAACTCCTAGCAACGTGACCGCTCCTTTCCTGTTTCTAACTGCAGCCCATATTACCTCAGTGTGCATATCCCCCTCAAAGTGCTTTTCCGCAGCCGTTAAACTATCCTTGATTAACAATGCTACTCCTCCACCTCTTTTACCAGCTTCCCTACACTTACTGAAACATCTATACCCCGGAACGTCCAACAACCATTCCTGTCCTTGTTCTACCCACGTCTCCGTAATGGCCACAACATCGTAGTCCCAAGTAGCAATCCACGCCCCAAGTTCATCCACCTTGTTCCGGATGCTCCTTGCATTGAAGTAGACACACTTCAACCCATCTTCCTGTCTACCGGTACCCACCCTTGACCTTGATACCTTCCCCAATATCTCACCACCCTCAACACTGACTTCCGGACTACAACTCCTTTTCCCACTCCCCTGACAAATTAGTTTAAATCCCCCTGAAGAGCCGTAGCAAATTTCCCTCCCAGGATATTGGTGCCCCTCTGGTTCAGGTGCACCCCGTCCTGTTTGTAGAGGTCCCACCTTCCCCAGAACGTGTTCCAATTATCCACGTATCTGAAACCCTCCCTCCTGCACCATCCCTGCAACCACATGTTTAAGTGCACTCTCTCCCTGTTCCTCAACTCGCTATCACGTGGCACCGGTAGCGTACCAGAGATGACCACATGTTTTGTCTTTGCTCTCAGCTTCCAGCCCAGCTCCCGAAATTCCTGTTTTAAATCCCCGTCCCTTCTCTTACCTATGTCGTTGGTACCAATGTGTACCACGACTTGTGACTGTTTCCCCTCCCCCTTAAGAATCCGGAAAACACGGTCCGAGACGTCACGGACCCTGGCATCCGCTAGGCAACAAACCATCCTCGAGTCTCTTTTGCTGCCACAGAACCTCCTATCTATCCCTCTAACTAACGAGTCCCCAATAACTATTGCCCTCCCGCTCTCCTCCTTACCCTCCTGAGCCACAGGGACGGACTCAGTGCCGGAGATCCTCTCACTGCGGCTCACCACTGGTATGTCGTCCCCCTCAACCGTATCCAAAGCGGAATACTTATTGCTAAGGGGAACGACCACAGGGGATCCCTGCACCGACTGCTTCTTCCCAGCCCCTCTCACCGTCACCCATCTATTTTCATTCCTCGGAGTAACTGTATCCCTGAAGCTTCTGTCTATGGCCATCTCTGCATCCCTAATGATCCTAAGTTCCTCCAACTCCAGCTCCAGTTCCCTTACACGGTTTTGGAGGAGCTGCAGATGGATGCACTTCTCACAGGTATAATCAGCAGGGACACTGTCGTCGTCCCTCACCTCGAACATAGTGCAAGAGGAACATTGCACTGCCTTCACACCCATCCTCTCTAGATACCCTGCCAGTACCAGGTAGAAACAGCAAAAAATGAATTAACTCACCCAAGCCCTGTGAGCCAAAGCCCTACTGCTTTCACTCTGCCTCCTGCTCACTCTGCTGCCCGCTAACGACGCTGCCCGCTCAAAAGTGCGGCCTACTTTTAAACCCTCCAAAAACCTTCCCAGACTCCTGCTGGGCCCACTTCCTGTTTTAAAAAAAACCTCCGATTTTTTTACACAAATTTAACTTAAAATAAATAAATAAATGTAGTGAACAAACCAACTGCTTTCTCCTCAGCCTGGTCCTGTGGAACAATGAGGCTGAAAACTGCAAGTTAAGCACTTTTAAACCCTCCAAAAACCTTCCCAGACTCCTGCTGGGCCCACTTCCTGTTTTAAAAAAAACCTCCGATTTTTTTACACAAATTTAACTTAAAATAAATAAATAAATGTAGTCACCTCACTATAAGAAGGATGTGGAAGCGCTGGAAAGAGTGCAGAGGAGATTTACCAGGATGCTGCCTGGTTTGGAGGGTAGGTCTTATGAGGAAAGGTTGAGGGAGCTAGGGCTGTTCTCTCTGGAGTGGAGGAGGCTGAGGGGAGACTTAATAGAGGTTTATAAAATGATGAAGGGGATAGATAGAGTGAACGTTCAAAGACTATTTCCTCGGGTGGATGGAGCTATTACAAGGGGGCATAACTATAGGGTTTGTGGTGGGAGATACAGGAAGGATATCAGAGGTAGGTTCTTTACGCAGAGAGTGGTTGGGGTGTGGAATGGACTGCTCTGCAGTGATAGTGGAGTCAGACACTTTAGGAACATTTAAGCGGTTATTGGATAGGCACATGGAGCACACCAGGATGATAGGGAGTGGGATAGCTTGATCTTGGTTTCAGATAAAGCTCGGCACAACATCGTGGGCCGAAGGGCCTGTTCTGTGCTGTACTGTTCTATGTTCTATGTTCTAGTTGTGCAGACCTGATGGGGCAAATGGCCTCCCTCTGCACTGTAGGGATTCGATGATACCTCATGTTCCAGGCTGTTTCAGAGAAGATGCAGACATTGAGCAGTAGGCATGTTCGAGAAGGTAACCAAATAGATGTCCCAAGAGATGGGTTCGAAGGAGGTTTCTCAAGGTGAAAGGCAGAAGGATTTCGGGAGGGAAGATCCAGCAAGTCAGATTAAGGTGGCTAAAGGCTTTGCCACCAAGAGCTGAGAAGACAGGGATGCACAGTCAGTCAGATGTTAGATGTGATTCAGAATATCATACTAGAGAAGGTTGCAAAGGGGAGGGTGAAGTGAAAATATAAGGGACTAAAAGAAGAAATCCAAATTTTAAATGTAATGATTTGTGGGAAGATTGCTGCAAACCCCCACTTATGCATCTATCTGGGGTTCATACCAATGTTCCAACGTAATTATTGTGGTCAATCCGAAGAACTGGAGTGCTGCCGAAATTCAGCTTCAACCCCACCAAATAAGTTAGATCCTTGTTCCACCTTCCTAGACCCAAATATTTCACAGCCACCATACCATGGGCAGAACTTAAATAGTTATTATACTTGACAAAGTAATCTGCCTCAATTATTGACCTGCTTTGTGGACTGGAGGTGAGGCAATATTGAGACATACCAGGCAAATGTGTTCAAGAATACTTCAAAATATACTTGCTTTGAACTCTCTCCATGTAGTGAGAAAAATGTAACAGAAATATAATGTTTATGGTATTTTTTACTCCAGAGTAAATTTAAATACGAGAGTACAAAATGTCACCCTCAACTGCCGACTGTGCCTACTCACCATCGAGCTGTCAACATCATCATTTTTTACCATTAAACTGTCACTTCAACTGGTGCTTAGCAAAATAAATGAGACATGTGTCAGAGGCACACCAGCAGATGCAATATACTGTGTAGACTAACAGGTTACACTTGTAATAAAAAACAAAAAATCTTGAAAATAGACAGTTCATACCAGGACTGCAGCTGTTCAGTTAAAACTCTTGTTAATTTCTTTGCAGAAAAGAAATCAAAAAGAGAACTTACAACTAGCTAAACATTTAAAATAAAATCACAAATTAGCATCAGAAGAATTCTGTTAAAAATATAAAATTCTCTTCTTTCATTATAGATGCTGATTGACCATCTGTACATTTCCACCATTTCCTGTTTGTATTTCAGGTTTCCAACAGCTGCAGTTCTTTTTTGGTTCGATCGCAATGGAAGCCAAGGTTCACGTTTGAGACTTAAGAGTCTCACTTGAAACATTGATCTGGCTCTCTCATTTTTGCGCTGATCAACCGGCTGTATATTTCCTTTTTAAAAAAATTTCAGATCAACATTAATCATATTTTCCACCAAAACTTCCGCATTGGCTACGTTGTTTTTAACTTAACATTACAAGTGTAAAGTTCCAGCAGGTACTTTAGTGGCACTATTAACTCTACAGCTCTGGCAACTGCTCATCACAGTTTGAATCTTGATTACTCATAGTTATGCAATGGCTGATCCAGTAAATGTGCTGACGATTTAATGAGTGATGGCATGGTGTGGGAGAGTGCGTATCCACTGCTGCTCTTAAAGCACAATTACTTGTTACTGACTGAAAGGGCGGTAAAGGTGGGAACACTCAAAACATTTCAGAAGCAATTAGATGAGCACCTGAAATGCCACAGCATACAAGGCTACTGACCAGATGCTGGAAAATGGGATCAGAATAGGTGCTTGATAGCCGATGCAGACACAAGGGTTTAAAGACCCTCTTTCTGTGCTGTAAAATTCAATGGCTCTATTTACATAAAAGATATTTTGGTTGGCATGGCTTTTCACCGAAAATTAATTTTCTGGTATTCTGTTGGTAGTCGCCTTTTTGTTCCCAAATGATAGCTTGCTTCTGTACAATTTTTTAAAAATGTCTTTGTTGTCCTTTTCTTGTTTTACAATTTTTGAGATTCCCTCATTAACTTCTCCTCTTTTAACATTTGACTTAATTCTTTTCCATTGCTCTTAATACTGACTTAAATCTCAAGGTTTTAAAAATTTTGTTCACTATATCTCAGCTGAACTTCCTGATTTTTCTGTAAATTTGGCTATTTTATGAATATTTTATGTTGTGCGTCAATTCAAATGACTACATTTCTTTGTTATAAACTCAGCTATGAATTTATATCAGGATCAACCTGTTTTAATATAGGTGTCTGGCTATACTTTGAAAGCAGCTGTTCTATCTTGGAACAGGGAAGAAGTACGTGGTGCTGTCTGGAATTAGCAATTAGTTTCAAGGGTTTAAGTTACTGTCTATTAAGAACACCAGATGCTGGAAATCTGAAATAAGAACAGAGAATGCTGCAAATACTCAGCAGGTTAGGCAGCATCAATGGAGAATCAATTAACGTTTCAGATGCAACCCCTCATCAGAACAGCCAGGATTTCTTTGCAATTATCATGTGAATTTAATGTAGCTGACTGGAATTTAAAGTAGCTCACTGGAGCAGGCATAACAGCCAGAAGAGTCGGGCGGCAGTACCTGTATCTGATTCCCAGCAGTGTGAAAACTATCCTAAATTTAGTGGTGTGTGGGAAGGGCATGAGATGGGAATTTTACCAGGATGCCAATTTAAACTCATTAATGGACTACTAAAAGACAATTATTCCTGAGTCCACTGGGAATTAATGGTGGCTTGAGGATTTAACGGGACCTTCATAGGTCTCCTGCACTTTGCAAAAGCTGCCCAGCAAACTGTCAGGTTTGCCAGTGGCTAACCAAGGAAGTTACTTGTTGACAGGCACTCCTTTGTCGGATTATGGCATGTAGCATCAGGAAGGAGGGAGCCTGAAAACCACAAGCCTGCCCTTACTTCCAATTAGCCCCCAACTCGCCGGCAATCGTGACTCCTCATCCCACCCCTCTTGCCTGTCTCCTGGGATCCAACGATGGTCCCTGGTGAAGATCTCAAGGCATTACCGGCAGTACCCTTCTCCTGATGATGCTGTTGGCAATGGAGAGCTACCAACTTCTTATTGGGTGGCAGCTCTTGGGAACAGGATTTATGCCTTTTGATCACGTGGGAGGCCTTACACCAGCCAGTTAAGTGCATCATTACACTCAAATTGTTTTGACCCCCCACCCACAGAGAAAAATGATATAGAACTCCCACTGGTTCACCGATCAGCCGGGGTACCCGTGTCACACAACCAAATTCCATCCAATATGTGGCAGTTTGTTGCTATAAGGTGAAATGTAGCTTGTTGCTTTTGATTTCCACAAACAAAATGCGCTGTAATGGCAGATAGATATTCTAAAACTATCTGCTTCAATCTGACCAGCAAGCAACCTTTTAAGTCAGAGTAGTCCAGTACCATCAACATGCACCTCACGAGCAGAAATATTGCACAAAACATGGAGATCTTATACTGTTCAGCTTTAGCGGTACTCTGATATTCTGAATCATTTCATGTTCATCATCATTAGTGCTGGTTGCTGTCACTTTTTTAATAAGATATTACAAAACCATATACTTTTAACAAACAAATTACTGTCAATGTTATTGGTAGCTAATCTCCCTGAGGGCTTTGTTATAATTACAAACTACAGAATTCATGAAACCAACTGCAACCAAGCCTGTCTTGAAGTATACATTTAAAATAATATTTTAATTACATAGCAAAAGTAAGCATTTTGAACAAATTTCAGGCTTTTAGAGAATCAGTTGCATATTTGCTGAATGGCAAAGAATTATTGAGTACATAAGCAAATATTGTGTTAGCACTGTACTGGTCCATAACTCCCAATAAATCTATTACAAACAGTACATTCTCACTAATTAAATTACAAAATGAATATTGTACATTAAGTTATTTGTTTTTCCTCATATACTAACAAAGAATTAGAAATAAATTAAATGTTGATTCATAATACCAGTGCGTGATGCCAACTGGAACATGTTGAGGAGAAAGGGTGCAATTCAACTCAATCTAGTTTCTGTGGTGTTTGAAATGTGAAAGGCCTTGCAGCACACAGATGGTCTGATAAGTTCATTCCATATCTCAGAAATTGTGCTGGCGATGTGTTATTATCTCAGGTCACCAGTGGGCAGTATGGTCTCCAACATCTGAAATTATAGGGCTGATTTGAGAAAATGCACACTTGCACAGGACTCGGGTCAGGAAATCAAATGCCCACAGTATGTGATTTTCTGTCCATTGATTTTAATGGACAGAAAATGACAGGTTACAGGCCTGTGATTACTGACCTGCACTCCTGCTGGAAGCTCTCAGGCAGAATTAGCTTCCATGTATTTTAATTTGATGCTAACTGGCTCTAATTTGTCAATTTGATATAGGTACAGTGGTGTATCGGTCACGGTACTGGACTAACAAACCAGACATTGAGTATTTGCATCACAAATGACAAATTGTGAAAATAAATTCAATAAATCTGGTAATTAGTTAGTTGAGACCTTCAGAGAATAGAGCCTGCTTCCCTATTGCATGGTTCACTCGGAATATTCAATGAAATGGCATAGCAAGTCGATCAGTTGTACAATCACTATTCAATAAAGCCTGCCACTTTCTCAGAATAACTAGCAACAGGCAATAAATTTGGCGTTGTCAGTGCCAACTATATCCCAATTTAAAAATAAATCCATCTTCAGTTGCTACAGGGTGGCTAAAATGGAAAACAGAAACATTTCACACTGATGCAGCAAGCTGCTGATCTTCTGAGGTTTTTTTATTCATTCGTAGGACATGGGCATCGCTGGCTGGTCAGCACTTATTGCCCATCTCGAGTTGCCTGAGGAAAGTGAAGAGTCAACCGCATTGCTGTAGCTCTGGAGTCACATGTAGGCTAGACTGGGTAAAGATGGCAGAGTGCCTTCCTTAAATGACATTAGTGAACCAGATGGGCGTTTCCGGCAATCGACAATGGTTTCATGGTCATCAGTAGATTCTTAATTCCAGATAATTTTTTACTGAATTCAAATTCCACCATCTGCCGTGGCGGGATTCGAACCCAGGCCCCCCAGAATATTAGCTGGGTTTCTGGATTTATAGTCTAGCGATAATACCACTAAGCCATCGCCTCCCCCAAGTTGCCCAAGATACACTGCTGTGTTAAAGCCATTGACTGACCTGCACCTGAATTTGAATTTCTTGTTTCTGAAATGAGATATATTCCATTTCTCAGCACTAACAACTCTTGAACAAAAAGCTCAAAATTCAGCAAACATTTTTTTTTACAAATGTTAAACATTCTACTTTGAATTCTCTATGTCTTACTATTGTACAAATGATCAACGTACATAGAGTTCACTCAGGAGTACTCACATAGGGGAGAATGGAAAGTCAATCTTCAGAAGTTCTAACTTTTTCATTCCTCAATGTATTATTTCCTCTATCTAACCATTGCTCACTCCCATCAGTTATTTGGTACTGGTCCCTTGAAGGTGCTATTGTGGTTAAACAACAGTTGTTAACAATTGTTTACAACACTTCAGGAGAAGAGTTAAAGTATAAAGAATATCATACATGATTGTGTATCACAATGTGAAAACACAACATAGGAAAATAAATTTCCCATTCATGAAAAATACAAGAATACAGGTTGGTAAACCTACAAATATTGGTCCCATGTCACCTCACTATTCCAATGCAGCCACAATTACCTGCCATACTCTTAAGGTTACTGGCCAACATGTTCCAACGTTCCATTTAATGCCCCTTTCCACATTCATCTCTCTCCTACCTAATATGACTTGTAAGCTGGTATTTGCTTTCATATGGATGCACAAAAGCTGCAAGGTTCAAAAAAGACCACGCCATCTTCTTACAACCATCAGAAATGGTCAATGAAGATGTGGCTTTGTCAACAACAGTCACAATCCGAGAACAAAACAAAATATATGTTCATTGCAACTCGGTTTCACCTCCCCAACTAGTATTCATGATTTCACAGTTCTCACCATTGGCCAACATCAAGTCATATTGTGTCGATTCACAGCAGCCAAGACCAAAATTACTCCATTAATTCACGTCAGAAACTTCACAAGCCCCAGTTCCTTCCAACTTGCTGGATGTAAATAAAGTTCAACGTGATGATGTGAAATTTCAATGTCCATTCATCCTTCAACTGAACTTGTAAGCCCACATCCAGTCTATTCGTCAACCTCTGAAATATTGTCCGTCCCTATCCCTACCTTATCTCCAGTTGGCATTGCATCTTATATCATCCCCAGGTACCACCTTTTCAACATTCTCTTCTCCAATCTCCAAGCCTACTTCACATGAACTCGAAATCATGTACCACTATGCTGCTTGCAAACCTTCAGAAGCAAAATCTGCATTTGGCAATCTCAACTTGTTACTTTCCTGTTCCTCAGCCCATCCACTTCAAAATCTATGTCCTTGTCTATGTGGTCTCATACTACCTTACATATGTATCCTCTTCCAACCCTATCACCCTATTTGTATTTTGTGCTCTTCCAATTATATACAGTTACAGGGCTATGCCCCTTTACTTAAGAAAATATGATTTTTCAACTTTCAACTGACTGGAACTTTTGCAAATAGAACCAAGACAGAACAAAATGCAAGGCCACATTCCAAGGTGAGGGTGAGAAACAAACAATCACCCTCAGCAGAATGTGAAGAAAGAGGCGTTTCATATAATCCAGGCACCCATTGAAACTTGTAACTGTCCAAAGACGAGACATTAAAAGTGCAAAGTACTAGATATTGAAACAATGGCTGCCACAGAAAGACACATCTAAAACATCTTGAAAATATACAGTAAGTAAAGGATTTCAAGGCAAGGCTGCCACTCACTGGAGAAATAAACTGCAAGTGACACAGTGGGTATCAAGAGTGTTCAGCAGAGGAAACAAGCTGAGGGCTGCTCTTTCTCCATCTTTCTCTGTATTGAAATAAAAGTATCACCTGGTTCGAGAAGCCAACTCCATCAGAAACCTATCAGAACTACAATAAATTAGTCAAGCACAACTTCCCTTGTACAAAACCATGCTGATTCTGCCTGATTGCACTGAGATTTTCTAAGTGCCCACTGTAACCTCCTTAATAGATTCCCAGCAGTTTCCCTATGACAGATGCTAAGCTAACTAGCCTGTAGTTTGCTGTTTTCGGTCTCCCTCATTTATTGAATAGAGAAGTTACATTTGTTATTTCCCAATGTAATGCAACCTTTCCAGAGTCTAGGGAATTTTGGAAAATTAAAATCAATCCACGTATTATCTCAGCAGCCACTTCTGTTAAGCCTATAGGCTGTGGACAATCAGGGCTTGAAAACTTGTCAGCTTTTAGTTCTAATAATTTTCTTAGTACCCTTTCCTTGGTGACTGTAATTGTTTTAACTTCCTCCTCCCTTTCTACCTCCTGATTCACAATTCTTTTTGGGATGTATTTGTATCCTCTACGGTAAAGACAGATGCAAAATAACTATTCAATTAATCTGCCATTTCTTTGTTTTCCATGATTAACTCTCCAGATTCACTCTCTAAAAGACCAACACTTGTTTTGCTTACTATTTTCCTTTTGAAATACCTGTACAAACTCTTACAATCAATTCTTACGTTTCTAGCTTTCTCATGCTTAATTTTTCCCTCCTTGTTAATCATTTAGTCATTCTTTGTTCTTTATATTCTGTCCTATCTGCCAGGTCACGTTCACTCATCTTTGTAGACTTGCACACTTTTTCTTTCAATCTGGAACTATCTTTAACTTCTTTATTTAGCCATAGATGATACATCATTTCTTGAGAGTCTTTCTTTCTCACTGGAATAGATTTTTTCCAAAAATCTCCTTAAAAGTTTGCCATCACATCTCTATTGACCTGTTCCTTATCCTAATTTATCAATTAAATTCAGCCAGCTCTGTCTTTATGCCCTCATAATTGCCTTTATTTAAGTTTAAAACACACAGTCTTTGATCCATTCTTCTCTCTCTCAAATTGAATGTGAAATTCAATCGTATTATTTTCACTGTTACCTCGGGGCGCTTTCACTATGAGGTCATTAAGTAATTCCATCTCGCTGCACATTACCAGTTTCAATATAGCCTACTCTCTGGTTGGTTCTAGAACGTGCTGCTCAAAGAAACTGTCCTGAAAACATTCCATGAACTCACTCTTCAGGCCACTTTTGACAATCTGATTTGTCCAATTTAAGTGTAAATTAAAATCACCCATGATCATCACCAGACCTTTTTTACAAGCCCAATTATTTTTTTCCTGTATTCCTTGTCCTATGCATGGTTACAATTAGGGGACCTATAAACCAATCCCACTAATTAGCTCTCACCTCTACCAAAAATGATTCTATGGGTGGGATTTTCAGGTCCCCCTGCAGCATGTTTACCGGCAGCAGAGGCAGCTCACCATTGGCAGCCAATAAGATCTTCTGGTCCCAACAATGGCTGGAGCATTGTGTGTGGCTCACTTACACCACCACTGGGGAACCCACCGTGGGTGTCACTTTCAGCGGGACCAGAAGATCTACTGGTAGGAAGGGCTGCAAATCCCGCCCTATCTTGATTGCAAGAACCAAGGTAATCTCTCCCTATTATACCAATGTCATCTTGAATTAAGAGAGCTACCCCTCCACCCAGTATCTGGTCCTTCCTAAATATCATGTATTCTTGAACATATAGGTCCCAGTCTTTGTTATCCTGCAGCCATATCTCTATTATGGCTATCAGATCATATTTCTTCATTTTTACTTGTGCTGTCAATTCTTCTGTTATGTTATAAATGCTACATGCATTCAGATACAGAATCTTTAGTTCTGTCTTTTTGCTGTTTTTGTAACATCTAGCCTAATCTGTTCATGCACTCTTAGGTTCATACACCCTGTCCCTTTCTGCCATGTTCTGATCATCATTTCCTCTATTGCCACTATGTTCACTTGCCTTGTCTTGTCTATTCAATTTGTCACAACTTACCAAACTTGATCCCTCACCTACTACTTAGAATAAAGCCCTCTCCACCAGATGAAGACTGTCCCATCAGCACAGCTCCCACTTTCTCCAGTACTGGTGCCAATGCCCCATGAATCAAAACCCATTTCTCCCACACCAATCTTTTCAACTCTCTAGTCAGATTTCAGAATTGTGGTGTGCTATGTGTTTCTTTCTTGATCCCAAAGCCTGCCACCAACTTGGCTCCACATTCTAACTCCTTCCCTAAGCCCCTCTTGCCTTGTTACATCTCTACCTATCTTATTCATTCATTCGTGGGACATGGGCACCATTGGTTGGCCAGCATTTATTGCCCATCCCTAGTTGCCTGAGGGCAGTTGAGAGTCAACTACATTGCTGTGGTTCTGGAGTCACATGTAGGCCAGACCAGGCAAGGACGGCAGATTTCCTTCCCTAAAGGACATTAGTGAACCAGGTGGGTTTTTCCAACAATCGGCAATGGTTTCATGGTCATCAGCAGATTTTTAATTCCACATTTTTTGTTTAATTAAATTCAAATTCCACCATCTGCAGTGGTGGGATTCAAACCCGGGTCTCCAGAACATTAGCTGAGTTGCTGGATTAATAGTCTATCAATAATATCACTCAAGGCATCACCTCCCCTTTCTGAGAGCATTTCCTTCAAATCTATCTCTAACACCATACCTTTGGTCTGACATGCTCAACAGTGAAGTGCCTTGGGGCATTTAACTACATTAAAGGTGCTACATAAATTTACATTCTTATGAATGCTGGAAGATAAACTGCATCATAAACAATGTGGATTATTCACAGTCCGTTTGTACAACCAATCCAATATGAATATGTCAATTCCAATCAAAATTCAATAAACTGAATTCTATCGCTCAAGGATTTACACAAACCTGTGGTCCAGGAGGTATTAAATTATAAATCCAATGCAAGTGTCTTGTCAGATTACATCGGATTTGCAGTATGCTATTAATGCCTATCTGATGCGAGTGTCTGATTTATCAATCCAAAGGCCAAGATGGGAGAGTACTTAATCTGAAACATTGTTCCTGAAGCAGACAAAGCTGCAAATTCATAGTTCATATAATGGTACATGTAATGAAAAATAAACCACTGTAAAGAACAAGAACATATCTGAGCAAGGTGTGCTGCTTCATACTTTAAATAGGAGAGCAAACATTCGTAATCTTTCTGAGCAGCACCATTTAATACTCGAGGCAATAAGAGAGAACAAGTTGCGTCTTGCAAATTGTGGAGTTGCATTTTATATTTTTGATAAGAAAATACAATACCTCACTTAATTAGCATGAGACCACTATTTAATATTCTGGATTGGGGAATGGTATCATGCTTCAGTTAGCAGAGGTATATTTCATATTTTACTCAGAGAGTAACATTTCTTATTGCAAATAGCAGAAAGAATATTGTTGAATATAATAGGCAACAGAGTGGTACTATGTAATACATAAATAACATTACAAAGCCATTCTAATAATGGAAATACTATTTCACACCCCATTTATATTTATATGATGTGCTGAATTTCTCTTGCATACTGCACACTCATTCAAACATTAGTTGTAGAAGGGCTGATGGGCCAAAAGGCTGATGTCGTAGGGCCAGTGAACATCACAGCCAGGATTAAATGGTTTCCAAGTGCTACAATTAATATTTGGCATCTACAGTATTCCCATATAAAACTAATATAAATTCAAAAAAAGAAGCATTTACATTTAATTAGCATCTTTCATAACCACAGAATGCCCTCAAGTGCCTTTTAAGTGTAGTCGTCGTTGTAATGTAGGCAAGGTGGCAGCCAATTAGTATACAACAAGTTTTCACAAACAGCAATGTGATAATGACCATTGTTGTTGATGTTGATTGAGGGCTAAATAATGGTCAGGATACAGAGGATTGCTTCCCTGTTCTTGTTCAAAAGGAAGCCAGGGGATCTTTTATGTCCACCTGCTGAGAGGGCAAACTGGGCATTAGTTCAACATCTCATTCTAAAGCTGACACCTCCAACAATGCAGCACTCCCTCAGTACTGCACTTTACTATCAGACTCAATTTTTGTGTTAAAGTCCTGTAGAGGGACTTGAATCAACAACCTTCAGCGATAAGTGTCATAGCGGACAACATTTTGCTTCAAATACACAAAACTGTAAAAATAATTTCTAACATAGTGATTTCAGACTGACTTTACAAAAGTTGCTCAGCCTACCCTTCCAAATAGATTCTGCCCATTAATACAGATGGTCAAATGCTTAATCACAACATACAAAAGGACTAGGGGTTTGCAAAAGGTATAACTAACTACATTTCTCTCTTTGAATTTGAAGCAATCAGGGTTATTTTGAATTGCAAGCACAGACTTTTCACTCTTTCATCAAATTACTTGAAGTTCATAAAATATCGGAGCAGAATTAGGCCATTCAGCCCATCGAATCTACTTTGCCATTCGATCATGGCTGATATGCTCCTCATCCCCATTTTCCTGCCTTCTCCCCATAACCCTTCAACCCAGTGCCAATTAAAAATCTGTCTAACTCCTCCTTAAATTTATTTACTGTCCCAGCAGCCATCGCACTTTGGGGTAGCGAATTCCACAGATTCACAACCCTTTGGGAGAACCCTTTGAGGTTTCTCCTCAACTCTGTTTCAAATTTGCTAACCCTTATCCTAAGACTATGACCTCTTGTCCTAGAATGCCCCACAAGAGGAAGCATCTACTTTATCCATGCCTTTTATCATCTTATATACCTCAATTTTGTCTCCCTTCATTCTTCTAAATTCCAGAGAGTATATGCCTAAACTATTCAATCTCTCTTCATACGACAAACCCCTCATCTCTGGAATCAATCTAGTGAACCTCCTCTGAACAGCCTCCACTACCACTACATCTTTCCTCAAATAAGGGGACCAAAGCTGTGCACAATACTCCAGGTGCGTTTTAACCAATGCCTTGTATTCCTTTAGCTATAAATGCCAACATTTATAGCTAATGATTTGCAAGCAAATTTAGTTAATACACGTCATTTTGTACTGTTGTGCAGACCAACACCAGCCTCCGACATGCATCTAGAGCAAATAGACCACTATATATTAGTGAGCACGACATAATCTTATCAGTGGCCTACAGGCACTTTCAAAGCACCTAATAAACTAACATTACACATGTGCAAACTGGGCATGATATTTTACAGCACACTATGTCATGTTGACACGAGAGGTTATGAAAACATTAGTCAATTATGTCACTATGTAACATCATGACACCATCAAAACTTGCTATTACCACTTTTTCAGCAATGTTTTTATCAGTCCAAGTGCGGCTGCCAATGGCCAAGTATACTGATGAAAAATGATCTTACGTTACTAATGTAAAATGTTGCTTTCAGTTGCTACAGGAACCAATAGCCAAATAATGTATTAGTAACTCAAATCGTCACAAAAGAGCCTTATCCTATCCTCCCTTAATGTCTACATGTATTTTCGAGCTGAGTGACTAGCTAGCAACCAAGAGCAAGATACCCAGCTCATCTTTCCTTCCACTAGCCCAGAAGCACTGAAAGCAATTCCAATGGACCAACTTCTTTTGCTTTCTATTGACCATAGAAGCAGCTAGAGCTGGAATGAGATCAGCCTGTAGTCAGCATTTTGCAAACAACCTTAAGGAGATTTAAAGAGATAATAATGCGAGGACTCAATACTTTGTGGTCAGTCAATTTAGCTTTCTACAAATTGGCATAGTTGACTGGGCATTAGGTAGTGATTAAAGTGTATTTCAATACATCAGCACATATTACATTTGTTTTATTTATATTTTGCAGGCAATTCAATTCAAAGGCACTGGTTCGAAATAAAAATTAAAGCAGTATCAGACTCAAAATGCATCACATTGTAGGTAATCTTTGATATTTTAATGAGCACTGGGGAGTTCTTTTAGCATTACTGCAACCCAGGAAGTCTGACTGACAAAGATCTGAACTAGCAGCGCTGGCTTAAATGGATCTTTTAGCCTAAAAGAAAACGAAAGAACGATGACAGGAAGGCTGATTTTGACCAGAAGCCAGAACCTCCATTGTTGTTTTTAGCACTATAGGAAATCAACTTTAGCTGGTTCTGCATTTATAATTAGAAAGTAACAATAAGCCACATCCAAAAATATCACATTTTTAATTACCAGGACAGGTCAGGAGTGACAATATCCAAACCATAATGCAATAAAACTAAACAACTGAGCAACCTTTAAGTGTATACCACTGTGAAAACCATGACTGATCATGTTCCCTGGAGCGAACCCCAGAATATATTGTTGGTATGAATTTCTCACACTGACCTTGATGTCTTTCCCCTCAGTCTTTATTATAATTACAATTTATTTCCCCAGCACTTTTACGAATATTATGCATTTTTATTCTTTCCTAAGACAGAAGTGTACAAAACAACATTCAGAAATTCACAAAGCATCCTTGGTAAAGTTTGTTTTCTCCTCTCTACTTCTGGAATTGTAATGTAATACATCTTCAGAGAATACCATAGTCCGTAACAGCTCCCCCAGTTACTCCGTTGGCAAATTTACTGCCCAATGTGGAATTGAGTCACATGGACCAAGAGGGTCACAGATTTGATTTACACTCGGAGCTCACGACAAGAATGACTACCAGGAGCTTTACAATTGACTTTAAACGCCTGGGCTCAGGCCAGAAAAAAAGTCAGCTTGTATTCCTGTTTCTGGTGGAAAACAGGGGTGAGTGACAAGATTTCCCCAGATATAATAGATTTTGCAGCCAAATAGTCTGCCATTAATGTCAAGGCTGACACATTAAGAACGGCTATTTGGGTCAAGACTCAGGGTCGAACATTCAGAAAACCCTGACATGACAAAGAGCCAGCACCTTCAAGGAAAAAATTTAAATGATAAAAACAACTGACAGGATGTACTTAAATAATTGATTAAACAACATATATCAAAGTTAATAATAAACTGAAGTAATGGGCGGAAACCTCCCATTTTGAGAATAAATGTCGAGGTGGGTGCAGGGACGTGTACTGTTTCTCGCTGCAGTGGCTAGCAGGGAAACACAACAAACCTTCTGGCCCAAAATCATTAATTATGAACCTGGGTGTTTCATGCCATGTGCAGTGGCCGGGCCAGGTCTGGGTGCAGCATAGTCGACCGACTTGTCTGGGTGCCAAACTGAAAAGGCATCCAACTGACCCAATATTGAAGAAAGAAAGTGGACATCCTGAAAATGATCTCCAGGAACACTCTCAGGTTGGAAGATGGACCCTTTCCCTGGATACCTAATCTGAAAGGTCCACTCGCAGATGCTCCTAAACAACAGCTCCAGGGTCCAGGATTGTGAGCCTCTATTCTGAACTCCAGACAGCCCCAGACATTGTTAAGAGGAGTCCCGACATCTGCACGCCGCATTGTACGAATGTGTTTCACGCCAATGTGTTTTCCCACCAGCAATGTGGAGAATCTGGTGGAGGTGGTTGGAGTTTCAGCTACATACTATTAATAGAATGCAACTGAGGTTCATGCTGTCTTCTGGTGGATTTTCCAACTCTCCATGGTGGGCATCAGTGGTAGATCCTGCTGTAAATTCACACAGGTGCAAAACCAATTTATGGCCCTCCTGTCATCTTTTCCCACTGTACCTGCCATCAAACATGCTGGCAAGGGCTTTGGAGAATTCCGCCACGTGTCTCTAAGATAGCAAAATGTCCATTTTGTTAATATGCCTCTGGAAGTAGTTTGGGGTGTTTCACTTAGGACAGGGACTTTAAAAAGTTGTGAGAGAAAAGAAATGTAACTGAAAATATTGGAGCTTTTCCAAGTACTTTTGCCTTGATGAAGTGCTATCAAGGATACAAAAATATCTTTATCATTGTCAACTCCTTTTCAATTATAAAGGAAGAGTCTCCATGGATCCCACAGCATCACAGACCAAGGTTTTTATAGATCTTTCCATCATCAACAGATCAGGTTTCTGAAATTCTGGCCTAAGTGAAAATAATCAATAATGTGGACAGAAAGTGCCATACTACATGGTAACCTCCGTACCTAAATTTCTGGTATCATCTCCCAATTGGCAAAGAAGCTTCCTGTTGGAAGAGAAACAGTGTTCTACTTGACCACAAGCTCCAACCCTATATTTTCTTCATGGGAACTGCCAATTTCCAGCTCATTCTGCGGCTGGGATTTTGTGCCCGCGGAAACCACAAGCGCAAACAGCGAATTCCCACGAGAGTCAGGAAATGAGAATCTCCCCAGCAAAATCTCATTTTGAGATTTCCCCCCCCCCACCCCACACTACTTGCACAGTTTTGCAGACTAATCCCTGGAAGGGCAGGATTGTTTTATGGGGACAGATTGAGAAAACTGGGCTTGTATTCTCTATAATTTTGAAGAATGAGGAGTGATCTCATTGAAATTTATCGAATTCTTACAGGGCATGACAGGGTATATGACAGTAGGACTGGTTGGTGAGTTTTGAACCAGGTACGTAGTCTCAGATATGGGGCAGGCCATTTGAGACTGAGATGAGGAGATATTTTCACTCATGATGGTGAATCTGTGGAATTCTCTACCCCAGAGGACTGTGGAGGCTCAATTATAGAGCATGCTCAAATCGGAAATCGATAGTTTTCTAGATACTGATGACATCAAGGAATACAGAAAAACATGGGAAGATGGAGTTGAGATAGATCAGCCATGAACTAATCAAATGGTAGAGCAAGCTTGCTACACCAAATGGTCTACTCCTGCTCCTGTGTTTGTCCATCACCCTTATGCTTACTGATCTACATTGGCTCCAAATGCAACAAAATGTGGAAGTTAAAATATCACTCTTGCTTTTAAATTTCTTCACAGCCTGTCCCTTGCTGTCTAATATGTTCCAGCTCTTGAATGCCTGCAAGACTGTCTTTTCTCTGAATCTGGCTTCTCGTGCCTACACCCTCCCTTCAACCCACCAATGATAATGATGCCTTAGCATCTCGGCTGCATGTTCAAAATAGGCTCTGTGTTCTCAATTCTCTCTTTAAACCACCCCACCCAATTTTCCTCTGCTCTTTTAGACCACCTATCTCTTTGATCAATGGACTCAATGGGCCAAATGGCCTCCTTCTGCACAGTAAGCATTTTAACAACACCAGGTTAAAGTCCAACAATATCCAACAATATCTTCGTCAGAGCAGCGAAGGAGCAGCGCTCCGAAAGCTAATGGCATTTGCTACCAAATAAACCTGTTGGACTTTAACCTGGTGTTGTTAAAACGCTTACTGTGTTTACCCCAGTCCAACCCCGGTATCTCCACATCACTCCTTCTGCACTGCAGGGTTTCTACGATTCTATGAGCTTGCACATTCATTATTGTGCAGCAAGTATTTGAAACAGCTAAACACATGCCATAATGTCATCTAAAATTTGTCATATCGTAATATCTCCATTGTAAATTGGAGCACTTGAAATGCGATAGCATACAAGGCTACCCACCAAGTGCTGGAAAATGAGATTTGAACAGATCACTGCTTGATGGCCAGCACAGACACAATGGACCAAAGGGCCTCTTTTTGTGCTGTAACACCTCATGTCTACAGACAAACGGATCATCAGCCCTCTATAATCCTATTTATAAGGCCATATGGGGATTTTGTGCCCCGATTTGCTGTGGCATGAATGGCAATGGGGGCACAAGAGGCCAAAAACAAGATCCATGAAATCTCTCAATGTGATTGTCCCTGCCCACCAATGATGTAATGGGGTAACAGCCATGTACTGAGAGGCGGTGGCATAGTGGTATTGTCAAGGGACTAGTAATTCAGAGACTTAGGGTAAAGCTCTGGAGACCAAGGTTCGAATCCCACCAAAACAGATGGTGAAATGTGAATTCAATAAAAAAACTCTAATGAGAATCATGAAACCATTGTTGATTGTTGTAGAAGAACCCAACTGGTTCACCAATGTCCTTTTGGGAAGGAAATCTGCCATCTTAACCTGGCCTGGTCAACATGTGACTCCAGACCCACAGTAATGTGGTTGACTCTTAAATACTCTCTGAAATAGCCTAGCAAGCCACTCAGTTCAAGGGCAATAAAAGCTGGCTCAGCCATGACGTCCACATTCCATTAATGAATTTTTAAAAATGCAATTACAGGGACTGCATTTAAATATATTTTAATATTATGAGTGGACTTCCTCGTTGTATCGTTCCCCCCACATTCATATCTCCCCCCACACCGATGAGGGGAGATGACGATGAGGTTTACGACAGTTCTGGACCAACGTGAAAGGTGAACAGAACCCACTGAGGGTGCACAGGTAAATACAGCCTCTGGGGGAAGAGAGCTATGCCTTGGCAGTTCCCAGGCATTGCCCCCTGGCACTAAGGGGACAGTGCCAAAGAGGCTTCTGCCGGGGGGTGGGTTCTGTATCATGTTGGGGGTTGGGGTGGGAGGGTGGGGTGGGGGGGGGAGTAGCGTTTTCTGTGCGCATGCACATGGTGGGGGATCTTTTCTTCTCATTCTGCTTGATCGGGATGCCTTTTCCTCTCTTTGGAAGAGTGATGTTGCCAGCGGGGTGGGCCAGCATGGGACCTGCGTCCAACATTTCTTCCCCTCCAGTGTTTAAAGATTCAGTGGGAAAAGCAGGCAGCGCAGCTGGCTGGCTATGTCAGGGTTCCTTCGGTACCAGCAATCTTAAGGCACACTCAATCGACTCTTAACACAAACAGCGCTGGACACCATGCATCCAATACAAGGTCTTTAATTACTTGTGCACAAGAAGAACTCCCCTCCCCCATGGAAATGGCCAGAGCAGTTCTGAAGTTACAGAGAAACAGCTCAGCAGTTATAGTCAATTACAGCAGATCAGGAACAAGAGATTTTTCACATCTTTCAATGACACACATATTTTCCAATTAAATCCTGGCTTTTCGTCCTTTCTCATTCGATGAAAAATTGACTTCTGCTAATCCTGTATTTGCATAGCATATCCCCATATCTGGCCTTTGGTATTAGCTATGGAAAAAAATCTGGTCTTGCTCACCCTCTGATGAAGACCAAAAAGCAAAATGTTATGGGGCCTATGCAGAATAGCAGAGACTGACTCCTTTTGAGGATCAGTAAGCTGATAAACATTTTCCACCACTGTACAGAGAAGGCATGAAACTTTAATTTGAACACTTTAACTTCCGCACAATTTAATTTCCAAACTGTGAAACTTCAATCTGGATATTTTAACTTCCACAGCTACGCACCACTTCTATCACCTGAGACAAGACCTTGATAAACAAACAGAAAATTCCCCCCGATAATTCTTAAAATCTTCAAGTTCCATTTCAACATGTATAGGACATTTAATATCGATAACTGCAAATTGCTTGCAGAACCAGATTATGGGATAATCACCACAATAGGGTTTTATTTACAGACCCAACATAAACTATAATCCAGGTGATATGCAGTCATGAAGGATTTTCCTCCCCTCAAAGATTTTATGGCTCTTAAAACTTTTAGCAGCAGGAATATACTTTTTAAAATACATGTATAACTCTCACATTTATGGTGATTTGCACAAACCTTAACCATCGCAATGACAGAAGCAATCACAAGGTTGTTGCATCGAGCTTAGCAGTGACTAATGAGTTAGGGGAGTTGATGAAAAGGCAGGGGTTCTACAAGAAAAAACAAACAGCTACCTTTTGCAGCAGCCTCAGAAAGCAGTCCATTAGGCTACGCCCACCAAAAGAAAAGAACGTGAGGATTTAAAGCAGCCTCACAGCTGTCAGAAATCAGTCCAAGCTCCAAGGCAACTGAGCCTGCAACCCCAAAACCTTGTCTCACCACCCCAACAGGGGTTGTGACCAACAGTTTGGGAAACCCTGCAGTAAACGTCATAGACATTTAAAGCTCAGGAGGCGGATATTCAGTCCACCGTGTCCACATCGGTCAACAAGGATTCATTGGAAAGAATATTGTGCCCTATATATACTGAGGGTGTTGCTGAAAATTACATTTGAAGTGAAATTGCAGCACTTCTGCAGTGAAAGGTCAATGAAACAAGGAAAGGTTATTGACTCTGACTGGAATTGAGAAGAGGTTGAGAGAAATAGAGAGAATGCACAAGTATACAAATCCTCTCCCCTCATTCTCAGTTTTTGGGGTTCTGCACAGAACTGGAATCAGAGATTAATTTAAATCAAGTGGATCGGGCAGGCAATTTAATACATTCTGAGCAGACCTCATTATAAACCACCACAAACAATGTACAGCTTCAGTCATTCAAACCCAAATGTGATCTTTGTGGAGCTGAAAGTAAAAATGCAATCTCAGATAACTGTTAATCAATAACATGTTGCTTCTACAACTGTATACACTGAACATTTTGTTGTCAATGACAAACATCTTGTGAAGGAACCTAAATTAATCAGACCATGTGACTATCTATATGCAGCAACAATAATTCATTTTCTTCTGGAAATTTTATCACAGTGAAGCTTGTCTGAAGGCACTTTTGCATTGATTGAATTCACTCCCAATATCTACTAAACTAAATGCCATAAAAACCAGGTAGGAATCAGAGAACAAAGGTTAGAAACATAAACAGCACATGTCCATCTCCACTGGTTTTTCTTTGCAGGATCCTGCAAAGGATGCTGTTAAAAGCAGGCAGCAACACTGGGATGATGCAGGCCTCCACCTGAGCATCATTTTCCCACAACTTACTAAGCAAACCATAAATGCTTTAAATTGCCTCCATCACTTTACTTAAAGAACTTCAACAAGCTTCTTCCAGAACTACAATAGCATCTTAATTACGGTGTTCCTCAGGGGTGGGGAGGAGGTTGTCATGTCATCACTTTCCGTAACCAAGTATTTTATTGCAGGTTTATTGCGAGGTTCCAACTGAGCTCTTAAATCTGTCTGGAAGCAGAATGGAAACAATTCAAGTCTGGTTTGGGAGCGTACAGAATGTTTTTTGAAGTACGACGACCCACAGTCAGTAGGGTTCACTGGCTGCAAAGATTCAGTCACATTCTCTTCTGGCAAGTGAGCGACAGCAGGAAGTGCCAGCAAGAGAACTGATGTTTTTCAATTGCTCTAATAGACTGTTAAAAGTCTCTTGGAGTGTTCACAGTTTTACAGCTGACTCAGGATAAGCAACAATAATGAATTCCACGCGGAAAGAGGATGAAACATTACATTTCCTACAGTCATCACTCACATTAATTATCTCCCAAAACTGTGGTGTCGTCCATTGTACACCCAATGAAGAAGATTACAGGTTACAAAGTCCATTTTCTGTGACAGACTTAAAAAGCATTGTGTATAGGAACATAAAAGCTGGCTGCTGACTGCAAGATGACGTGAAGATGTTAAAAAAACTCATAGGCTGATTATTTGTTAATTTTAACATTGGTCGTATATGATGGCAGGGTAATGCTGGCAACTGGAAGAGTGGAAATAAATCAGGAATGTATTCCATCTACTATAGTTTGCTTCCTTTGCAACTAACTGAAACACCTTTTAAACAGGATAAGCTATGGTAACAGCAGCCTCTTTTATATTCAGTAGGTTTACACTACGATTGCTGTGCGCTGCATCTGGATCATGCGGCATGGCACTCCATTGATACCAATTTAAACACACCATGTTTTCCTGGCTCCAGTGCCTCTCTGGTGTAATGAACTGAATAAGACTAACACATGCTCAACTGCAAGCAGCCATTATTGAACAAATATTATTTACGCTTTCCCAACGGAGGGGCAACAAAGAGGGCAATATGATAGAAAGCTCAGATCTTGCACTATATCACAGTCTCCATCTTGCCCTTCATCATCCATTCCAATCGTTTGGTCTTTGAGAACAGCTTTAATATGAATGGTCAATAATCACATTCAAATGAGGTAGCAGCCATTAGTCTGGGCAGGCAAGGTTTTGTCAAAGGTGAAAATGCTTACGGACAGGACAAAACAGTCAGACTGGTCTAAAGGAGCTTAAACATAGATCATCATGTTTTTATAATGATAGAAGCGCCAATCACTTATAAGGGATTGTGCAAACATGTTGGGGGTTCATTCATTTAGAATAGGCACATGGGAACATTTATTCATAGATAAGAAGCAGGAAGATACCAGCAGCAGTCTGTGTATATATGCTCTGCTCAGAACCAAAAGTGGAACTAAGACTGGATCGCATGATAGATTTCCCTTCTAGTGGTGTCATATTAATATCCCTTAAAGGCACACTAAAATATCCTCTTACTTTTTAATGATACCTTCTTCCATAGAAGGTGAGAGGTCACACGACACCAGGTTATAGTCCAAAAGGTTTATTTGAAATCACAAGCTTTCAGAATGCTCCTTCTTCGTCAGGTGAAGTGGAGCAATGTGCGCAGGCACGGAATATATAGGCGGCCTGATGATAGCCTGACACTAGCAGGTAATCAAGACTGTCAAAGGATGTAGACATGTTGGCAAGTCTTTGCAAGTAATCATGAGTGCTAATGGACAAATGCACGCAGTTAAGTATAATCAGTACGTGTAAAGAGTCAACAAGCTGTATAACAAGGGAAGGGATGACCTAAGAACCAATAGTTTAAGGCAGAGAGATAATTATAAACAATCAAAGAGTGAGATGGTGCTGAAATACTATGCAAGCTAATTCAGGTACAGAGATCATCACACATAATCAGGGTATGCATGGTGTCAGAACAGGACAGTCAGGGAGATTTTTCCCCCACTGAATAATATGGTGGGGTTACATGTAGAGCGGCATGAACCCAAGGTCATGGTTGAGTCCTCATGAATGTGGAACTTGGCTATCAGTTTCTGCTCGGCGATTCTGCATTGTCTTACGTCTCGAAAGCCGCCTTGGAGAATGCTTACTCAAAGATCGGACACTGAATGTCCTTAGAAACTGAAGTGTTCTCCGACTGGGAGGAAACACTCCTGCCTGGCGATTGTTGCACGGTGACCATTCATCCGTTGTCGTAGTGTCTGCATGGTCTCGCTGATGTACCATGTCCCAGGGCGTCCTTTCCTGCAGCGAATGTGGTAAACTACGTGGCCAAGCCGCATGAGTACGTACTGTGTACCTGGCAGGGGGTGTTCCCACATGTGATGGTGGTATCTGTGTCGATGATCTGGCATGTCCTGCAGAGGTTACCATGGCAGGGTTGTGTGGTGTCGTGGTCGCTGTTCCCCTGAGGGCTGGGTAGCTCGCTGTGAATGATGGTCTGCTTGAGGCTAGGCAGCTGCTTAAAGGTGAGTAGTGGAGGTGCAGGGATGGCCTTGGTGAGATGTTAGTCTTCATTCATGACATGCTTAAACTGCAAAGAACCTGGCTTAATTTCTCCATTCTGGGGAAGTACTGTAAGATGAAAGGTACTCCGTTGGTCGTGTCCCGTATTTGTCTCCTGAGGAGGGTGTTGCGATCTTTCGTTGTGGCATGTCGGAACTGTCGATCGATGAGTTGTACATCGTATCCCGTTTCTACGAGGGCATCTTTCAGCGTCCGCTGGTGTCCGTCAGGTTCCTTAGAATTCTTCCATGGAAGTCTAACTACTTACAATACATGTTCATATTTAGTTACCATTACCTAAGTGTATGGAACTGATTGATCTACGAGTCTCTAAAGCATAGGGATAAACTGCTGCTACACCTGGAAGTCTTGTCTGAAGGTTTATTTCCTTGTTCATGATGATCTGTCGGACTGCCAATCTTGGATGTATTACTGGTTGCACTTAGGATTGTGCCCACTATTTTCCTGATAATAGGACTGCATGGTGATAACAGAGCTGCAATGGATCTGATTTGTCCTCAGTTACGTTGCACCGTTGCACATTTGTATTGACTTCATAGGACCTCGGTTCTGAACTAATCCATGCCACATCAGCTGGTTGCCACATGTCTGCTGTTGGATACTGGATCCAAACTTGTTGTCTCGATTATAAACCTGGCAATTGTGTATCAGCATTTTTGTCATGCACATTTCGTCATGTTTTCTTCCAGTTTTAAAAGTTGCTCTCTAGTTTCTGACAGAGTAGAATAGGTATAAATAGGTGAATTGTTACAAAAAGTGACCAAAAGAGAAAATGCTGGAAAATCTCAGCAGGTTTGGCAGCCTCTGTAAGGAGAGAAAAGAGCTGACGTTGCGAGTCCAGATGACCCTTTGTCAATGCTAAAAGGCATAGAAAGTGGGAGATATTTATACTGAGGGGTGAAGGAATGAAAGATGAGTCATAGCCACAAAAACAAGGGGAAAGGCTGTTAATGGCAGTCCATAGAGAGAATAAAAGGTGTGAATGGCCAAACAGCAGGGAAGCTGAAATCAGAGGGTAAACTGTGACAGATGAAGATGTGAAGGGAGGGGCAAGATGGGTGGGAGAGAGGTAAAACTGAGAAAAAAGGGGAAAAAGGGAAGCAAAGGGGGAGAAAAGGTAAGAAAAAGGGGGATAAAATAGGGGGAAAGAGTTGGGGGGGGGAATAAATTGTTATGCACTGCTCTGCCAAACGTGAGCTCTACTGATGAAGGAATAGTTGCACTTTAAGAATTGCTCTCAGATGCAGTGTTGCAATGTATAGACATTTCTTGGTCTGTCTGAGAATTAGGGATTTCACCATGCAAATCATTCATTCAGCTAGGCCATTAGCTCTAAGGTAATGAGGAGAAGTAGCAGCGTTCTAGGAAGTGGTCAACAATTGGGGTTGTACTTAGGACCTGTAAGCTTTGTTGACCTGCAGACCCAGATTTTCTGGAATGCTTCCATGGCAATGGATGTAATTACCAACTCAAACAATTCTATCTGCTAATTTTGCATTTTAAAAATCACAGTATATACCCTTTTCTATGCACCTGCTGACAAAGTAGCCTCTGGATTCTGTCAACTGTTGTCGAAATAATGTGAACTCTAATCAATGAATATCAAAGTTTAATCAGATTCTGAAGCAGTCTCCCAATGTAGTCCATATTTTGGGGAATCCTTCATCTGTTCTGTTGTTAATCCTGATGTGCCCAGCTTGTGTTAACCTTCATTCCCAAATGTTAAGCAATTTCTTATGGCTTGCTTGTTGGGATCAGCTATGTCTAAATGAAAAAACGATAGCTCCGTACAGTATTTCAACATTTTGAATTCAAATAGCAGGTCTGCTGCATCCCAGTTCAAACTGGGGGATTTTGTGGGCATTCTGACAATATCACTTTGGCCTTCCTTCTCCGATATTACCTGGGATGGCTGTCGCTGTAGCCACTACTGTGACTTTTTCTGAAGTTCCACCTGCTATAATCGGAACCTTCTCTGGTCTGATTTAGAGTGAGAGGTTTACAGCATGGAAATAGGCCCTTCAATCCAATTTGTCTATGCTACCCAGTATTTACCATTAAGCTGGTCCCAATTGCCCATCTTTCATTTCTATGAGAGTTTATTTTTGTTTGACTCTCCCTCGCTCATTATCGATCCAGCCCACACCCTGGCCACTCTAACCCGGTGCTGGTCCTCTGAACATTGAACTAACCGATTATCCACAGCAATCACACCACAAGGGGTCCATCTGCATACCAGCTTCTATTTGAGCACTAGCTTGGCACTGTGTCCTCAAGGTTTTTCTGTGCAGTCACCATGCTGCAGTTTCAACTCTCTCTGATGTGCGGCTTTATTGTGGTCTGATCAGAATGTTAAGGGTCATTTCATGCCATGTAGCACGATCTAAGACTGTTCCTTATGTCACACCTGTACTTAACCTTGCTGCCAGGCTAATTGACCACCGCTGAGCACCATGTTGTGTGTTTATAATGATATAGCACCAATCACTCATAAGGGAATGTGCAACCAAGTTGTAGGTGCGTTTATTTAGAATAGGCACTTGGGAACATTTATACATTGGTAGAAAGCTTGAAGGCACCAGCAGCAGAACTGCGTGTGCTCTGCTCAGAACCAAAAGTGAAACTAACAACAGGTTGCATGACATGCCTTGTTCTATTGATGTCATGCTGCTCTCCTTTAAAGGCATATTACAACAGATTGATGTCATGAGAATGGTTTATCACACAGTGTAGATCAGACAAGAGGAGATTTTGAGGAATTGCGTGCAGGATTTGCAATGACAATACAATGATTCCAAGGTAAGAAATGTGAAATGGGATGAAGTGCTGAAACAATGCAAGAAAAGTAGGAAGGAATCTGAAGCGAGATCTGTTGAACAGGTTCATCACCATGGTCTGGAAAAGTCAGGTTAAGGAACTTACAGGCGGGCAGGGAAGCTTCAGTTTTTATTGTGCAGGAGAATAAAAACAAATTGGTCCAAATATTTCTAAAAGGTCAGCCAAGGTTCCTCCTCCTAATCACTCTCCACTGATGTCTGCTAGAACTGCATGCATGTGACAATTGTACAAAAACAGAACCAGCCCAAGCATGAACCTTGGTGACATTCATGGTTTAGTGTCCTATACAAAGAATGCTAATTAGGCAAGTGGTCAGTGCCTATAAAACGTGAACAGGATGAAAGCGATAGAAGAAATTTTAAAAGGCGCCAAGATGGTTTAAAGATCTTTACACTGCAACTTGAAATGAACTGGTAAAAAAGGGCTTAATTTATTGGAATTAATTTTCCTTTAAGTCATGTAATCACTTGGCCGCAATCACACAGGTGACAACACATTTTTCTCTAAGAGTGAATGCTGAGAGGAAGTTTAACTTTAGAATCTAGCTTTAGGCAGGGATAACACAGTGGCATTTTGAAGGGAATATGGAAACAGCTGTTCTTTAAAAATGTACGAGTAGCCTTCTGTCATTGCCTCAGTGTTCAACATGAGAGACCATCTGTTACACAGTCACTCATCCAAAGAATTAATAGAACTCAGTATAGATTTTCACCTGTAAAATCAGGTTCTACAAAAAATTCAATTAAAAAAAGCATCAAGACAGGATGGTGGCATCCCAGCATACAGCATAATTTAAAAAGGAAAATAAGTTTAAAACTAATGAAAAAAAAAGGGAATTGGGACAGGACCCTTTTGAAAGAGGGCTCCAACACCCCTGCCATCACATGATATAGCAACTTATATTTATGCAGCAGTAATGTAATATAATTAAACATTACAAAGCGCTTCAATACAACACCAATACCAATACAATAGTCTTAAGCTCCCTTAACCCACACACTCTGACTGCTTTGTTCTATCCTTATTCCAACGCATTTGGAAACAGCCAGAGAATAAAGCGTTATGCAAACACAACATGATTTGGAAGTTATGCTTGCTACATCAAACTAACAAAGTGATGACGCAAGATTCTTATCTGTAGGAGAGCAAGCCTTGAAGCTGCACACACTCGTATGCCTACTTCATGAACCCAGACACAACTGGCCTGGGCTGTTTTACAAGTGGGTGTTGTCAAATAATGTTTTTCTGCAATAACATTTAAAAACTTAAATGTTAGGGAGCAAATTCCCGAGCTTGGGACCCGAGCAGCTGAACGCACAACCTCCAATGCTGAAACAAATGAAATCAGGAATGATTAAGCAGCTAGAATTAGGAAGAGGAGATACATTTCAATATACGAGAAACAACAAGGGGACAGGCCACATTGGATTTAATAATGAATAAAGGGACAGATTTAGTTAACAACCAAACAATGTTTGAACTTGTATTTAATAGTGGTCATGGTATGATCAAGTGCAATGCAGTACTTAAAAGGGAGAAAGTTGAAATAGTTAAGATTCTATATTTAGGTAAGGCTAACTTTAAAGGGATGTGATAAATGGTTTCCCACCAATATCAGTGTTAACAGTGAGGAGGAGAGACAGAGACGCTGATACGCTGGCAGAATGGGCAGACACATGGCAGATGGAATTTAATGCAGAGAAGTGCAACATGAGCCATCTTAGGATGAAGAATGAGGAAAGGCAATGAAAAATAATGAATACATTTCTAAAGGGGTGCAGCAGCAGAGGAACAAACAAACATGTGAATTAGGAGCAGAAATAGGCCATTCAGCCCCTTGTGCCTGCTCCACCATTTAAGAAGATCATGGCTGATTTGTTTGTGTTTTGAATTCCACGTTCCCATCCACCTCCAAAAACCTTTGATTCCCTTGCCTAACAAGAATCCATCTACCCTCATCTTAAAAATCTTAAATGACCCCATCACCACTACCTTTTGAGGCAGAGAGTTCCAATGTTGCAAAACCCTCAAAAGAAATTGTCCTCAACTCAGGCCTAAAAGGACAACTCCTAAACAGTGCCCCTAGTTCTGGAGTCGTCGACAACAGGAAACATCCTTCCCATGTCCAGCTTATCAAGACCATTCAGGATCTTATATACTTCAATCAAGTCACTCCTCACTCTTCAAAACTCCAATGGAAACAAGCCAGTCTGTCCAACCTTTCCTCAGAAGAAAATCCACTCATTCAAGATAACAATCTGGTAAACCTCCTTGGAACCTCCTCCAACGTGCTTATATCCTTCCTTGAATAAGGAGACCAAAATGGCACTCCTTATTCGAGATGTGATCTCATCAATGCCCTGTATAACTGAAATGTAATATCCTTACTTTTACGTTCAATTTCTCTCATAATAACGGATAGCATTCCATTGGCCTCATTAATTACTTGCTGTACCTACATACTAACTTTTTGTGACTGGTGTACTAGAACACCTAGATCCCTCTGCACTTTGGCATTCTGCAGTCATTCTCCCTTTTAGTAATAATCTGCTTTTTTATTCTTCCTGCCAAAGTGAACAACTTCACATTTTCCTATATCGTACTCCAAAATTTTTGGCCACTCACTCAGCCGATCCATATCCGTCTGCAACTTACTTTTGTCCTCTTCACATACTTTCCTACCTGGAAGTTTGGCTGCACAAATCATTGAAGGTGGCAGGGCTGGGTTGCGAAGACACTTAATACAACAATACACTTAATACACTTAATACACTTAAGACAATTTACTACCAAATAAACCTGTTGGACTTTAACCTGGTGTTGTGAGACTTCTTACTAATTTATAAATAGAGGCAGAGAGTACAAAAGCAAGGAGGTTATGGTGAAACTTCATAAAATACTCGTTTGGCTGCAACTGAACTATTGTGTTCAATTCAGGGCACCACTCTTTAGGAAAGATATGAAAACATCAGAGAGGGTGCAGAATAGATTTATAATAATTCCAGAGATGAGGGACTTCATTTACTAGGACAGAGTGAAGAAATTGGGACTGCTCGCCTCAGCGAAGAGAAAGGTTGAGAAAAGATTTGACGGATGTATTCAAAATCAGACGACTCCCGACATAGTAGAACCAAAGCAACGTGAGAAAAAACTTTAGTACACAGCAAATGGTTTGGATCTGGAACCCCCTGCCTGAGAACGTGGTGGAGGCAAATTCAATCACAGCTTTCAAAGCGAACTAGATAATTATCTGAAGACAAAATATTTTCAGAGCCACGGGAAAAAAAGCAGAGGAATGTAACTAGTTGAGTTGCTCCTGCAGAGAGCTGGCACGGACACAACAGACCGAATGGCCTCCTTCTGTGCTGTAATCTTTCCATGATTCTATGAAAATATTCTTTGAAACAGAATGCTGCCCACAACTTAGGCAATTGCTAACTACTGTCCAAAATTCACTCGAGGGCAGGATGAAGTGGGATTGTGGCTTAATTTCTGATGCTAGCTTTAGTCATTCTTATCTCTTTGATATGAAGTGGGTGTTGCCAGCAAGGCCAGCATTTGTTGCCCATCCCAAATTGAACTGAGCGGCTTGCCAGACCATTTCAGAGAGCAGCTAAGTGTTTTTCTTATTTTTTATTGGTAGCTTTCAGTACTTTATTTCTAATCAAAAAAGACAATTCAAATCAAGTCCAATCATGGTCCCCACATGAGGGACAAACAAGCTCCAACCTAATAAGACAAAACATTGCATTCCATCTTGAGCTCGATCAAACAAGATCCAAGCTGAGGCATTGTCAAAAGGCTGAGATGGCTTTTTACCTCATTTGTTACCCTGATCCTTTATTCTAAACTAACTTTGGGAAACCATCATCACTGGCATCAGCACATCCCCAGTGCAATGGGCTAACCTTGTGCCTTGTCTGATTGGTGACTTTCCCCTGCCAGGTAAGCATGAGAACCCTGAATCACATTCAGGCCAGACCTGGTAAAGAAGAGATTTCTTTCCCTAGAGGACATTATTGAACCATTTACAACAATTGACGATAGCTACATAGTTACCATTACTGAGACCAGCTGAATACTCCAGATTTATTAATTGAATTAAAATTCTCGCAGCTGCCCTGGTAGGGTTTGAACTCATGCCTCCAGAGCATTAACCTGGGCCCCTCGATTACTGTTCCAATGACGTTACCAATACCCCACTATCTCAACCGACTATTGATGCAAGGTCAGATTCATCTAATAAAGGGCTAGTTCCCAGAGATACACAAACCATTTAGAATGTTAATTACAATCACTCCGTGCGGAATATATACAAGTCTATTTCTCTCCAGAGAAGCTCCAGGCATAAGTATGAATACACACAGCCTCTTACAGAGCAATGCTGATGTCCAAGGACAAAAATGACACACAATTTGCTTGCCTTGATTGATATCATAAGCAGCAGGAAATTGATGAACTTGAATAGAAATTGTATTATTCATGTATACATGCTATGCAAAATAAGCCAGTTTGTTAGTATTCAATCAGCCTGATCTTATCATCATTCCTTTTATTAATTGTGGAAAATGTATGTAGTAGTGTAATCAAGATCAAAGTACCCAGTGTACACAACAAAATAAAATGGAAAGACTTGCATTCAAAAAACACCTTTCACACCCTCAGGATGTCCCAAAACACTTTGCAGCCAATCAGGTATCTTTGAAGTGCAGTCACTGTTGTAATTTTGGAAAAGCATCACCAATTTGTGCATGGCAAGGCTCCACAAACAGCAATGTGATAATCTGTTTTTTGTGATGTTAATTGAGGGATGAATATTGGCCAGGAAACTGGAGGTTAATTTCCTACTTTTCCCATAGGATATTTTACATTCACCTGATAGAGCAGCTGGGTCCCCAATTCAACATCTCAATGAAAGATGGAAACTCCAAAGAAAGATTTAGTTTGAAACCCTGGGTCACACCTTCAATTGACAAGATATTTGGCGTAAAGGCACATGCTTGATGATAAAAAAAATGAAAGGTCCACTTAAAAAGTGACCAGACGTGCTGAACCCAAGAGAATATGAACAATTGGAATTTGTGACAGCTCTTCCATCTGAAACATTGACAGGGTCCAGCATCACTGTTCCTTTCGTGAATATACAAACAGAACAGAGAGGGTGGGTATATATAAAGTTGATAAAATTCTTTTTTTTTAATGAACTTCTGCAATTCCATCTCTCTCCCCCCTCTTCTGAATGCAGCACTTCCAATGGTACACACAAAGCAGACAACCATCTGGCTCATTTATTCACCTTTGTCATAGTTGACAAGTGGCACATAAATTTTTAACAAGGTGATTAGTCATGATGGGAGATCTTAACAATTAGCAGAAGGTGCTTATGGTTATCTTCCTTTTACAGCAGCCACAGAGCATGGTGTAATAGGAAGGAAGATTAGACTTACATAGCTTCGAAAATTTGTTAAAGTCTGATGAGAGCAGCATAAAAATTGACATAATTGTTCTTCAGGGCCATAAATGTAGCTTTTCCTTCTCTAATTAGTGACAACCAGATTGACCTTTTCTGGTGTAATTGTAACTTCGGTATAGTAATTGGACAAATCCACCACCTCACTCATTTAAGTCAAATACAAGACCAACCTCCATCACCAGTGATTTCTGCATTAACATTCATTAATCAGCTTTGTCCATTTGGTTAATATTGGGGAAAACTGGAATTAGAAGTTCAGTATTCACACATGAGCTTTGCATAAGCTACAAAAATCAATTTTTGAATGAATATTTAATGCATTTCTAACTCATCTGCCCATAGGTCTTGGGAATGCAAGAGTTGCCCATGACAGCGAGCAAGTTTGACTGAAAGCATTTTCTACCAATTAAGAACTTTAACCACATACAAATTGATCAGAGATTGTGCAACTTCGACATAGAAATAGTCAATGTAAATGTCAACAGGTTTATTTCTGTGATATAGATTGTAAGTCAGTGAACTTCAAATATCTTGCATAACTGAACCTTTTCTCTCCAAAATATCAGAATGCTAAAATTGATCAAGTAACACCATTCCAAATGTGCCACGACTTCAGTCATTGTGAATCTGCATGTATGCATCAGTAGAGAGGATCAGACTGAATATCAGCTGATAGCTCTATCTGTTCTTAGTTTTATAAGGGCTGGAGTATTGTACTGTGTGATACACAATATACAATGCGTAAGTATTCATCTCTTTAAGGTTCCAAGATTTAAGTGCTTTACATTTTTGAAATCAATTCTTGAGTCAGTTACAAGTCAGACTGATTTTCTCTTTCTTTGTTTACAACATGTTTATTATTTTTCAGATACAGGCCAGAAGCAAGCCGCATAAAGTTACAGTAGCTATTTCAACGTACTCCCTTCATAACATCCAACAGAACACATCAAAATATATAAGATCAAATATTAGGAGAGCATTGCAAGAAGTCAGGTCTTGGCACTGTGTCAGGATTTTAGTTAGCACCGTAATGAAAAGAGCCTTGGCAAGGCACGCACATTTGGTAGTGGTGTAAAAGTGCAGGGTGGGGGCAGGAGGACAGAAGAAGAAGGGAACAAGTCTGGAGACACCTAATATCAGGGGTTCTGACATCCATGACTCTCAATGGGAGCGGGTACAGAATCAGCAGCAGTGCAGCCTAAATCTCATGACATCAAAAGTGGAAATGGGTCTATATGGACCCGTAAGAGGGGCATTTTTCAGTTCTTTTTGGAACTATTTCCCCTGCATCACTGCCCCCACCATTCCCACCCCTGCAATGATCACTAATTTGTGGCTTCTTCAGTGTGTGATGTTAGTGTACCTTTACGAAAGGTTCTTTTTTAAAATCATGATTTCTGCAGCTCTCACAGCTTCAGTGTTTTCTTAGCTCACAGCCTCGGCTAATGTCATTATTCTTACCGGCTTTACCAGATGTCTTTCTGGAAAAAAAACTGGTTGGCAGATCAGGTGACAGAAGTTCTTTCATTTTCAGTTCCGAGTTAAAGTGGAGTTTTAGAAGGGACAGCAAGCTGAAAAGAAGTTTCTGTCTTCCTGTTTTATTTGGAAATTCTGCTGATTAGCTGAAAGCAAGATCTTGCCTTGCTACAGTGAAGAATCTGCTGTTGGTGGCTTGACCAAGACAGCCCCTGGGGGTTCTGAGAAGCTGTTTTGACTCCAAACCGTTCTGGGTGGATCAAGAGAACTGCAGACTTCATCCAAAGCTGTGTTAAACCTGTGAAAAGGGTCTTTTGTCCAAGGGATTGTTTGATTGGAAACACATTAGATCTATTTGTTAAGGGTTATACTATATCATGTTTGTTTGTTTCTTGTTTGTAATTAATAAAAGTTCTTGCTAATTTCTTACTATATATGTTAACTATATTCTTAAATAAACTTTGTTTGATAAAAGCCCCCTAGTGGGTCATTTGAATCATTGCTGAAATGAAACATATCATGCTTATCCTAGTCAAATTCAAGATGCAAACTTATGATCCAGGTGGGCTCCATAAAACACTTTGGAGTTCCTAACCTAAACTATAACAAGTGGGAAGGTGCTCCTTGGGACATGGACACCTGTCATCCAAATCAAATTAACAGTGGAGATCCTAGGCAGACAAATTCCAGAAATTAAATCAGGCTGCACCCCTCATTCAAGGGTTTTTCTGATCTCCCACGTACCTTTGGCAGAACCACTGGCGAAACAGCATAAACAGCTAAAATTAGCCATTTACAGTTTCTGATGTCCCACTTAATCAGCGTGTGGAGTACTTACATGGATTGCAGCAGTTCAAACCCACAACCTCCATCAGCTAGGGAGGTGACAGCAGCTACATGGGAACACCATACCTGCAATTCCCCTCCACCTCCCCAAGATTCATACAGTCTTGGCTTGGACATACATAATATGTATATATGAGAGTCAGCATGGATTTGTAAAGGTTGGTAATGCCTGATGAACGAGACTGAAATTTTTCACAAGATGACTGGAGAAGTGGGTGGACAGGGAAATGTCTATGCATGTTACATACATGAATTTTCAAAAGGCATTTGATAGAGTCCCTGAAGTTAAAGCTTCTGAAATTGAAGGAAAATTACTGACCTGATTAGGAAATTGGTTGAACAATAGAAGAGTAGGAATAATGGGTAGATTCTCTAATTGACAGGATGTGGCAAGTGGTGTGCCACAACTATTTGTGTTAGGGCCTGAAATATTCAGTATGTTTATAAAGGGCCTTTAATGTAATAAAAGGTGCAAAGCATTTCACAGGAGAATTATAAAACAAAGTTTGACACCGAGCCACATCGGGTGACATTAGCTTGAGGTCAGTCAAAGAGGTAGGTTTATGGAGTGCCGTAAAGGAGAAAAACAAGGTAGAGTTATTTTCCTATTCCAAGAGAGCTTTCGGGTGGGAATTCCAGAACTTAGGCTTTTGGCAGCTGAAGATAACTGCTGAAGTGATTAAAATTGGGGATTTCCACGAGTCTAGAATTAGATGAATGCAGAGATCCCAGAGGCTTATAGGGTTGGAGGACATTAGAGATAAAGAGGGATGAGGCATCGGAGGAAATTGAAAACAAGGATGAAATTTTTAAAATCAATTAATTGCTTGACTGGGACCCAATGTAAATCAGGTACACAGGGACTTGGTGCAAGTTATGGCAGCAGAATTTTGGATGACCTCAAGTTTATGATGGGTAAAATGTGGCAGACCACCACTATATTCAAATTTAAAAAATACAAGGGTAAAAGACACAACTCTGTCTCATCGATTAGTGAAAGGTCATGTACTGAAACACGATGCATTTCCACATTTGGCTTTCTGAATTTATTTAGCATGACAGGAAGCTTAATGCACAAGCACATGAGTTTCAAAATAGGCATGCGAATCAACACCTGGCTCCCTGTTCAACAGTTTCAGTCAATTGCTTTGAACATATATGTTGGGAATTCTATCTTCAAAGTCTGTCAAGCTCCTACAGCTGTGGCGCGAGTGGATGATACAATTCCCTAACTTGAGCTGACTTAGAACCCTGCTGGAGGCGACAATAATGTAGGGCACGGTAGTGTGAGATAGACATACATGCTGTCTGACCCCATTTCCTTGAGAAAGGCAAAATAGACTCACATCTGCCACTGTAGCCAGACTTTCAAAGTCAGATAAATGTGACTTACTAAGTTGAATGTGCACCATCATTTAAAAGTAACTATTTTATAAAGATTAGTGATCCCTATTTCCGTAATCGCATCCAGCCCACAACCCCCAAGATATCTGTAATCTTCTCATTCCAGTCTCTTCAGCTTCCTGATTTTAATCAATTCATCAATGGTGGTTGCTCCCTGAGCTCGTAGCTCTAGAATTCCCCCCCCTGAACTCTCTATCTCTTTCTTCTCCTTTAAAATGATAAGCCCCACATGATCTATGAGGATTCAGATTGATCTCTCTGTGGGGTTCATTGAGTACGAGTTACCCTGGTAACTACCCTGGTCTGCCGAGCTGGAACTCATTACCTCAGTATTCTATAATGCAGGTCCAGGACTGGGCCTGCTGATCAGTAGTCCCAGGCAGGGACTAATATGTGTACAGCACGGTAGTTGTTTTACTTTACATTCTGTGATAAACTATGTTCCTTTCCAGCCAGATTTCCTGAGTCATTACAAAGATGCTTCTTAAAACCTCTGTCTTTAACAAGCTTTCATCAATTTCTCCTAATAGCATCTCACACAGCTCAATATCAAAGTTAACTTATAATGCTCCTGTGTGGGATCCTGTGATATGTTGTCACATTAAAGGCACAACCATTGTTTTTGAACTGTCCCATTGAGTCAGAGGTAGTGGGTTCAAATGCCACTCCGAAGACCTGAGCAGATTTTCTGGACTAAGCACTTTAGTGTCACTCCTTTGATGACACATTGATCCAAGACCATCTGCCTTCTCAATTCAACATAAATGATACCATGGCGCCATTCTAAAAGAGAAGGTCTCTCTGTGTCTGAACCACTGTTTGTCAATGAACACCAAAAACAGTTAATATGATTTTTTAAAAACAGTTGTTTGTGGAAGCTTGTTGTATATAAACTGGCTGCATGTTTCCTTACATTACAAAGGTAACACTTCTAAAACACTTAATTCACGACAAAGTACTTTTGGATCCCTCGAAGCCATTAAATGCACCATATTAATGTAACCTCATTCTTTCTTTTCTATTATAAAGGGAAGAAAAATTGTGTGGATAAATGAGAAAAAGTAAATCAATATCATTACTCACAGGGAGTGCAGGGTGTAGAGTTAATTTCCAATTGTTACTTTAAGCCAGATTGGCTTAATCAAAAAGAAAAAAGACATATACCCAAACTGCCAAACTGATGTTTGCAACAGATGCCACAGCTACAGCGGAATTATATTCCATTTAACATCAAGGCCATATAGCACAGGATAGATCACTGCACAGGTTCTTCCACCCCTGACTTCTGAAGCTGGATTTGGAACTGAGTCCTGACATCTTCAGGTCAACGTGCACTCAATTTGTTATTGATGCATGAACAGCAATCTACGTTTGTTTTCCCAATATACTGATTCCTACTCTTCACTGTTGTGTAAGATTCTCGTTTCTCAGTACTTTGTCACTCATTACCTCTTTCAATTATATTTGAAGTAGTTCTATGGAATCTCTATCACCTACTTTATGGTGTTGCCTATTCTACCTCAATTTTGCTCTCCTCAGTCCTTCCAGTTCCCATGTTTTTCTTTCTTTGGGCAGTGACCTGATTGTCTTGTCATTTTCTGCATATTCAAGAACATCTTAGAGGTGCCACTCCCAACGCCGAAGGGCAAAACCAACACTGAAAAGTTATTTTTAAGATGCTGGAAAACAGAAATGTCCGTTTATTAAGATTCTTTTATTAAGAATCTTAATATAAATGATAGCAAGAATGTGAGTTCCAAAAAAGAAACTAAATTGCTCATGTCCGTAAACAGGATCAATAGTCTGGATTCCCCAAAAAATGTACTAGCTGCCAGGAAGTGGCTGGGAGAGACAAGGAAGTAAATATTCCAGGGAAGTAATCCCTAAAATTGCCCTTGGGTGAAGGTGGGAAAAAATTAAATTCAAAGAGGAAATAGTGAGGGCAAAGTGCAAAAGGGCTGAACTATTAGGTTTTCTCAAATTTATTTTCAAGCAATGGCGTTATTATATGTAACTTCCCAGTGGGAAAGTCTGCTTTGTGCAGTTTCATTTCTATGTTCCAGCGAAAGGATATATCAATAGCAAAGGTTTTTAACCCAGTTCAACCACTTCCCATGACCTTCCTGTAAATGGTGAAACATTAAGATTTTCAAGGAGAACGGTCTCCTCTTTTCAACAGAAATTTTTCATCAATAGGCAAACGCAATGTTTTAATAACTGCCTTTTGAATGTGTTTTAAGAAGTATGAAACATAAGACAAACCAGTATAAGCTACACCCTATGAAAATACCAATACACTGCACCACACATTATGGGTGGGATTTTTCACATATCCCACGGCATGTGGGAGGTGGTGGAGGCAGGATCTTCTGATCCTGTCACTCAACAGGGTTTCACTTTCTACGTATCCCTTACCACCAGGAAACTTGTGATGTGGAGATGCCGGCGTTGGACTGGGGTAAACACAGTACGAAGTCTCACAACACCAGGTTAAAGTCCAACAGGTTTATTTGGTAGCACAAGCCACTAGCTTTCGGAACGCTGCTCCTTCGTCAGGTAAGTGGGAATTCTGTTCACAAACAGGGCATATAAGGACACAAAGGTACCTTAAGACTTGATTACCTGTAAAGACTCGCATTCCAACCATTATTTTGTAAATTGAGTTTGTGTCTTTATATGCCCTGTTTGTGAACAGAACTCCCACTTACCTGACGAAGGAGCAGCGCTCCGAAAGCTAGTGGCTTGTGCTACCAAATAAACCTGTTGGACTTTAACCTGGTGTTGTGAGACTTCTTACCAGGAAACCTGTGGCAGAGGTTTGCCGTCGGAGACAGGACGATCCCGCTGGAGAGTGTGGCCGGAAAATTTCGGCCTGTGTTCTTACACAGATGAAAAACTTGAAATTATAAAGAGACTGCATATTACACTGAAAAAAGGAGAATTCTCAAAACTTAAGTTATAAATAATTTACTTGCCATGTAGAAAGAATTCTTTAACCTAAAACCAGTGTGTCTGGTACGATGAGGTCAAATGAGCTAAAGACTGTCCTTTTTTGGGATGTTTTATTACATTAAAGGCATTATATAATCAAAAGTCATTGACACTACCTAAAATCCAGAATTGAACTTACTTAATCCCAATTTAAAAAATCATGCTCTTGTAGAATGTTTTGAAACTTCAGCAAACTTTGAAGTTATAATTTACATCTTTTCCTGTTCCTCTCCGTGTGTATACTTTGGCGTTATCATATATGTAGCTTCCCAGTGGGAAAGTCTGATTTGTGCAGAGTTTCATTTTTATGTTCTAGTGAAAGGATATATTAACAGTAAAGATTTTGAAGACAGTTCAACCACTTCCCATGACCATCCTGGAAACGGTAAAATGTTGAATTTTTATTATGGGTATGTGTGAGTTCACAGTAAGTTTTGAAGGTTCAAATGCAAATTGTATAAATTTGATTCAGATTCCAGTTTATAAAGGGATAATGACTTTAAAAAATAATATTTAAGAGCATGAAAAGAAACAGGGGGTTGGGTTCAGACAACAAGCTCAGGTGGAAAAACACCAATTTAAGCATAGAAATTCATCCTCAGTTAGCAGGATGATATGCCTCTGAGGTTGTTTCCCCATTCCCACAGGGAACGTTGAATTTGAATCCCTCTGTGCAACAGCTTTAGTTCTCCCCCTGCTACTCTGCCCTGCTGAGCCTCAGAGTCAGCGCTTGCCACTCTTATCACACTGAGCAGAGTTCTGGGTGTTCTCTCTCCACCTTGAGCATCTTTTCCCTTTGCTAAACCTCATTCCGGACTGGCTTTCTGTTCTTCACCAGCCCCCACCCCAATCCAACCCAATCAACAGAGTACCATCTCCTGTTGTTCTGCCAAGATCCCATTCCTCTCCCTCAAGAGTGTATGGTCCTGCTTGCAGCTGCTCTGTATCAGCTGCAGTGTTCTTTCCCGCTGAGTGTTATCTCCAACTGCTCTACCCTGGTGAGGACTGGGTCCCGCTCTTCTCCACCGCGAAGCATTGGCTTAACAGCATTGGCTGTTTTTCTCCCTTCACCCCTTCAACCCCATCGTGTATAACCTTCCTCACTGCATCCGTTCTTTGACTGCATTCCCTGCTGAGCACCACTGGGCAAAACAGACCACAGAAATAAAATGCAAAGACGTAAAAAGTACATTTTATGTCAAACTCCAATTTGTGTAGAGTTTACAGTTTTTCTTTCATATTCCATACTCTCAGCAATGCTGGGAAAACTACTCATATAAATTATGCCTTCGTTTAATGCCAATTTTAAAGTAACATTATTTTAAATTTTAGCACCAATTATCAGCTCCAGTGATTTACGGAGAAGGATGAAGTCAACTCCCATTTTTATTACATCGGATTTTCACTCCATAACTCCAGTTGCCTTTGCCAAACTGGATGATAAGAGCTGCCAGCAAAACAAATCAGAACAAGTCACGGATCTGATCAGGATTGTACACTTCCACCAAACCACTTAACAGTGAAGGGAATAAACTAAAACAAGCCTGTGTTATTTAGTGGGAAACAGGCATATTACTAGCATCAACTGTTGTTTTAAGTGTTATAGGTCTGATTAGTGGGAGATAGGAAAGTGCACACACAGTAATGTACAATCTTCCACTGCAGTATTTATCATTTGGCAAAAACCATTAGCACAACAGCATTTCTATCCATCTTCATAAAAGGCCCAGGAGGCTTTCCAGGCAGCCTGTATTTAAGTAAAACGTAAACCATACTCAGCCTTTGGAATTCACATGAAATCTACTGAATGCCATTTTTGATTCATTATAATCTATGTATTGATAGATTTTGCATTAAAAAAGCATTATCTGTACATGCAAAAATGTTGAACTCTCATTGATCTCTGTATAATTCATTCATTAAAGCTGGTTTCAGACAATAGTCTCTTTTGTAAAGTACAAATAATAGCAAAGCCATTCAATTGTCATTTGTAGAAGCTCACAAATTTGCAGCAGATCTCTTTGAGATATCTGAAACCCTTAGGAAAACAGCAGAGAAATAAAAGAATTCAGTAATTTTAAAGATTATTTGTTTTCATTTTAAAATATCTAATTGAGGGCCAAGTATCTGGAAAGCTGTTTAAAATAACCATGACCTTGTCACTTTTGTTGCTGTCGAACAGCCAGAGACCAAGAATTGTCTGTGCAAATATTCGCATACTAACAGACAAGCCTGCTCTCTCCAACTGCTCTTCAACTTACTGAGCACGGTAGATTTGACTGATGGATGGTTGCCAGATACATGTCTTTATTCATCACACACAACAGACCTACAGTGAATGATGATGACCTACCCATGTGAATGAACATCACCCAGGGACTTCTACACGAGTAGGAGATATTCAATGGAATGCAAATTCCTTATTAAGTGGAATTCAATTTCAGTCTGTTTAATATCCAAGAACAAAATACTATGTGCATTAAGAGGGAAAGGAAAGTCCAAGGGAGTACTTTTATTAATTGTACTCCCCCTTTAAAATACAAAAAAAATGAACAGAGAATTTTGATGGACTGTTAAAAAATATATAACTGCCATTGGTTTCTCGTATTGGGTCTCCATTCTCAAAACGCCATTTGAAAGACATCACCAACAGTAAGCACCTCCACAGTAAACAGGGTCCCTGACATCTAAACAGCCTGAGATTCATACTGCTTGGAAGTTTTCTAGACTTGAAAAACCACACCAAAAGATCGACACAGCAGATTCCCATGCTCCCAAGGGCTCCTGTGATCGGAGGGCTCTCAAGTGGTCTCAAGGCCCAATTCCTGCTGTTTCTTATCAAGCATCTCCGGGACACTAACCATCAACATTATCAGTATGCTAGCCAAACTGGGATGGAGATCTGACTTGAGGGTTTCAATGTCAGTAATAAAACTGGCACTTTTTCAAAACATGTCAATCAAAATTCTCCTGGGGCTAATTATCTTCTCCTTTTACAAAAACGGGCAGAGTAGTTTGAAGAAAAATTGTATACTTTGGACCTAGCTTCCCCTTCAATCAATTGTTCTGAAAGTGTTAAGAAACATAAAACTATTCATCTCAAGCACGTGCACAGCATCACTTATTTACATTTTCAAAAAATATGCGGGCCAACTTGTATATGATTCTGAGCATTTAATTAATCGGAAAGAGATGCACGAAAAAAGGAACGGCAATTAAGGTAGTTATAATTAAGAGTTTAGGGCTTCCCAAGCAGTGAGGAGCACACTATTAAATTTAAGAGTCAAAAGCTCATCGGCAGCAATGGCTGCCATGCAGCTCATGATTGATAGCTAATAGCTGCAAAGCCCCTTTAAATCCTCTCCATTTATTTAAGCTGGGCGTGACCTACCTGACCAATCTTTGAGTCTTGATGCCCAGTCCAAAAAAAGCCGGTGAGAAGCCTTCATTTTAATATTCCGTTCTCACAAGTCTCTTTCCCCTCTCTGAAATTCCCACCCTCCAAGTCCAATCTCATAGCTCTGCCACACCTCCCTCCCCACCCCCTCACTCTGGAGTCACGGCAATTTTCAAGCCTCAAAATGGGGTCAGTCTCAAGTTTAAATATTGCAGAACTTCATCTGAATCTTCTCAGTGAGAGGTCTTTATTGAACTGCCTTAAGTTCTCTGCCTCCAGAGAGGCAGGCTCATGGCATAATCACATGACAACAGTAAGTCAGATGTGACATCAGACTGATTATTTTTAAACCCAAACATCCTCCTTTTCACACTGAACAAAAGATACAATATTCCTCTTTTCCTTGTGAACAGAAGTCACATTTGCATGCACAATCCTATGTGACTGTGAGTTAGCCAAGTTACCCAGTACACACCCACTATTCTCGTGCATTAATAACTCTATGTCACGAGTCAGTCACTGCACATGTGTTGCACACATAGGGCAGGATTTTCCCTGCCCTTCTGCTGGTAGGATCTTGCAGTACCACCGACGGCTCACCCCTGCTGCCGGTTTCCCAGTGGTGGGGGATGAATTCAATGGGAAATCTAATTGATAGCGGCGGGAGCAGAAGATCCCGCTGCCAACCAACAGTGGGCCACCTCCTACCACCGTGAAACAGATCATGGGGAGGGGACAGAGAATCCCACTCATAGTCTTTAAATTGTGCAAGTATCTTAATTGTATGCATGTTCATTGGCAGTTTGTCTGGATGATGTTCCTTGTCCATTAAGTGTTGCTTCAGCTGAGCTGAGTGGTCGTTGTATCCCACCCTTGATCTAGAACTCTAGATCTTCCTTCTTGCCATTGCATTGGGCGCTCACACTGATTTTGTTCTCTCAACAGCACAAACTTCATAAATATTCCAGTTCCAGCTCCAGTGGAAATGAAAGGCAATGTGCCATCATTTAGCCATCATTTAGCCTCAACCTCAATTTTGAGGCTTTCATTTTCAGGTTGCCATGTTGTGTCACCTCTGGCCTGTGAAGGTCATTATGGAGTGTGATGCACCAGTGTCAACCTGACATTTCTTGTTTGTTTGATACTCTCCCTCTGCAGTCATCATTGTAACAGTCACAAGCCATTTATCACCAATACACTTGACAGAATCAAACAGTTTCAACATATTTAGTTCTTAATCAGACTCTTCAGTTGATAGCTCTCCAGTGGCCATCTGTATAGGTTTTTTTTGCTTCTCACTAGCCAAACACTTGTATACGAAACAATTCTGTCCTTTGCAGTTAAAACACTGCTTTCTCCACTCTGGGCAACCCTTCTTTTCCTTTGTGTGCTGTGCTCTACAATATTTGTATCCTGCCCTATGACTTTGATTGCTCTGCTCTTTCGGCCTGGAAATTCTCTCAGCATAACGTATCGCCTGGTTGGTTCTGCCATACAAATTCTCCAGCTGACATTTCAAACTTCTGCATTTTGACACATCTATTGCTTTCTTTAACATCATCTTTCAGTGGACTTGCTCTGACCAAGGGGGCTTGCATGCCTAAGGCTAATTTATCTTAAATGGGGTCATCTTTTAGCTGTCTGAATTACATGATTCTGCAAGCTGTGGTACTGCAATCATATATTGATGAATAGTTTCTTTCTCTCCTTGAGTTCTAGTGTTGAATACATAGCATTCATATGTATCATTCACTCAGGGTCAAAATGTGCATTCAAGGTGTTCAAAATCTCTGCCTTCTGTTTTCTTTATTCATCAGTTAGGTTTAGGGTGGTACACAATTTGTAGCAGTGTTAGGAGTGTGGGTACGCTAATCATTTCTAGCTTGCTACTTAAGTCAGTTGCAATCTCAGAGTTCTGCCATTGTAAGTGAAAAAACTGTCATCTTTGCCACATTGCCTTTCATTTCCACTGGAGCTGGAACTGGAATATTTATGAAGTTTGTGATGTTCATTCACCTAGCATTGCCTTGTGTTTAAAGACTGTGCAAAGCTTCATTCATATCTTCACAATCAGAGGTCTTTAACTAAGATGTCTGCCTCCAAGAGGGATAGCCTCATAGCATAGTCACATGACTGTGGAAAGCCAGATGGAACATCAGACTCATTACATTTCAAAACCCAAACAGGGTAACAGTGGGGAAAGGTTTGGGATCATTTGGGAGTGGAGCCTGAAGAGTTTTCAGGGTGTTTGGTCTTCAAAAACAAAAACATGCAATCAGGAATGAATCTAAAAAGAGCAGAAAAAGCACCATGATAGAAGCAAACACTGGGCTATACAAACATCTGGGCTGGGAATTAAAAAAGCATACCCAAGTGAGCATGAAACCAAAATAGAAATTCTGGGAGCAGGAATTAAAAGTTAACTGTACAGTCAATGCATTAAAAACTGCTGTTAATTTCCTTGATTCTCCCGCTCACCCAATATTTTCCCAAAGGTTCTGAATGGTGAGTGGAAGAATTCCCTAAGAAATTCAACCCCATAAAAATTGGAAGCAGAAGTTAAAAATAAACAGCAGAATGATGTTCACAATCAGAAACACTGGGAGCAATAACAAAAATACACAAACGCTAGCAATAGAACTAAAACACAAACTACAAAGTGCTGAGAGCTCTCATCTGTACATATTCTGCATCATTCACCTCTTTATCTTGAGGCTCAGATCACTGCTGAGAACGTTGTTCTTTGAGGGGGTTTTAGTTCTGTCAGGCAGTATGGTCGGTGCAGGCTTGGAGGGCCAAAGGACCTGTTCCTGTGCTGTAATTTTCTTTGTTCTTTGAGACAGAGCCATTCAATTTTACAGCCCAAAAGAAAGCCATTTGGCCCTTCCATACCTGTTGCAGCTCTCCAAAAGAGCTACTCATTTAATTCCTCATGTTTCCTTGCCCATTTCCTCCTAACTTTCAAGAAACATCATCCTCAAAATAAAGTTATTATGGATTCCGCTCCTCTCATTGTTGAAATCAGTTTTTACCATTTGTCTTATAAAAACACTTCATAATTCTGAACGCTTCCATCAGATGTCCACCTAATCTATGTTTGAATCAAAAGAACCACAGTTACTGCAATGTTTCTCAGGAAGGAGGCCAGGAGTCACGAGCAGGCGGTAGAACTAAATAGTCAGGGTTTCCCTTTTAAATTTCAAATGGAACTAGGATGAAGTCTACAGGAATCTTGAGGCTCACAGCTCATAGCAATGTGCACAATTAAAATGGGTGGGACTGAGCCTGTCATTTCCACTCTTGACCCTGCCTCACCCACATATGCTTCCACATAAACCCAGACTTCTCCCCTCTCTCCCAATCCTCTTTTCAAAGCTAAAGTGCTAGCTTACCAGTAAAGAGAAGAGGAGACTTGGGGCTGAATTTTATGGGATTCAAGGGGAGGTGTTGTAAAGGTTGCCTGCTCCAGACTAAAGTGAGGCCGTTAAGTGGGCAATTATTGTAAAATCAATGGCATCATCTCACCACTGCTCTAATAGAAAGAATGACAGAAAAGGCCTGCATTTAACATTTAACCCTGTAAGCTGCTGGCCACTCAGAGGGAGGGGGCTGTCGTCTTTCTAGTGCTCCTGTCTCAATTGGAATCCCCCACACACAGTTTTGCCTTCCCATGTTTGCCATACTCCCCTGACCTGTCCAACATACCCATCATCCCCCCCCTGACCCCCTCAAATTGCTCAGGCCCGTCAGCCTGACCACAGATTTTGTCCTTCGTTGAATGCCTCCCCCACTCTTACCTGCAGGAGCAGCAGTGACCAACTCGATGAATGTGCAGCACTGCCAGTCTCTGATTGGCCAATGGCTCTATGAGGTGGGACTTCCTCATTTTAAAAAAATAATTAATTATGGGACATGGGCGTCATTGACTGGCCAGCATTTCTTGCGCATCCCGAGTTTAAAGTTTATTTCTTAGTGTCACAAGTAGGCTTTCATTAACACTGCAATGAAGTTACTGTGAAAATCACACTCTGGCGCCTGTTCGGATACACTGAGGGGGAATTTAGCATGGCCAATGCAATTGACCAGCATGTCTTTCAGACTGTGGGAGAAACTGGAGCACCCGGAGGAAACTCATGCAGACACAGAGAGAACGTTCAGACTCTGCACAGACAGTGAGCCAAGCCAGGAATTGAGCCCGGGTCCCAGGCGCTGTGAGGCAGCATTGCTGATCACTGTGCCAGCATGCCACCCCTTGAGAAGGTGGTGGTGAGCTGCTTTCTTGAAACGCTGCAGTCCACATGCCGTCAGGGAGGGAATTCCAAGATTTGGACCCAGTAACTGCGAAGGAATGGCGATATACTTCCAAGTCAGGATGGTGAGCGGCTTGGAGATGGTGGTGTTCCCATGTATCTATTGCCCTTGCCCATCGAGATGGAAGTGGTAGTTAGGTGAAGGGAAGTCCCACCTCATAATAATTAGAAGGACTGTTGCCTGAAAAATTAAGATGTGGTAAGCTGGCAATGGTAAATCAGGTGCACCACTGAATTTTATGTTGAGGTCCAGAAACTCTGTCCTCAGTGTAAAATCCAGTCCTTGGATGTGCAATAGCCAGTCGAATAGAGAAGGCCTGAATGAATGGTACAGACAGAGTCTTAGGAGTTGTGAGATTCAGCCTCAGACAGAAAGTTAGAGGCAGCAGGCTGTAGCTGAACAGCTGGATACCAGGAGTGCCAGGAGGATACAGGAAAGCACATGTGAGCATAAGGCTTGATTATTGTTTTACATAAAGTTTAAATACTGGCCTCCATAACAAATATTGAAATACATAATTCTAATGTTAAATATAATTAAATGTCCACGTAAGATATGTGACACAGGGTGAAAGGTTTGTGGACAGTAAGTGCACATTAACCACAAGATTTTTAATTACATATACATCAAAGAACACAGCACACTTTAAAACGCATCAGATGTTTTCCCAATTTCATCCCTATTTCCCCTCTTTGAACCAATCACTTCAATGATGCCCACCTAATTCCTGATCATTCAATGGCCATTGTTGGTCAGCATGATAACTAATATTGTTAATGGTTTCCTTTTCTCAGACACAGTCCCCTCCCATTCAAAATTATCACCCTCAACTCCAAACAGTTATCCTCCCTAATTATCACCCATCTCTAACTTGCCTTTCCTCTAGAATTTTGTTGCCTTTCCTCTAGAATCCAACTGCCTCCCAGCTTCGGGTCATCTCTTCAAAATCTCCCAGTTGGAAGCTCTATCAGTTGTCATTACACCCACTCCAAAGAGAAATTAATGAATGGTGGTGACTGTCACATATTCTTCCTTCTTCAACTTACTGCAGCATTTGACACAGTTGGTCATGCTGTACCCCTCAATTGCCAATCTTCTATTTTCCAGCTCCATTTGACTGCCTTTGCCTGGTAACACTCCCGCCTGTCTGGATGCAGTCATCCCCAGTGGCATCACCATCTTCACAGCTTCTCTTCCTCGCTCATATGTTATGTATTTCCTTGAGAAACTATCTTTACCCCCACCCTTTCAGCATCTATAAGCCATCCATCAACATCATCACCACGGGCACAGGGTCAGCTTCTAAATACATGCTGCTGATAGCCATGATATGTGTCACTTTTCTCAACTCTGCAATTACTTCTATTTGGTCAGACTGTCAGTCAAACATCAAGTCATGGACGAGTCAAAATTTCTCCAGCTGAACGTGAAGAAGGCTGAAGACATCCCTGTTGATGCTTGCCATAAATTCTGCTCCTTTGAGACATTATTCACATGCAAGTGCTACCAGTTTGCCTCCATACTATCCAAAAGCCATGTGTAATAGCCCAGATCGTCCAGAGACTGGACAGACCGGATCATCAGAGACTGGACAAGATGTGCTCCAGGACTCCTTGGAAAGTCCAAACGCACTTATTCTGTGGGAATTTCTTGGAAAGTTTGAACTAGATGGACAATTCCCCTACTCCCCAGGATCATCCAAAAAAGTTTTCAACTTTGAGTTAGAGTGGGCAACTTCAGATGGTTCCGGCTTACCTGAATAATTACCAAGGAAATATTAGACTGAAGAATCCTAGTCAAACTCACCGAGACAACACCCTTGGCTCCCTTTGACCTCCTTACTCCCCCGTGACCCTCCCCTTTCCAACCCCCTCTGACCAAACCTCACCATCCGGATGCTCCCCGAACCCTTGACCCAAACTGGCCTGATCTTACCACCCCACCCAGCTGCCCCCTTATCAACTTATCTCACCCATCCTACCCCCTTAGGTCAGCCACCCTAACCCCTCACCCACCCTGCTCCCTTCCCCATTTACCTCCCAATACATTCACCCATTCACTCATGCAGTAACACTGAAAAGCTGCTTAAATGTCGGATCTTTGCAATTCTGATGAGTGAACACTTATCAGAATGTAGCAGCTAGTGACGTATAAGGGTGATGTCTTGTCTTGTCTTCCCCTGAGGATCCAGCTTTATGAGAAAGCAGATGTACTGAAGATAGACACCACATTTCTGAAGAAACCAGGATTGGAAGTTCCGGCCAGAAGTGCAAAGCTCTGGCATGACACAGCAAATTAGGAACGGAGTGACAATTCAACAGTGATTACTGCTCCTTGAAAGATATCAATATCTATACAAAGTAATTCTATAGCCCAAAGCATGCCATAGTATTCCCACCGTAAAAACATTAGGTTTGTTGAAATCAGCACATACAAGGCTCATGTCAAACCCACCATCAAACTCAAGTTGTGCATCCATTCGAGTATATTTAATTTTTCATTCCTATGTAAGGGAAATAGGATGACATTTTGCAGATCACTAGTACGACTTGGTAAGTGTTCATGCTGATTGGAACTCTACATAACCTGCCATACCTTATTAGCAACTCAGGTTGAAACAGTAAAGTGTTAAGAAATGAGTAACAATTATTTGCGATCACATGATTACATCTTCATTAAATATCACGCAATTAGGTTTCTATATCTGACCAAAATAATGTATAACTTCGGAACAAACTCCTTCAAATATCTTTTGTTACCCAGCTCAGAATCTAGAACCCCATCATAGTGATGCGTTTATTCTGGTAACATCTGGTGCCATTTTACCTAATTCTGAAACTGAAAATGTATTTATTTTAATTTACTTTTATCTTGCTCATTAACTTACAACATAAAGTAAATGACGAAAAGTCATTTGGTTTAAGGAAGAAAGGAGATTTTTAAAGCTTTAAAGTAACTCTTGAAAGTCAAAACAGCAAATTAACATTATTGTGAATTATTGTACAAGGTTGTCAAGAGCTTTAGTGAAGTTAACTCAGCAGCCACAGACGTTAATTCACTGCAAAAAGGAAAAGGCGACAATTGAAATCATAGCATTGCAGTGCATATGACAAGAATTTAAGGCATCTCAAGGAAAGTCCATGTTTGTTCTGTGATTATAATTCTTTTCAACCAAGGTTTTCAAATCCAGGAAATGTCAAACCCTCCATTGTGAAATGTTAGAAACTGTTAAAATTAACCCTAATTTAGTACAAAACCTGCATTTTCTCGCTGTCACCACGTTAAAATAGTAACAGACATATCGCCAGCCACAACAGATGCGTGCAGTTAACTATGTACTTCTGCATGTTTAATAGGGCATATGGGTAATATTTACAAAGGTTAGTGCAGTAATAGAAAAGAATAATGAACGATTTAATGATTCCAAAAAGAATGACAGACCCTGTCCTCCAGACTGGAGCTGTTCGGAGGAGAAGAAAAATGGCAATTTATACCTTTGCTGTTGTAGATAATCTTTTGAGTTTAATTCCCCAGTGAAAATAATCAGACCAATATTCTCCTGTCATGCCTCCCAAACTCCTGTATGATGTGACATTCAAAATGCAAAGCCGATTATTCTCTGATAGAACCACTCGCTGGTCCTTGAATGTACATTGCTCAAAAATATGACTATTCTATGAGAGTTTTGAAATGACAGCACTGTGGCAGACAAATGGATACTGTGCACATGCAATGTTTGCATCCATCCCTGTGTACCTATAAAAGTTATAATATTTTAAAACTATCAAATTGGGAGGGTGGCAGAAAGCCATTCCATTGCTGCCTGGAGAGGCCTGTAATAAAAAAGTAACTCAATATTTATATGCGAGAGAAAGATGAAAAAAGCTGCTGCAAGACTTTAATATTCCTGAATTATTTTTCCAGAAGGATAGCCCATGTAAAGATGCAAGTGATGAATTACAAGATCAGCCATGATCTTATTGAATGGCTGAGCAGGCTCGAGGGGCCAGATGGCCTACTCCTGCTCCTAGTTCTAATGTTTATCCAACTCAATTTGAGCAGGAATCAAACCAGACTGACTGCGATTTCATACTTCCCCACTGCCCGACATGGAAGCAGTTGTTTGAAATGACTTATGCCATTCAGCTTAGTAACCAATTTACCTGTTAAGAAACTGTGATCAAGAATCATATTAACCACAGAGATACTGCAATATGAGAGAGAAAGAGATGCTCCCCTCCAAATAACCCACCATCCTAACTTGGAAATTTATTGCTGTTCCTTCACTGAAAATGGATCAAAATCCTGGAACTTGCAAACTAAACAGCAATGTGAAAATATCTTCAACACATTGACTGCAAGAAGGCAGTTCAACACCATCTTCTCAAGGCAATGGGCAATAGATGCTGGCCTTACGAGTGATGCTCACATCCCGTAACTAAATTGAAAAAAAATGCAAATTGCAACATCTGCCAAGATTAGGCAAAGCATGGAACATGCACAAGGTCTTTCTCTAACATCTTGATAGTGAACTACATTGTTGGTCTGTTTCGGGTGAACCTGAAAATCTGAAGATCTATTGCTACGCAGACTGAAAATAATCAATTTGTTCCATAAGAGATTTTTTTCATAAAAGTTCTATATGGTATTTTTAAAAATTCATTCACAGGATGAGGATGCCGCTGACTGGGCCAACATTTGTCGCCCATCTTTAATTGCCCTCCATTTGCTTCCCTATTGGACATTAGTGAATCAGATGGGTTTTTGCGGCAATCTACAATTGTTTCATGATCCAGAAAAAATTCCAGATTTTTTGTGAATTCAAATTTTGAATCCAGCTCCCCAGACCATTACCCTGAGTGTCTGGATTCCAAGTCCAGTGACAATACCACGAGGACACCAGTGCCCCAACTCTGAAATAATCATTCTCTGACTCTGCAAAATTCCCTCCAACACTATAATATTACATCCAACATTACTAAAATCTTTGATCAGAAATAGTGTCTCTTTCACACTATGGTTTCCCATTTTAGACAAAGCTGCAATATTAACTAAAGATGCATTCTCGGAGAAAGCAAAACATTTTCATTCACTGTACAATTAACAACTTCTTCATAATTTACTGAAACAATTTACATGGAAAAAATTTATTGAATTGTTTGATCTGATTTATTCTCACATGTACTGGAATACAGTGGAAAATATTGTTTCTTGCGTGCTATACAGGCAAAACATACCATTCATGAAGTACAGAGAGAAAAAAAGGAAAAGGATAGGGTGAGAATTCAGTTTTAGAAGTGCAGAACGGGAGTCAAAGATGAAATTAAACAGCAGGCTAGGGACAGTTCACAAGACGTTGCGTCGCTCCGGCAATTTCCCCAATTGCCCCATAAATGTAATCCTCCTACTTAGAAAATCCATTGCGCTTCAATTTCCACCTTCAAGAGAGCATTTTTACAACATGCAATGCATCCCGGGAAGCATGAACTAATTGTCAGCGTCTGCACTCTATGGTTCCAGTATCAAAGCTCCAGAAATGCTGAACTATTTTTTAAATTAATTTTTAATGAGGGACTTAATGGAAACCACATAAATTCCTTTCACACAAGGCCTTTAAAATTAGCTGTGTAGGATATGAGTCTGGAACATAAAGGATTAACATTGAACTGAGTACAGTACCATCCATATCGTGATATAAGAGAACACATAACCCACACCTAAGGGTCAGTGAAATGTTGGACAGTGCCACGTGTAGAAGCAAGCATGGACTCAACTCCTAGATTGGATCTTTATTGTCCCTTTGTATACAGTATGTAGTTAATAAGTACTTATTGTTGAACTACCTAAGGCTACAAATATCTTAAGACAGACAGACCGAACGACACTCAACACCATACATCAAGCAACACCATCAAGAGCTCAGCAAATTTACCCAGTTAACACCTGAGCCATAAAGAATACACAGCCAGTACCCAGTCTCTGTGAAGTTAGTTGATGGCATTCAGATTGGCAGTCAAAACGTTTTAACTGGCTTTGGGCTCAAAGGGCTAGGGAGGGAAACATGAGCCATGATCATTGTTCCTTACTGTTATCATCTGAATCCTCATATGATATTTGGTGAAGACACTGAATGAGCATGACTGCCATGTCTCCATTCCACCCACTCCTCACCAAATATTTTGCAACACATGTACAGAAAGAATAGACACTTAAAAAGTGACATTTTTGTCACCAAACTTTATCCCAGAAATAAACCTCCATGAGTGGAAGAGAAATTTTTATCCAATTAATCAGGACTGAACTTGAACCCAAATTCTTGAGCTGGAAGCATATCACCTATTGCATCACTCAGTTTACTCTCAAAGTATATCTTCATAGTTCCCTTTTCAAGCATTTTAAAGTAGCTGTTTCATATATATATCAATCTACAAACTATCTTTTCAAAATGTCCTATGGACCTGTGAGATAAAAGCCAAGAACTACTGAAAGAAGAATTACAAAATCCCTCAAAATCCTATGAAAGGTGTCATTGAGCCTTCTCAATTAGAAATCTATTTAAATAAACTAGGTGTCATTTTTTAAAGGATAGTAAATTAGCAAAAGGAAGACAAAAATTTATAAACTATGAATGCTTAATTGCAACTTTTGTCAAGCATATCCTATTGTATCTTAAAAGCTGGAGATCTGCAATCAGTACATGAACTTTGTTTTGAAGTTTTAGCACCATTTGTTTTTATTTCAGGATAAAAAATTGTGTTGCGGGGAACTGGCAGAATCACAAGGGGTGATATTGATCTTAACTGTAGTGTAAAATAAAACAATAGCGAATCAGCAGTCAGTTTTACACAACATTCAGCTTTTCTCTCCACTGGCTTTCACTCCCCCATAAACCAATGAAAGTGATTCTTGGTTATTGTCCAGTAAAATAACTCACACGTGATGCAACCTAACAAAAAGCAAATGGTTCACAATAACTTCATATCATTAACATCCAAATTAATTCAAAACGCTTGTCATTACAGCCACTGAAAAAGCATATTTTAATTAGTAATCTTAACTAATCTGAAGCAGTTGCTGTGTCACTTTCATTCATGATCTAGCAAATGTTTATTTTTACAATGACTTTGTCAATTAAAAATTAATGGAATGATTGATCCTTAAAATATGCAAGACCATCTTTTAATGCAGATGTTCCTACTGTGACTCTGGAAAGGAAACCATTGCAGCTTACATCCTATAATGGCATAAGGATTCATTTTGGCTGTAGCGCCTAAATATGTGGCAAGACAATATAAAAGTTTTAAGCTTTTTTGTTGTCGTGTGCACATTTTATATTAACCTAATGCACGCACCACAACATACAGCTGTACCTGTCATTAATGCTCCAGTTCAGACATAGATTCAGAGAGCTTAGGTTTTTGCATCTCTTCACCACCTCCATTACTGTTTCGTTATTCAGCTCAGTTATATGGCGCAGGTCCAAACTGGCGAGCTCCTTCAGCTGAGGAAGGAAAGGAAAATAAAGATTAAAACACATCACTACAGATTCATTTCGCAAATCACAATAAAGTAACTGTAACAGGGAATCTAGAATTATTCACATGATGTTCCTTTTCATGAAATAACTGAGGCAAACAGCTTGATGCATTTGAGGGGAAGCTGGATAGGTGTTTGAGGAGGAAAGAAATGGAAGAGAGTTAGATAAAGTAAATTAGAAGAAAGCTCGCGTGGAGCATCAACACCAACACAGACTAGCTGGGCTAAATGGCCCATTTTTCTGTTTGAAATAAAATGTAATATGTGATTCTAACTTCCCATTTACTAATGTCATTAAATGTATTGATGTATTAAAACTAATGTTTAATAAAGTCAACTGCCCTTTCTTGCCTCCATGCATCTTTTCAGCACTCCCCTTTCAATCTTCTACCTATCCTAGTTCATTTCGCAACCCTTCAATGCTCAGCAACCTTCCTCCTATCCAGCTGACAGCTCAGGCCCAACTCCATCTTGGATAAGACTGCAGCATTGCACTCTGTCTCTCAGTTTTCTCTGAAGGCCCTACTGAGGCGTGAATCACTGCTTTGACAAATCAAAGCTTTGATCTGGACTCGAAACGTCAGCTCTTTTCTCTTCTTACAGATGCTGCCAGACCTGCTGAGATTTTCCAGCATTTTCTCTTTTGGTTTCAGATTCCAGCATCCACAGTAATTTGCTTTATCTTGAATCCACAATCTTATTCTGGACGATTGCATCAATATCAAGTTCATGATGGAAAACTGACTAAAGGATGATCTCAACCTTCTCCTAAATGTATCCTCTCCACCTGGTTGTATCTTTCAATCCTCGTCTCACCCAGACCATCAACAGGTTGGGTTGTGGTCCTTATCACCAAATCACACCTTGGCCTGTCCTCTTATTGCCCTGGTACTTTACTCCCCTTTGAGAATGTCCCTTTGTTCCTTCATAACTTACCTGAGTTTGCTCAAGTGACTGTTAGTTTAGTCCCAGATTATTGTAAGCTTTAATTCATGTTTTTTGCAGTTCATCTCTTTCTTGATCAAAATTTAAAAAATAGATATACATGACTGAGGTGGGATTCATGTTTTGCACACTGTACAGTTACATGTTTCATAAGGGTGAGAGCTGGTCACCTGATGACAAGGGACATGATAACATTTCACCATGTAGGAACCAAAACATCATAATTTCAGGTGGAAAGAGTAACAGAGAGAGAAAAGTAAATGAAATAAACTTGTATTAATGCTCTGATATAGTCCTGTTCATCTCTAGTTTTCAATGAGGAAAAGACACAAATCGTGAATGGTGGTGAACAATTAAACAAGTAACCACAGGTGGCGGGCGGCTCCACAGATCCTCAATGATGAGGGAGCCCAGCACATCAATGCAAAAGACAAGGCTGAAGCATTTGTAACCATCATCATTCAAAAGCGCCAAGTGAATCATCTAGGTTGGCCTCCTCTCAAGGTCTCCAGCATCACAGATACCTGACTTCTGCCAATTGGATTCACTCATAAGAGACATCTGAAGGCACATGATACAGGCTATTGTTCCTGACAACATCCCAGTTTTGGTGCTGATGACATGTCCTTCAGAACTAGTCAAATTCCTAGCCAAGCTGTTCCAGTTTAGCCCCACACTGTCATCCATCCAAAAATGTGGAAAATTACTCAAGTATCTGAAAACAGGACAAATCTAGTCCCACTAATTACTGATTACCCCAAGAATAATTCTACTCTCAATCATCAGCAAAGTGATGGAAGGTATTGTCGATAGTGCTGTTGCACTTACTCAGTAATAACCTGTTCAATAGTTAATTTAGATTCCACCAGGGCAACTCAGTTCTAGAGCTCACTAGTGCCTGGTCCAAACATGGACTGAAGAGTTTGATTTCAGAAATGAGATGCCCTGACATCAAGGCGCATTTGACTGAGTGCAAGAACAAGTCAAATGATCAGAATTATGTGGCAAATTATTCATCACCTGACTCCCCAAAGCATAACCACCGTCTACAAGGCATAATTCAGGAGCACGATGGAATAGTTTCCGCTTGCCCAGAAGAGTGCAGCTCCAAAACCACTCAAGAAGCTCAACACTGTCCAAGACAAAGCAGCCTGCTTGATTGGCACCCCATCCATCATTTTAAACATTCACTCCTTCAACCACTGGAGCATCATGGCTGCAGTTTGTTCCATCTACAAGATACATTGCAACAATTCACCAAGCTTTCTTCGACAGCACTTTTCAAATTTCTGATCTCTGCCACTGGAAAAACAGGGCAGCAGGCACGTGGGAACACTTCCACCTGCAAAGTCCCTTCCAAATCACACACCATCTTGATTTGGAGCTATTCACTATTCCTTACTGTTGCTGGGTCAAAATCCTGGAACCCCACCCTATTAGCACTGTGAATGCATTGACACCATATAGACTGCAGTAGTTCCAGAAGGCAGCTCACCACTGCCTTCTCAAGGGTAAACACAGTAAGAAGTTTAACAACACCAGGTTAAAGTCCAACAGGTTTATTTGGTAGCAAAAGCCACACAAGCTTTCGAAGCTCTAAGCCCCTTCTTCAGGTGAGTTTCTCACCTGAAGAAGGGGCTTAGAGCTTCGAAAGCTTGTGTGGCTTTTGCTACCAAATAAACCTGTTGGACTTTAACCTGGTGTTGTTAAACTTCTTACTGTGTTTACCCCAGTCCAACGCCGGCATCTCCACATCATGACTTCTCAAGGGTAATCAGGGATAGGCAGTAAATGCTGTCTTTCCCAGTGATGCTCACATCCAGAGAACAAATAAAAAAATGGCACTTCAGTTATCGTCATATAGGCTACAATAATAAGTATGAAGTTAGGTAAAGCGGGAAAAGTTTCTCAAGTGCATTCAGGAGAGTTTTCCTGACCAGTACGTTTACAGCCAATTGAAAAAGGAGGCATCATTGGATCTGTTCCGGGAAATGAGGTAGGCCAAATGGATCATGCATCAGCCAGGGAACCTTTAGAGAAAAATGATCATTTATATGAGACATGGAAAAGGACAAGGGCAAAGAAAAATCTAAATTGGAGGAGTGCCAATTTCAGTGGGATGGGAAGGATTCCAATTTAGTGAGGCCAGGTTCAAAGACTAGCAGGCAAACTATAATGGAACAATGGAGTGCCCTTAAAGAGGAAAAGCTTTGGATATAATTGAGATGCATTCCCATGGGGGCAGGTAGGACAAACAAAATCAGAGCTCCTTGGATGAAGAGGAAGGTAGAAAATATGAAGAAGTAGAAAAACGTGTTGTATGGCAGAAATCAGGTTGATAAGCTAAGCGAGAAACAGATTGAATATGTAAGTTTAGGGGGGAAGTGAAAAATGAAATCATAAAGGCAGAAAACAGAGTATGAGAAGAGACTGGCAGCTAAAATAACAGTGGATCCAAAAGTCTTCTCCAAGCATCTGGATAGTAAAAAGTTAGCAAATGTTGGGTGGTGGAGGGAAATGATTCAGGAAAGAAAAATGACCACTGAATGAATACAGAGGGTATAGCTGAGATATTAAATGAATACTTTGCATCTGTCTTTACTAAGGAAGAATATGCAGCCATAATCATTGTGAAAGAGGAGGCCAGTGAATTTAACCTTGTTGGTGGAAAGCTTTTGAAGACAAAAAGCCACTTGGACAAATGTGGATTAATTAAGGAAAGCTTGCACAGATTTGTTAAATGCAAATCATGTTTAATTAATGTGATTGAGCATTTTGATAAGGTAACAAGGATGGTTGATGAAGATGCGGTAGAAAAGGACTTACAGAAGTGTCTGATAAAGAGCCACACAATAGACTTGCCAGCAAAATGAATGCCAATTGAATAAAAGGGACAGTCGCAGCATGAATACAAAACTGGATGAGTGACAGGAACAGAGATTAGAAGTGAACAATTGTTTCTGAGAGGGAGGTATGTAGTGGGGTTCCCATGCATCTGTCTCAGGGCTACTGTTTTTCTTGAAATATATGAATGGCCTCGACAAGAGTGGTCAGGGCACAATTTCAAACTTTGAAGATGGCACTTGGTATTGTAAACTGGGAAGAGAGTAGTACTAGACTTCAAGACAGAGACAGGCTGCTGAAATGCGCAGTGACAGATGAAATTTAATGCAGAGAAGTGCGAAATGATTCATTTTAGTAGAAAGAACAGAGAGGGGGAATATAAAATAAAGGGTATAATGTTAGAGGAGGTGCAGGAACAGGGGGAATTGAGGGTATATGTGCACATATTGTTGATGTTGGCAGAAGGAAGGTTGAGATAGTTGTTTTATAAATGGGGGTATTAGAGTACAAAAGCAAAGAAGTTATGATAAACATGCATAAAACAGTGGTGGTTAGGCCTCGACTGGAGTACTTTTCCCAGTGCTGGGCATCACATTTTAGGAAGGATGTTAAGGCATTCGAGAAGGTCCAGAAACGCTTTAGAAGAATGATTCCAGGCATGAAGAACCTTCAATAAGGTGAAATAGATTGGAGAAACTGGAGCTGTTCTCCTTTGAGAAAAGAGCATTCACACATGTTCAAAATAATGATGGATCTGGACAGAGCGGATGGGAGAAACTATTCCTGTTGGCAAAAGGATTGAGAAACAGAGGACACCAATTTAAGGTGATGTGTAAAAGAAGCAACATAGACATGGGGAAAAAATAAGGATCTGGAATTTGCTACCCGAGTGTGTGTGGGGTGGCCGATTCCACAGAGGTCTTCAAAAGAGAACTGGATAATTTTCTGAAGAGCTAAAAAGTAAAGTTGGGCCTGCGGGAGTCGGTCTTGCAGACAGCTGGCACAGATATGATGGACTGAATGGTCTCCTTCTGTGTTGTAACCATCCTCTGATTCTATGTGAATTAATTCGATAATTGTGTGACCAGAATGATACCAGGAAAGACTGTATAGTTATGAAGAATTGCATGAAATATTGGAATTTTATTTTCTACAAGACAATAGAAGTGTGGAAGGGGAGTGGTTGCAGGATCTGCCAGAGGCTTGCAAAATTATGCTAAATTCTGATGGAGTAAATAGTGAAAGATTACTTTCATCAAAGACTATGAAAGAATAAAGGTGGCAGTTTGAAGAAAGCTTCTCACTCACAGTTAATGCAACATCAATCAAGTCAGAGACCAGAATAGATTAAAGAGACAATTGATAAATATTTATACATTGAAGTTTAAATAGAAACAGGTGATTCTTGAAAAGGAATATAAAATGATATCTAAAAAGGATCAGTGAAATGCAATGAGAACCAGTAGCTCCAGTTGAAGAGTTAGGGTTTATTTTTCTGCTTAAGCAGGGAGGTCGAGTGTGACAATTTGCCAACTCACCAAATCTGCCTCTGTAAAATGTGCCCCAAGTTGCATGATTTTTGCTCTGGAGTGGTGTGGGATGGAGTCAGGTCCACTGACCCTGGAAACAGAGCACAGACAACTATAGGGGTCAGCAACGGCTGAAGTGGGTTGGTTGGAAGGCCCGCCTCAGTTCTCTGGGACTTTGTCCCAGTTATTTTAGAAAACTTCAGGCCTTCCATCCCTCCCCTTCACACCCCGCTCACCCACCCACCCAATTGTAGCTTTTGAAACTTAGCCAAGCATTCATAATAACCCTACTGCTCAAAATGGTGCTATGTCATCTGACCTGTCAATCAAAGCACTCCGATGGAGGATTTTTTTAAACAATCACTGACAGACATAGCCAGTGTTTTCTTTGCAGTTTAAAGAGTGGGAGAATCAAAAACCTTCGGACGGTGACAGTTAAACAGATCCTATTCACCTTGCAAGAACATTTGCACCTACTCCATAAATTTCTAACTCCCACACTGTGGGTTAAGGCCTTGCAATAGCCAGAATGGGGTGTGTGTGAACTCAGCACTACATTCATTACTGAGTTTGGGATTCCCTTCTTTGTGAATTATGCCCATCCCCATTTCCTCCATTAGAAATGTCAGAAATGTTACTGGGACTGCCGCACCCAGGTCCTGCCTGCCATTTTACATTGTCCATGATGTCTTCCTGACTCGGCGAAAATCCAGCCCTTAGTCTCTGCACGATGGACCTTCTTCTGAGCTATAATTTCTATCATACCACAAAATAAGTACAGAAATATTGGTTAAAAATACATTAAAGTATCAATCTGTTTAATAACTCTCCGAACTATGAAAACAGGTTTCCTTACAGTTATTAATTTTTTTTCCACATAAACATTGACCTCATTGTACTTTAAAGTATGCATAGATATGGAAAGAATTAAAATTGCCTGCATTCAAATTAAATAGTAATGACAGAATTTCCTCTGCTGTATTTTTGATGAAACAGCTGACAAGAAGGCAATGGATCCAGTTATGCCAGGTTACAAGTTTACACTCGGCCATCTTATAAGGCTGCTGATGTGGAAGGGGGCCTGGGAATAATGGAGCTTCCTCCGCATGGAGTTCCACACTTTCCCAGCACAGTTGAGGCATACTGGGCTCCAGAAGGACACGGCTGGATCCCGATGGGAGTGTTTGTGGCGCTCTAAGCAAGGCAAGAGGCATGAACACCTTAAGAGAAATTATTTAAAACGAATACCATGTGCAACAGTGTCATCTTGTTTAAAGAGACAAAAGGGGTCAATGAGAAGGTGTTTTTAGGAGAAGAGAACAGATGGACATCGGGCAGCCAGCAGCAGCACACAGCTGGCTGGTGCCAGGTATATGCCTGTGATTAGAGTCCATGTTCCAAGGAAACTGCGCTGCCATCTCACTGACCTCAGAAACTCCATCAAGTCTGTGCTGTCGGGAAGCTGCAGGAGTGATCCCAACTTAGTGCTGGGGTCAAACTCCATTGTACTTCACAGACAAACAATTTCACTAAATTAGTATATTGTGACATTTTAATTCTGACAGAGATAACAACTGCACTCCACACATAAAATCCTCATTTGGACTAAAAGAGGTCTTAATCTATGATAGAGAGTGTCTTCAAAACGATACCTAAAGTTGGAAGTAGAGTCTCTAATTGTGATTGACATTAGTAAATGATATTGTGTGTTTGGGGCGCATAAAGAGATGTTTGCTGGAATGGGAGAAGGGTAGGAAGCACAAGACTCACATTTAGAGGCAGACAAGAACAGGACTTGAGGTCCTGGTACCATGACAAAGGTGGTGTTAGTAAGGATAGGAATATCTCATTGGGCTATTTGAAGGCATATTGAAAGACAGGGATAGAGAGAGAGAGATCAATACGTCAGAAATAAAAAGAAAATTTCTGAATGTTGGAAATCTTGAAATAAAAGTGTAAAATCATGTAAATAGACATCAGATGAGTCAGTATTTGAGAGAGAAAGATACATAGAAATCATAGAAATCATAGAAACCCTACAGTGCAGAAGGAGGCCATTCGGCCCATCGAGTCTGCACCGACCACAATCCCACCCAGGCCCTACCCCCACATATTTTACCCGCTAATCCCTCTAACCTACGCATCCCAGGACTCTAAGGGGCAATTTTTTTAACCTGGCCAATCAACCTAACCCGCACATCTTTGGACTGTGGGAGGAAACCGGAGCACCCGGAGGAAACCCACGCAGACACGAGGAGAATGTGCAAACTCCACACAGACAGTGACCCGAGCCGGGAATCGAACCCGGGACCCTGGAGCTGTGAAGCAGCAGTGCTAACCACTGTGCTACCGTGCCGCCCCAATACAGCAGACTACATCTAAAATATTAATTTCTCTCATCTTCAAATATTGACTGGTCTGCTGTGCATGGCCAGCACTCGTGTTTCCTTTATTATAAATATTCAATAACTCCACGCAAAGCAGATTCTTCTTCCCTCAAGCCTTGACCTTCTTTGTATGTCATATACAATCTATTTTCACTGCACTTACAGCCTTTTGCTTCACTGTATTTTCAAGTTATAGACAAATGAAGTGCTGAAATAAGACCAGTTGAGCATGAGCCATTAGTATTTATTAAAGCCCAATCAATGACACTAAATCCTGGATGAAATAGATTAATCATTTTCTGATCCAAGAGTAAATATGTTTATTCTCTTAAGTCTCCATTAAAAAAAGACTTACATGAACATTTCATATCGATCCCTTGGTGAAGAAAACAGCAATTTACTTAGCATTTAAGGAAATTGCACTGCACAGCATGTTCCAAGAGGACCCCAACTGACGAGAACTGTTCTCTGACGAGCGATATTTAAATATGCACAGCTAGACAGACCAATATTGTATTTCCTTTCTCAAAGCCAAGAAAAGCTCTAATGCTTCACACTGTAAAGGGTTGAAAAAAATTGAGCTTAAATTGATATTTTGTACTTGACAACATATAATTTATCCTGTTATACCAAAAGAAAATTACCTACAGGAAATTGGTTTGCTAAATAATTGTAACGCTTAGCAACTGTAGCCATTTACATACAGAGCACATTAAAATAGAACAGCACTCTTTCAGTTTTGCTGTAATAAATTTCAAATACACAGGTAGCCAGTTGGAAGCTTTGTCCTGGTACTCACAAATGTAGCATAACTTTAGAAGAAAGGGATGTTTACAAGACATATTGTCCATTAAAATTTCTTACCAGACCATAATAGTTGACAACAGAAAGGAAAATATTTGGATGGTGATGATAGTAAGCACCACTCTGACACATTGGGTACACCAAAAAGGTTAATTTCTCTGTTCTCTCCACAAATGCTAGTGATGTGCTGAATGTTTCCAACATTTTATGTTGTTGCTGTTTTGGCTACTCCTTTTCCTAGTCTAACTCAGTAATGTATAATCCAAGAAATTGGAGTTTACTGTGGACAAGGTTTCCTTCTTTTCACTATTTGAATTGCAGATTCCTTTCACTCAGGTTTCTGAATGTGCTACAAACTGCATCCAAAGGAAATCTCCGACTGCAGCCTCCCATTGCACCCCAACGGATCTGTTAGAAGTTGTATTTTTTTTAAAAGGACTATATACAATAAAAAACATTAACCACCAACATACTGCTTTTGCTAGATATACATGACAATAATAATTCCTGCCATTTTTGTAGAAATTGTAGAAAAACTAAGAACAGTAGCTTGACAAAAACAGGCTTTCATCATAATCCCTTACATCTTATCTTGTTGTTTTGGGACTATTGAAAATTCCAATAACTTCTGCTGCCTTCAAACACAACTCACAGCAATAGTTTCATATAAATTTACAATGCAACCCCAATGTGCAAAAATACCTTCTGAAGTTAGAAAGGGTGTCTTTTTGAGGTGAACATGCAAAATTAGCATCAAGAGCAAATAAAAATTCCTAATATACAACAGCAGAAGGAACAGGTTCCCCGGTCTTCTCCCCAGGAACTTCTCATGCTGGAGGGGTGAGTGCTGGCAATCATAAATCATCATAAAAAATTCAGGAAATGTACTTCAGGCCATTCAGCGTCAGTAAGACAGAGTCAAAAAACAACCCTGCTGTGACCTTGTGTTATAATTGGTGAGAGTCACAGATAAAATATCAATTTATTATCTTGCATGCTGATCAACCTATTCACTTCCAGCAATTAGCATTTACATTTCAGACTTCCAGTATTCATGTTTATTTTTCCTTTTTATCGCTGCTAAGTGATCTTGATGTTTCGCTTTCTTTCACGTTTTTTATCCTTTACTCTATTTGACACACGGTTAACTTTTCTGCCTAACTCAAACCCTCTTGGTGTTAGATCCCAATCAGTAAGCTGTAAAACGCTTCAGTACTTCTCTCCTGGGCTCTGAACCAGAATAACACAGCCAGAGGCATTTTTATATAAAAAGGATTGAAGTATTTTACCTATTGAGTAAAGTTCCTATCTAAAGCTGCACACAGAAAATTCCAAATATGCACTTTTTGGCAGGAAACCTGGAACTAGTTAAACCTAAAGCTAACAATTTGGTGTAAGGAAATGCTAATGCTTACATAAAAAAAACATTGTGTTACTTGAATACACTGTCCAAAAGGATGTGCCTTTTAAAAACTAAATACTAATAAATGTTATTTCAGAATTCCAGCTTCTCAAGAAATCTAAATATTCAACCAAAATAGAAAAACCACGAGTCAGCAACAGTTGTGCTTGCTCCATGTTTCATGGTCTGGTCAAGCACAGCATGTTCTCAATCTACAAATATTGCCATTGTTGGACAACGGCACAGCCACATTAATACAGTGGCTACAAGAGCAGATCAGGCTGGGAACATTGTGGCAAGGAACTCAACTCTCGAATCCCCAAAGTCTGCCCACAAAAAGCACAAGTCAGTGTGATGGTGCAGCTTCAACAAAACTCAAGATGCGCAACATCATCGAGGATATAACAGTCCATTTGGCCATCCCAACCACCAACTTAAATATTAACTTCCTCCACTACCAGTGTATAGTAGTAGCACTGTGTATATAAGGTACACTCCAACAACTCACCAAAACTCTTTGAGCAGCACTGTCCACACTCATCACCTCGAAGGGCAAGGGCAGCAGACACGTATGAACACGACCACTTGTACCCCCCCCCCCCCCCCCAAGTCACACACCATCCTGTAAGATTTAGGTTGAGTTCAGGAGTCACAGATTACCCAAAGTCACAGGTGGTTCAAAACTAGTTTTTTTTAAGTAGTCTATTAAGAATCAATAGTTTAAATATGATGCTTAAGCTAAATGGTCAATAAAAACATAGGGGGCAGGATCTTCCAGCCATGCTTGTCCAAAAACCGGAAAATCCCGCCCCGAGGTCAACGGACCTTTGTGTGGTCTGCCCCCCGTCCGCTACGATTCCCAGGAAAACTCCTTCCATGATGTGTGTTGGCTGGGACAGGTTTCAGTGTGTCTCTTGTCTGTTTGTTAGCAGCAGTATTTTCCTTTCTGGCTCAGGTTTTAGGAAGCTCTTTTCTGCTTAGCGAAGAACTGCTCCTCAACCTTGGAGTATTCGTTAAGATACTTTATTTCTGGGAGATGATTGTCTACTCTCTGTTAATTATTTGTTCAAGGTGTGATGTTCCCCCTGTCCATCACTTTAGTTGAGGTCATCTTTTAGCTTACACCATGTTGGGTGGCATTTGTTAACTCCTGCCAAATATCAATATAAATAAAAGGGTACACATGGCACCACAAGAATCGCTGAGCAACATCTCAGTGACCATTACCTGGGTCCCAAACTGCTACTGTTGATGTTTTTCAGAAAGAGGGGGAAAACAGCTTTTCTGTCGGATGGCCTGTTCCTCTGCTCACTAACTCCATAAGAATTCTACAATATTCAGAAAACTACCATTGGAACTTAGAACTATATCGCTGCTCCCTCACAGCCACCGAGTCAAAATCTTGCAATTCCCCTTCCTAATTGCACTATGCGTGTACCTACATCTCATGAACTACTGCGGTTCAATGGCAAGTAGAGACAGGCAATAAATGCCCATCTTGTAAGCAAGCCCATGAATGAGTGAGAAAAAAAATGAAGTAATTGTGAAATGCAGATTATGGACGGATTAGCACCCTGAAGTACATATGAGTGGCGTAAAACTGCTTCTTTCTTTCAAAGCAGATAATGAAGTTGAGACTCACAGCAAAACATTAATGTCGTTCACTGCTAAAATTCACCCTTCCTGCAGGGTTTAGAATTTCAACTGCGCGGTGAGGAGAATGACCAAGCTACATAGAGACGGTTAAAACAGAATGACAGATCATTGCAGACTCTCTGCATGAACTGCATACAGCCGGGCTCTGAAGTGGTATTCGAGTAGATTTCACGTGTGAACTATGGGATGTGGTAATTGAAGATCACAGAAATCATCAATTTATCCAATCCATCACCCAAAGCAACCTCCCATCCATTGACTCTGTCTACACTTCCCACTGCCTCAGCAAAGCAGCCAGCTTAATTAAGGACCCCACGCAACCCGGACATTCTCTCTTCCAGCTTCTTCCTTCGGGAAAAAGATATAAAAGTCTGAGGTCACATATCAACCAACTCAAGAACAGCTTCTTCCCTGCTGCTGTCAGACTTTTGAATTAAATTGATTTTTCTCTACACCCTAGCTATGATTGTAACACTACATAGAACATAGAACAGTACAGCACAGAACAGGCCCTTCGGCCCACGATGTTGTGCCGAGCTTTATCTGAAACCAAGATCAAGCTATCCCACTCCCTATCATCCTGGTGTGCTCCATGTGCCTATCCAATAACCACTTAAATGTTCCTAAAGTGTCTGACTCCACTATCACTGCAGGCAGTCCATTCCACACTCCAACCACTCTCTGCGTAAAGAACCTACCTCTGATATCCTTCCTATATCTCCCACCACGAGCCCTATAGTTATGCCCTCTTGTAATAGCTCCATCCACCCGAGGAAATAGTCTTTCTGCACTCTCTTGTTTCTTTCTCTATGAACGGTATGTTTTGTCTGTATAGCACGCAAGAAACAATACTTTTCACTGTATGTTAATACATGTGACAATAATAAATCAAATCTAATCAAATAACCATACAAACTGCCCAGTGTCAGCTACATTTTATCTTCATTTTAAGGTTTCATGCTACGAACTAGTGAGAGAGATCAGGCAGGGAACATATTCCCAGAATTCATAGGGCAGAATGTTATCAGTAATGTGCTGTAAGAACTGTCAGTGCACGCTACTTCTACTCTTACTTTTTCCCCATTTCCCACATGATTATAATTAAAATTTAAAATGATGGTGGCATGAACAGGAGACATGATCCCATGGCAGTGGAAGCATTTCCACACTGAAACCCGCCCTTGGCTGACATTGTAGCAGGTACAAGTGGGCTATACACAATCCTGGTCAAACAGGGCAGCACAATGGCACAGAGAGCAGCATGGTGGCTCAGTTGTTCGCACCACTGCCTCACAGTGTCAAAGATCTACCTGTGTTCAATTCCAGCCTTTGGTGACTGTGTGGAGTTTGCAAGTTCTCCCCGTGTCTGCGTGGATTTCCTCCGGGTGCTCCAGTTACCTCCCACAGTCCAAAGATGCGCAGTTTAGATGGATTGGCCATACAAAATTGCCCATGGTGTCCCAAGATGTGTAGGTTTGGGAGGTTAGCAGGGTGAATGCACGGGGTTATGGGGATAGGGTGGGAGGGATTGGACTGAGAGCTGTTTTGGAGAGCCAATGCAGACTCGATGGGCTGAATGGCCTCCTTCTGCAATGTAGGGATTCTATGATCGGGGGGCTCTGCTTCACAGTCAAAACTTCCCTGTTCAACTTCATTGCTATTAATACCGAGCATAAAAGTGGCACGGATGTTTATTTCAAATATAAATTTCACTTGTAAATATTTCACATTTCATTGTTTTCACTACATTTATGTTGCATCATTATTTATTCAGACTAGTTTAGTCAGAATTCTAAATGTACTGGTACGCCTCATGGTTGGCATTCATTGATGGTTACAGATAGCGCAAGGTTCTCGTGCTGATTTTATCTAAATGGTTGGATGTAATTTTAGTTTTGCACGAAAGAGTATTCATTACACGCAAATGTATTACAAGTAGGAACCTGTCACACAGGTTGGTAGTGAAAATGGTTGCCATGGATCGTCACGCTGCCGTTATGCTATGCACTGGCTGAATGCAATTTCCATTGAACCGGTTTGCTGATTTCATCTTGGACTTGGATTTCAACAAATTGACGGCATTTGAGCCTTGGGGGTTGGGGGAAGGTAGAGGTTCAATACGCTGTTGACCTAATCTCGAGATTTCAACCCACCATCGGGAAATCAAAATTTTGTATCCCATTTAATTCAGTCATCCCCACATCAAGTTTCTGACTTTTTGCAGAAAATTCTGTAGTGGCCTGACTCATTTCAAGTTCCACTTTCAGGACTTGATGGCCATAGAAGGTACATTCAAAATGTGGCCAATCAAGTTGATTATCAGCCGGTAAATCCTTCCAATACGCCCTGATGGCAGACATTGAGAGCTGGGGTATTTCCTGGTCAGCCATACTGCAGACGGCAATGGCAAACCACTGCTGTACTTTGGCAAACATGATCATGGACCTGTCTAATGAAGCCCTTGGTTGTCAACATGGTACCTGAAGGAGGAGGAGTCTGACTCATTCACCAGCTTCTCTACCCTCCCCACAATCTCCAAGATCCCAATACAGTCAAAAGCCAAGGTGAAATCAAGAAACCAGTTGCATGGAAATTGCATTCAGCCAGAGCGAAGTATAAAGTCAGCAGCATGACAACCTTTTTCACTTCCAAATGCAAATCTGTTGCAAGGCTACCATGTAAGAAGCAGAAACCCAATAAGCCAATCCGTATGAACTGGCTACAAAAGGGAGAAGGAGGGGAACTTTAACTGGCAAAGATTTTCAGCAAGCAGTACAAAATTACAATACAATTTGACACATTTCAGCAGCAGAGCTCATGATGATTTTTAATGCGACCATCTGGACAGTGACTGCTTACCTGAGGAATATCAGGCAATGCTTGGCCATGCACTAGCAATACGGGAACTGTGAAGACAAGTGTTCTGGAGGCATCCCATCAGGGGGAGGGACTCTGGAAGCTTCTAGGGTATGGGGAATTATGTAATTATGTAAGGATGTAATTATTTGAAGGCAGTACATACTTTTAAAAGTGATGCCTCATTAACATTACACAATTCATTCAAGAAAAAAGAATTGTGACAAAAATGAGGTATAGAAATTAGTGATTCACACAAACATAAACACCTGCAATGATCTGTTCAGCCAGATGGCCTGGTTCTGTGCTGTGATATTTCATGATTCTGTACAGATGAAAAGTCAAAATGTTTATAAAGATTGATAATAATCATGAATGTGTCCCGCATCAACTACAGGGAATATCTCGGTGATTCCAGCATGAATATCACTGGCAAGGGGGGTTAAAAAAGGTCCAGAAAGAAGGAAACTTGTCCTACAGTTTATTTACCTATCCATTACAATTATGAAAGAAAATAAGTCTATGGCCTCCTCTGACCATCTGACTGACCTTTGGGTCCCTGTTGCTTTCTAGTAAATTGATTAGTTTGTGGGAATGATTCAAATCTCCATTTATCTTCCAATGATGACTGCTCCAAGGCACCAAAAAACTGTGGACATTACCTGTCATATGCTCATCACAGATCAATCTCTGTTTTATTACCAATCTTCCTGCAATTTGCAAGGTTTCTAAAAGTCTCCCAAGCCAAGTTATCAGACCTGCACCTACAAAGCTTCCCGACATACAGGTCAGGCCTCTCATTTTCTATTGTCACTCAGCTAGGTCTGCCACTCTTCCCTATCACGTTCCCCTCAAAGGTAGGCAATGGATATCAAAGCAAAGACCATTCATTCTCTCTACACAAATCAAGAGCATCATACTACCCTCTAAGTCCCGATCCAGTCATTTGTTCAGATCTCAATTGTAAAGGAATCAGCAGTCTCAGACTACTTGAGTCAGGCTTTCTCTTTCTTCTATCCCTTACCCAGATAATGTCTACCTGTCCCTTCCTCCCTCTAATCCCAGCCTTGGCATTCTGCCTACTCAAAGATCTTTGTGCCAATCCAAAAGTACTTCAGTGAGAACACAAACAACATGCTCAGATTACTATGTTTACAGAATACCGCAACATGTATATATCCACTTAAACTGGCACCATTGACAGCCATTGTGTTGTAAAGTATTACAGGCCACTCAAGCCTGTCAGCAATACAAAAGGAAATCCAGTCATGAATTTTAGAAACAACAGATATTTGGGCGTGATTACAATCTCACGTCAAAAATCAAATAATGATTATCAACCGCTGGAGGCTAGTGATGTGAATCTAGAAACCCAAGTACTTTATAACAACTATCCTTTGATGCCAAGTGTTCTGTTTATATTAACTTCTTCTTGTAACAATTTTGAGCGAATTTAGTCAACATGTACTCAATCAATGGCTGGATATTAATTGTGGCGCCTGATAAAATAATTTAATGATAGTGTCTTGCGATCACTTTTAAATTGTGAAATGCATAAAAACCTACTCAATTACAGTTCAATTTGCAGCAACGGTTAGAATTTTGGATCAATCACAACAATGTTTCCTTTCTCAACATTTCCTGTTAAAAAGTGTAGCTCCCTAAAATTCAGAAGTTTCAATATTTCTACATTAGATTTTTATAAGAGCATCTTCAGGTGATAAAACATCACTGGTGTGTGTTGAATAAAGTTCTGACTCTGAACAGAAAATCCTGCTCATCATCCTCAAATATTCATATCACAAAATACAACTCAGAAGGGCAGTTGAATTCAAGCCAACTCCCCCTGTCAACATATTAATTCGATTGAAGCGCAGGCTTCAGACAGTGCACAACTGCTGTTTGGGCATTCTTTTCTGTGAGATAGGAGTGAGGCAAAATTGGTGAATCGCATATTCTGAGTATTCTGCATGAAAAGGCTGGAAGAGCTTTAGGAGCATCAGGGAAATAAATAACTGGCTAAGCAATCAAGTGTTTAAGTCTTAAAAGAAGATAATATTAATTTAAAACAAATAATGGTTTAAAAACATTCTAAAACGTAACAACAGGCACTGATGCCAGCAGACAATTAAAGCATTGAAAGAACAAATGCAGTACAACTGCACTTATTGTCTGATACAAATTTTCTATACAGATGGCCCATGAAAATCCAATTCAAAACCAAATTTGCCTCACCGGGGATTTGCCAGCTACTCAATCAGATCATCACAACAGCGGTTTTCATTACATCTTGAGAGGGTCAAAGTAGTAATTCTCCTTCCGTCACAGAAACAGTGACAATTTTAAATGACTGTTTCTCCTGCTTGTCTCATGATCCCAGTGTGTTTCTTTGGAAATTTTATACTGAAGTCACTCTGCATTACAATGTTTAATGTTTGAAACTAGCAATCTGATTATTTTCTTCACCAATGTCTACTGTCCCCCAGAATGTTTGTAGCAAGTCAGGAACACTATTGTCTTTCTCAGCCTCATCAGCAGTCAACTTTTTAAACCAACAATCTCGTAAAAGCATTGCAATGTTGCCCCACACACTATTTACCAGTTTGCAACTGCAATTCCACCTGTGTTTTGCTGTGATTTTCTCCAATGACAAATGCCTTTTAAGCATTAATGCAGCTGTTTTATTTCCAAAGCTTACAAAGTGTTTCATTTTAATAAGTCTAACCTATTTAGATGGCGGTGGGAATATTAAAAGGGCTACGGTACATTGGACTGGGAAATTGCGATTAATATTGAGTGTGAAAATCAGTTAAATGAAATAAAAGTAAAAGTAGGCTCAGAAATAATACTGCAATTGACACAAAGCAATGCTCTTTCACAATTCACACAAGACCACCTCTAACTTTGAATTATGTTTTCATATTAAAGAAAACATCCAGACCCAGTAAGGATCCTCATTCTGGAGAGACTGGATTCACCAAATACCAGTATTGTATAATTAGGAGACCAGGTTTGTGTTTTGCTATGAACAAATCGGAGCCTTTTTAATAGGCAAAATTGAAATGTTTGCAGGGCTGTAGGGAAAGAGTAGGTGAGTTGTGCAAACTGGATAACTCTTTCAAAGAGTCAACAGGCACAATGAGCCGAATCACCTCTAGTCATGTACTATTCTATGATAATAGTGTCTTCGAGAAAGGCATCTTATGGCGGGAGTGATTTCCTCTGTCACACATTTGGCTCTTCCCTTTAAAGATAATCCAATCTTGGCTTTTGGTATGTGACAACAACTGCCATTTATATTGTTCCTTTAACATAGTAAACTATCAGAAGGAGCTGCAGCAGCATTAAAGGAAAATTAATGTTCAGCAAAAGGCAGGCGATATTGCAAAGTGACCACAAACTTGTTCTGAGAAGAGTCTTGAATGTGGAGAGGCAGAGGACTGCAGGGAGTCAATTATACAGCATTGAGCCGAGATAGCGGGAAGTATGGCCCCAAATGGTGTGGGGGAAAAAGAGAATGGACAACAAGCCCAGGGCCAGAGGAACAGAGAGTTTGGAGGAATGACCAAACAGACTATTTAAACACAAGGTTGAGCATTAAAAATTTGCAGTTTTGTAGAATTGGGATCCTGTGTAAATGAGTGAAAACAAGGTCAGTGGGTGAGACCGGGATAAAATAAGGACAGAGTTTTAGATAAGCTGAAGTTTATGCAAGGTCAGACTCCAGGCAGAAAATCATGAAATCAAACTGAGAAGCATGGTAGGTGTTTCAGAGGCAGATGGGCTGAGGTCAGGCTGGTTGGACAACGTTACTGTGGCTGAAGTGAACAGATACATTGACCAGGGCCCAAAATTGCTACCTGTGCTTAACACTGACCACTAGCACGTATGTTTTTCCTTCTAACTTTGTTCCCTAACCCCAACCAGTTATTTGTTCAGCTTTATACATCAAAGTTATTAAATTTACTCCCAAATCTGTCTGCGGTGATTATAGCTTGTAGCACTTTCCAGAGAATTGCATCAATATTGATTAAACTCTCCATCATCATGAACAAAACTAATGTGTTTTCATCTCAGTGAATCATAAGATGGTTTGACTATAACGAATACTTCAACTTCAGTTATATAATCTACCTATTGAATATGTCTGTCTTGACAACGTTGGTAGGACTAACCACTGCACAGTCTACGTCTTCACGCTGGGGACATTCTCCAACATACCATGCATCAACCTCATGGTGCTAAAAGCAAAGGATTCAGGACAGATAAAGCAGTTCATTCACTCACGCACTCCTCCATCACCCTCAAGCCAGACAACCAATTCTGGTTCAACGAGGAGTGCAGAAGCATAATCTGGAATACACTGCCAAAAAGGCTGGTGGAGGCAGATTCAATTAGATGAAGACTTGAAGAGAAAATAACTTCAGGGTTATACACTGAGGGCTTTCAATTACAGAAAGATTGGAATTGTCTGTCAAAGTTTGGTAACTTGCATGATACTCATCCTTAGTAAGAGTGGTTGGACACAATGCCCCTCATCACCAGGAATTTAAATAACTGGTGTAAACAGGATAGAATCCTGATGGAACTAAGTTCCAAATCATATTCAAATTGGACTTGACATCCTCTCCCAATGCAGCTTAATTCAGGCGCCAGAGTGTGGTGACTAAGGGAATTTCACAGTAACTTCATTGCAGTGTTAATGTAAGCCTTACTTGTGACTAATAAATAAACTTACTTTAAAAGGAATTTGGGGTCTCAATTTCGAAAATTCTAAACGTGGAGATTTGTGTTGTTGCCTGAAGCAGGAAGTAGTTTAACAGATTTATGTGATATTCTTCTGTCTGCTATTTCAACAGTGGTATTAATGCATTTCCTTTAAATGGGCCTACACCCCAATGCAACACCACATGCAGAAAATGTCACAAGTACTGTTAAATGCTTGTACAAAACAAACTGAAGCAATTTAACCAATCATTAAGAATTCTACCACAATATTTGTCAGATGCATAAAACCTTTCTCAAAATTTATCTCCACTAAGTTATTTTCTGTTAATTTGGAATGTCAATCTCAATTAGCAACTAAAATATAAAAATTGATCCAAGTAATATTGTGTTATGGGCAGGAAGAGCTAAATTCAAACAGCCCTGATTTCTCATCTCACCATCTGTCCATAAACAGAAAGGTGTTTTGATTTTCCTTTTATAAGCGGTCGTGTATTTCCCAACCCCTCAGTTGTCGTGTGATCAATTTTTATTAATAACCTCAGAGCAAGCTCAAGATAAGGCAAACTCAGAGGGTTAATTTATTTGGCCAACTCAAACATGAGAGGAAGGTTGCAACTTTGCCTCCCTTTCATTGGTATAAAAGTCGAAGGATAGAAAAGAAAGATTTATAGGGTAAAGACCACAGAACAAAGAATTCTTGCTTCGTGCGAATCCAGAATCAAAGTTCCAAGGAGTTTTCCTTCACAGAGCTCAGCAGGTTGAAAACTGATGCTGGAAAATTCATTTTCCATTCGAGATTCACAACCACAATGAGATAGGTACACAGTGATTAATTCATCTTGCAGGCAATGGTATAAATATTCAAAAGTTCTGGTGAAAACAATGTAGATGGAGGAAGGCATTAAAACCTGGTCAGAGCCTCTTTTCTGAACTGCTACTTGATAGTTGGAAGATTGCAGACTGTCTTGCTATCCAGTAAGGAGGTATAACTGGTTCTTTTAGCAAGGAGGGTCATGTCATGTGCCTTTCACATCACCATTCTTACTTTGACAAAGAGTTTATATTATTTTGTCTGGGGTCCTGAGATTGTTAATGCTTCAATCATTAAGGATCTGAAACGAAGGTTGCCGGGTCCTTTGTCCTAGCAGGGTACTCGACCCCAGGAGCCAGGCCTAGGTATGTAATAAGAACATAAGAACATAAGAAATAGGAGCAGGAGTAGGCCATCTAGCCTCTCGAGCCTGCCCCGCCATTCAATAAGATCATGGCTGATCTGACGTGGATCAGTACCACTTACCCGCCTGATCCCCATAACCCTTAATTCCCTTACCGATCAGGAATCCATCCATCCGCGCTTTAAACATATTCAGCGAGGTAGCCTCCACCACCTCAGTGGGCAGAGAATTCCAGAGATTCACCACCCTCTGGGAGAAGTTCCTCCTCAACTCTGTCTTAAACCGACCCCCCTTTATTTTGAGGCTGTGTCCTCTAGTTTTAACTTCCTTACTAAGTGGAAAGAATCTCTCCGCCTCCACCCTATCCAGCCCCCGCATTATCTTATAAGTCTCCATAAGATCTCCCCTCATCCTTCTAAACTCCAACGAGTACAAACCCAATCTCCTCAGCCTCTCCTCATAATCCAAACCCCTCATCTCCGGTATCAACCTGGTGAACCTTCTCTGCACTCCCTCCAATGCCAATATATCCTTCTTCATATAAGGGGACCAATACTGCACACAGTATTCCAGCTGCGGCCTCACCAATGCCCTGTACAGGTGCATCAAGACATCCCTGCTTTTATATTCTATCCCCCTCGCGATATAATGTGGGTTTCATGAATGGGATTAACACTCGCGATATAATGTGGGCGGCCTTCGTATAATTCCCATTGAATTTGGTCTGTGCAACCCCCAAGGCATCTTTAGTGTCTGTTCAGAGATAACAAAACGCAAGGTGCCAGGATACTACCAAATAGCTTGTATTGTTCAAGGATCACTGCCAGACAGCTTCAGTCATTTTTAAAAGCCATTATCCAATTTTAAAATTTTAGAAAGTAGCTATGAGGATATATGTTTTATAAAAAACATAGAATGTGAAATCTTAGCTCCATTACAATTGCCTTACTATTTCCAACACCATTAAATATTTAAGCTTATTTTAGAATAATGCTGATAGATGATTTTGTATTATAAAATACGGCACCATGCATTTTTAAACATGACTCAATAAACTCTTACAAGTGTGATTATACCATTTCTCAGCAGAGATGTAACTTAAGACATTGTGCAGATGAACTTCAGTACCTCTGCTGTTTACTGCCTTCCTTACCAAGGTAGATCTATCTCTGTCTCAACCTGTATCCTCACCTCCCTAGTTTCTTCCTTATTTGCCACCCTGGCCCCACACAGGCCGTCTCCAACAAGTTAATCCCATTCATGAAACCCACTTATTTCTTCCTTAATCTTATTTCCAATAAACCATTGATTATCCTCCTGGCCACCATGCTTGTTGGTGTTGTAAATGACTCACTATTTTCTGACACTGTTGACCTATCATCACCTTACTCTTGGGCAGGAAGAAAAAATATTCAACCTGCCTCCTTGAGCCACATCTCAACATCTGTTTCCTTTCCAGAATCCAGGAATATATTGTCATCTCCCAGATCAGTGTCTCCTAGACGAGACACTTCTCCCACAATCTTCTGTCTGAATCCCTCCTAACATGAGCCAAAAAAGAGCTCTAAGTTAGTTGGCCACACCAGCCCTCTTGATGCCCGCCTTTCTTTCATTTTCAAGCTCAGCAGGGCTGTCCTAATCTGGTTCCAATCTTACCAATTCAACCATAGCCAGAGTATCCCAGCCAATAGCACTTCTTCCCAACCCCACACTGTAAGCTCCTAAGTTCCCTAAAGGAGTTAACTACATGGCAGGACTAACATATGAGGAGAGATTGAGTCAGTTAGGATAGTATACGATGGAGTTCATAAGAATGAGGGGAGATCTCATAGAAACCTATAACAGGACGAGACATGGTAGATGTAAGAAAGATGTTCCCAATGGTGGGGTGTCCAGAACCAGTCTAAGGATGCAGGTTAGACTGTCTAGAACAGAGATTAGGACAATTTTCTTCACCCAGAGAGTGGTCAGCCTATGGAACTCGCTACCACAGAAAATAGTTGAGAGCAAAACATCAGGCTATTGAGATGGATATGAGCCATGATCGTAATTAATGGTGGGGCAGGCTCAATGGGCCTACTCTGCTCTTGTTTTCGATGTATGTTTCTACCTATCATGTAAATACCAGCATGACTAATGTAAGAATTGTGAAAAATTCACACTGCTTAAGAGAATACTCAAAAGGTTGGGGATAGAGCACTCAGTGGGGAAGAGAGAAGGAATTTGCAACACTGAACATGATTCTTTTTGTTATGTTATGATCTGGTGAGGGACTGTTAATATGTAAAGAGAAATCCAAATACCTTGTTTTAATCAATAGAACCGCACCACAAAATTATTTTTTTGAAACTTTATTGTACATAAAAGACTTAACAAACCAAACACTATTAATATTATGGTTTATCACTATATATGTGATGCATTCACATTTACTTCCTACTTGCCCCAAGAGTTTAAAGACATTTCAATCTTAAAGTTATGTACTTCTGTAGGGACCACCAATAAGTATGTCACAGTCCCCTGGAGAATTTTCCTCAGCTCCAGCTATTCTCAAAGGTAAAACTTTCATTTACTATCGCTTGATTGTGGAGTCATCAGTCTCATGTTCTAATACATTTCCAATACGTCCAAGCTAATTGGCTGGTTATTTTCTTTTGCAATAAGACACTGTGACTACTGCAGATTCTCCCTTTAGCTTCACACCAGGTAATCTTCCAGTTTGTGTCCCTCAAAATTCAACCTGAGATCACCCGCTTTCCACAGTCAATGATGAAGTTGTTATTTTACTCTGTTTACAGAGCAGGTCAGCCTTTCATTCATTTTGGCTAACTTCTCTCCGTGAACTGCAAACCACACCAGGGGTTCAAACTGCAACCAAAAACCTCTCCCAGAAAACACCCAGATAAATTGGAACCAGAAAACCTTCCGAAACTCCACACATCTCCACGATGACATAATCTGCTCTGGGCTATCCTCAAACTGACCGTTAAGATAATTACCACAATTACAATTTCTCCAGCTAGGTAAGCCCACCTGCTGTTTTATAGATCTATCTCCACTATTCTGACTCAATTAAACACATGTGGGTAACCTTCTGAATTGTTATTTCTTTAGGTGTTCTGCCAGTCACTAAAACCCATCATTTTAATTATCTTCACGATAATAATCTTCCTCAAACTAAATATTATCTCTCTATTAACATGAAACACAAAGTAGATGATTGCAATTGATATACCTGACCTGACCAATCCTCAAAAATAGAATACTGAAATTACAAGCATGGGCTTAATGTGCACAAGAATACACACTTCCGTCCTTAAAATTCTTACTAAAATTTAGTTTACTGTCAATAAATTAACATTCGCCATGCTGTATAAAATTCACAATCTGGTAAAAAAAATAATTTTCAGCAGCCCCTAAATTATATTCTAGCCCATACTTTGAACATAAGCAGCAATAATTTATGTCAGTGGCTGGAATTTTACACCCACTTTACCAGAAGCAGGCTGGTAGGCAGGGGCATAAAATTGGGTGGCATGGCAGCGGGTGACATGCCCGTCACCTACAGGCCTCTGCTGTTATTTTACCAGAGATGGAATAGGCATCAGGTGGCCTGCCCACCCTCGAGACAAGTGAAGTCCTTAAGGAGACAATTCATGGTTAAGGGCCTCCTGCCGACTTTGCTGGTATTTTACCAGTAGCGATGGTGCACACATCATGTGATGCAGCCACCAGTTAAAGCTTGGCGAGTTGCCTGAGAGTTTTGAGTGAGGGCCTGCTTGGACACCCTGTGCCCAACTGGAAACCCCATTACCTCGAAGATGGTGGTCAGGTGATTGCCACGCTGTGCCTTATTTCCCTCCCTTCCCCTGGCCTCTATGAGATGGTAGTCATGATGTGGAGATGCCGGCGTTGGACTGGGGTGAACACAGTAAGAAGTCTCACAACACCAGGTTAAAGTCCAACAGGTTTATTTGGTAGCAAATACCATAAGCTTTCGGAGCACTGCTCCTTCGTCAGATGGAGTGGAAATCTGCTCTCTGCAGAATCTGCAGAACAGTTCTGTCTGGAGACAATACACATCTCTTTAACCTGTGTTTAATGTTCCCTCCACCCACATTGTCTGTACCTTTAAGACCTGGCTGGCTGTAGGATTCGCATTCTAATCAGTATTCTGCAACTTGATTCTGTCTGTTTGCACTGTCTGAGAGCAGATTTCCACTCCATCTGATGAAGGAGCAGTGCTCCGAAAGCTTATGGTATTTGCTACCAAATAAACCTGTTGGACTTTAACCTGGTGTTGTGAGACTTCTTACTCTATGAGATCACAGCCGCTCACCAGGGCCTACCTGATTGGCCTGAGCAGAGTCGCTCCATCTCATTGAATCCAGCCTCTTGCAAGGGTCCTTGTGGGGGACTGGCTGCAGTCTCGAGAGTGGCCATTTCTCCCAGTGGGGCTGCTGGGGTGGGAGCTGGAAAACCATCTGTTTGGCCAGCAGCTCCAGACAGCAGGACATCCTCCCAGAATGGGGCCGAGCCACTTAACATCCTGACATCCATAAATTTTAATAATGGCTTCCCACCCTGTAGAGACAGACTCACCCCTCATTTTTCAGCCGGGGAAGCGGGGCAAGTGCCTCCGTGAAAAATTCTGTCCAGTATTTCTCTAAGATGATAACTACTTTCAGTACAATGTCATAACAACCAGACTGGTTTCACAATATATTCCCATTTCAAGCACTGAACCTGTCCTAATGTTAATGCCCTCACTGCATTCCTTGACCTAACTGATACAAATCACAAGCAATTAAATTACTTCAAGCTTGACTATTTTTCCTACAGCACAAGCATATCCAAAATCTATTAAACTCGGCCGTGCTCCAATACTGTACCTGTACATCTTTCTGGGAATGATGACACCCATAAAGGCAGACAATTGATCCCAGTGTAGATGTACGATCATTTTTAAAATTCAGCCTATATTCCTACAGCAAATAGACAACAAAGAATGAACAATACTAACAATTTTGCATATTGTCAATAATGTGCCTATTTATTTCTGAATATTTGAAATCTCATTCCACAATGAGCACCAAAGAACTATTGCCATTCTGTGCCGGAAAATGAAAATGTAAATCAGCCAAAATAGTTAGTAAACAGTTATAAATGAAAGCTTAACTAAACTGAATACCTGAGCACTTGGGTGAAACAGTGAATCATCAGTTTTTGAGCAAGCCAAGTTAGAGTTGTCAGCTACAGAGGCCTACTCAATTTTACTTTTTATTGTCTGTCACAGGAAACACATTTATACAATAAATATTTTATCAAATATCCAAATTTGTGAACCAAAAACATTCCATTGTTAATAATATTGCACTAGTTCCATATGGTCTGCTTCCACAAATGCTTACTTTCACAAAAAGTCCACTGATACCATATTTCATCAGTTTATTCTCAGTACACACTGAGAAAATGTTACTTCATACATTTGCAAACTGAGTGCATCTATTAATAGTTCATCAGATTTGTGTAGAGACATAATTAACATAGATAATATGTATATATAATATATAGGTGGGAAGGGCATGACGAAAAGGTTATCCTTGGAATGCAAAAAGAGATTAAAACCTGAAATAAAATCACAGTTTTCTCAGTGCTGTCATTATAAAGTCAGCACTAAATGTTCGTAACATTTGCACTTATATTAGAAAAGGAAAAACTTTCAATAAGTTTCATTTTCTACACAGTGATTCCCCAACTAATCTCATTCCACCAAAAGATATATTCCCCACATGGGAAATTTTCATCCAAGAGAAAGCACACCACAGCCAAGTAATCTGGATGCAACAGTTTAACATGGAACTCAAGAGTCCGGAACTTGGCAACAGATGAAAGGCAGTCTTCTAAAGTAATTGCAAAGTCTGTGAGAGAAAAGGCATATCTGAAGCATTTTGAGTCAGATGTTTCAGTTGCATTCAACTCCTCGATTTTTAAAATTACAGTTTAAAACATAACAGAGTGCCCATTGTTAACTTCAAGGTTACTTTCATGATGAGCATCTACAAAAGATGAACTTAAATGGGGAAGAAAAAACTGCAGTGAGATAGCAGATTTATTAAGTACATGAAATAATGTATGAATAGGCACTTGCTTCGGCATAGGGCCTTTGGAAACAAAATTTCCCTCAGTGGAAACTAAAAACAACAACGTCCTAACATAATTGTAGGAAGATGAGGGTCTGGAAATCTATAATTTTTGAAAACAATATTTCAATAGCAAGGCATTAATTTCAGAGAAAACAAGGCACTTTCCTGATTTGCATCAAAGGAGGATCATCATGCCACCCATAATGCCTTCTTCTTCTGCTTGCAGTTTTACATTTTTCTTTGTCTCATTTTGCTCTATCATTTAATGCACAATCTTTCCCGTTCTTTATTCCTAAATTTGTCTATAGTTTGTTTTCCACTTTGATTATTGCAAGTGAAATTTATCACAAGAAAATAAGCATTTGTAATCAGTGCTGTCCACTACCTGAGAGCAACCAGATGTTAAATGACTAAAAATGACTTCTAAAAAATATACAGAACCACTAGCTGGTAACATCATTGTAAAGGAGTCATTCACTTAGCAAGTTAAAAGAAAAACGTTTTTAATAAGAATCCTTGTGATCAATAGAACTATTTTTGTGGCTCGGGTCTGCTATGGGTGTGATGCTCTTAAGTTAACGGAAACATTCCTGATAACTTGAGTTACACCGAATTCCGTGACCTTTTATATATATTTTAAAACACAGCTCAATTGCCATATTTCATGGCAGGTTCAGTGACATGTGTATCAGTAGAAACTCAACAAAAACATTTCTTGAAATGGGTGTAATTTGTACCACTATTGCCAAAGGTGACCAGGTCAGAAACCAGACCACAATATTTCCATGCACCACATGAAGTCTGTAAATTGGCTGAAGCAAATATCACCACCACTTTCAAAATGTTTCTGATACAGACTTCATTGCGGTTTCAAGTCAGTATGAATGTGACAGCCTTCAAATTGATGTTAACCCTTCAGCACAAAGAACTGAAAAATGCTATCAAGGTACAAGGGGTTTTCACATCTACAAAAGAAAATGAAAATTATTGTCTCATCAGAAAAAAAAACTATAATTATCAATTCAGTTTAATCATATCTTTGGAGTTCTAAAATCAATGATGCTGCTCACATTTTTGTGAATCAACATTTTTGTCTTGTATTATTGCTTTTGTCTGAAGTATGTGTACACACAAATATATATTTAACAAATGAATTCTACAGGCGATCTTTGTAGTGTAGCTCAGAAGCAGAAAACAAAATTACCGGGTGCTTTCAAGTAGTTTTTTTAAAAAATTGTTTTCATTTCAAATCTTCATTCCATCTCCTTTCTTTTGACAGGAGATAGAAGACCACCCATGATCCTACTGAATGACAGAGAGGGTTTTAAGCTGGGTATCAGCTATGGCTCAGAAGGTTGTGGGTTCAAGTCATGCTCGAGGAATCAAGCTCAAAAATCAACACTGCCTCTCCAGTGCAGTACAGAGGGAGTGCTACACTGTCCGAGATTCTATCTTCCAGATGAGATATTAGACTGTGGCCCTATCTGCCTTTTCAAGTGGACAAAAAGATCTCATGATACTATTTTGAAGAGAAGGCAAGTTATCTCAGGTGTCTTGGCCAATATTTATCTGTCAATCACATTAATGCTTTTGGGAGCTTGCTGTGCATAAACTGCAGCCATATTTCCTACATTACAATGACGACTACAATTCAGAAGTACTTCAAAATATTTGTGGTTTGGAAAGTCCTGAGGTTGTGAATGCAAGCCCTTCTGGCTCAAAGGGGTGAATAGTCTATTCCTGCTTTTATTCTTTTTCAGAGGTCTTCTGAACAATTTCATGTCTGTTGTCAATGCAGCTCTTTAACTAAATAATGGAAGTTGTAGAAAAAGACTAAGTATAGCACTTTTTGATCACCACTTTATAAGACTTAAATAGACTGAAGAGAGTGTTTTAATTGCAGTTTTTAAAAATGCTGATATTAGTGTTCTTCCCACCACAGAGATACTCAAGTTGGATGTCTCTCCTTGCTAGTCACTGATGAGGAGCATCAATAGGTCAATTGGAAACAGTAGAGGATACAACAGACTGGTGAAAGCTTTCCAACATCAGGAAATCAAGCTAAAGGTTAAGAAATATGAAATCAGGGTAGTACAAGAACAACTGGTCTAAGTCACCAACACCACCATATATTATGGATCTGCTGCACTACACACGGAGGGAGGGGGGCATTCACTGTCAGTAATTGTGATGAGACAGGCTATTTGAAAGGGAGAACAAATGTTAGGTGCTTCCTCCGGATCTTCCCACACCTTTGCTATCTGTTAGCCTCTGACCAACACTTGCCAAAATTTCCCAAGTTCAAGAAAGACTGAATCAAAGCAGAGCCCTACCATTCCTAAGTACAGAGCACTATAATGGCCCACAAAAATTGGGTGCTTGCTTAGATCCTCTAGAGCTCTACCACCTTTTAATTTCTTACGAAAAAGGCCTGTCACAGTTCTCTCGTTCCAGTTTCATTTCAAGCACTTTAATAAACCCTCTGTTATACACAATTTTTCATACATTCTTTTATGCTAAAGTCAGAATTTCATTGTCAGTGGAAATACACCAGGCACAGTTACTCACTCTGACTTTTCCCATCCTGTACTGACAGATCTATCATGCTTTGAATCTGTACACCAGAAAAATTTATCATGGTTATTCGCCAACACTTTGTTGTGGGCCTACATCTATGAATCTTCATTCTATTCTTGTGCCAACTTGACTCAGTTGCTGAAACTCTCGAATCATGAAATCAAAAGGTTGTGAATTCAAGTCCTTTGCTTGTGCACATGTCGACAATGTAAGCAGACAGATTCCCTATAAATGCTGCTTTGTGGGAAGCACAATTTCAAATAGGCAGCAGATTGAGATCCTGCCTGCCTCTTCCAGCAATTCAAGTAGAGTCCTATGGCTAACATCCCTAACTCAAAACGTTGTCTAGCCAGTCATCTGTTTAGTGGGGATGGTAATTAAGATGTGCTCTACAACAGTAATTACTTAACTTCAAAGGAATTTAGTATAAATGAAGCAATTTGAGACATTTCTAAGAGACGTGATACAGTTCAAATAATTTTTGCAAGCATAGCCCAGTTCCAACAATATTTCAGAACCTGCAGACCGTGGGCCACAGGTGGCCAGCTTCCTTCATCGAGTCTCACTGATCTAAATGTTCTTCTTCATCACTTCCTGAAGCTCTTTGAATTGCAAAACTTGCACTCTGTTAGACACCTTCCACAGACCAAACTGCAGCAACTAGAGAAATAATTGTTACTAGGTTATATATTGCTCCACATATGTTATAAAACGTAATTACAGATGTTATTGTTTCCTCCAGATTTAAACCATATTTAATTCTAAGACATTCTAATAATGCCATTGACAACGTAAGCATTTATTCTTTGTGAGACTGAACACATTTGACATAAGGCTGCTGAACATTACATTATAACCTGGCTAAGCACAAAGCAACTTAATTTGAACAAATTTATTTTGGACCGAATCCAGAGGCATGTTTGAACAGTACACGAATACCATGCATACATAAAATCCAAATATATTGGATCTACTGACCATGTTACTATTAAATCTCTAATGAAGCATCACAGAAATGACCAGGATATATGTGCAAAGCTGTGAGCTACAGGCTTATATAATCCTATACAGGTCCACATTCCACAGAAACATTTGCTAAGACAAATATGAAATGACTAACATGGTAGAAACATTTATTTATGATAGTTTTAGAAATATAATTTGTGGTTAGTGCAATGGTGGATCACATGACCCACTTCCCTTCTACTGATGGCATGTTATTATCCCTTAAAGGCATATTGCATCTACCTTTCTTTATAAAAATATTTTCTCCCCTTCCAATGAAGTAGAACTATTTACAGTGCATGCTTATGTTTAGTTACTATTACGTAAGTATATCATTGATGAATATATAAATCTCTAAAGCATAAAGCTAATCTATTGTGGCGCCCAGATCTTGCACTGGTAACCACGTCTGAAGGTGGCTTGAGTTGCTCACAGTGATCTGTGGGATTATCATTCTTGAATGTTGGTCCTTGTTGCATTTTGGATCTTGTCCTTGAGGCAATAGGACTTTTCGTGGTGGAGGAGCTGGAATGGATCTGATTTGTCCTTATCTCACCACTGCGCCTTTATGTGGCATAGAACCAGAGACCCAGGAGTGCAGAAAGAGGCCATTTGGCCCATCGACTCTTCAAAAGAGCATCCCACCCAGGCCGTCACTTCCGTCCTATCCCCGTAAACCTGCATATTTATCATGGCTAATCCACTAACCTACACCTCTTTTGGACAGTAATGAGCAATTCAACACCGCATATCTTTGGACAATGGAAGGAAATGAGAGCACTCAGAGGAAACTCACACAGACAAGGGGAGAACATGCAAACTCCACACAGTCAGCCAAAGCTGGAATTGAACTCGGGTCGCTGGCGCTGAGGCAGCAGTGCTAACCACTGTGCTGCCATATAATGACTTCAAAAGGCCTTGGTTCTGAATAAATAGATGTGTCACTTCGGCTGATTACCATGTACTTTCTAAGGGAGCTTCAACGCAAATTTGTTGTCCCAATTGTAAACTTGGCAATTCTGTACCCTCAATTTTATCATGCACATTGATCATTTTCTCTTGCAGTTTTAAAAGTTGCTCTCTACATTCTGAGAGAGTAGAATGGATAAGAGTCAGGAAATTGGTAAGCACTGTTCTGCTAAACATGAGTTCTGCTAATGATGGAATACTTGCGCCTAAAAGGTGTTGCTCTCAGATGCAGCATTGCAATGTGTAGATCTTGCTTCACCTGTCTACATTTGATCATTAGAAATTTCACCATACAAATCATTTGTTCAATGAGGCCATTAGATTTAGGGTAATGAGGAGAAGAAATAGTGTGATCTATATTCCACTTCTCACAAATTTTCTGAATAGATGAAAGGTCACACGACACCAGGTTATATTTCAAATAAACCTGTTGGACTATAACTTGGTGTGTGACCTCTCATCTTGTCCACCACAGTCCAACACCGGCATCTCCAGATCATATTCTGAAATAGTTTGCCAATCAATTGCGGACCAATACCCATAATGATCTCTCTGGGCACATCAAATGAACTGAAAGCAGCATTTACAATATGAGCAAAAGTGTGCGCAACAATGTGTGCAATGAACCTGATGCATTGTGCAATTGTTGGATAATGGGGTAATTGATAAAGTCGTCGACGATGATAATGAAGTCAGTGCCATGGACAGGAAAAGATGGGGTAGGAATTTCATGTGGAAATAATAGTTCTTTGTGCTGACTTGGCAAATGCTCTTGACATGTCTTGCACATCTAACCAATGACTTCAATGTCATTGCTCATATGTAGCCAATGGACTCTCTCTCTTAGCTGGTTTATGCCCATGGTCAAGTTGTTGAGGTGACCAAGTTGTAGAAGTGACCAAGTTGTTGAAGAATATCAGATCGCGAAGATTTGGGAATAATGACCTGCCTGTCTTCAACAATGACTCCCTGGTAGATGTCTTGTTTGATCCGGTAAAGCCAAAATGGTCTCACTGATTTGGGGACATGTTGAATTGAATCAAGCCATCCTTCAATGATGGTTGTCCTTAGCTTCCGCAGTGTAGAATCCTTTTGTCATTTCTTCTTGTAGATGCTGGCATTTGCATTGCGTACAACATACAAGATCAGTTACAGTCTTGCATTCTCCTAAGGCTTAATGTTGCAGCTTCATTGAAACTGCCAATTTTATCAAAATATTCTGGAAATTTTGATGTTAGGTCGTGGACTGAGGCAATAGGAGTAGTTTCTGAGGCTGATCTGTTGTGTGAAGTCTGAATGATTCCACGGATTGTTACTAGTATAAGGTCACAGCATGTCAGTGCATCTACACTCACTGAGTGTATTTGCACTCCAGGGCTACAGATCCTGTGCGCGAAATTCATGACCGTTTTACACTGAACGTTGCACTATAGTAGGTTTTGCCCTGGCTTTCCACCTCTATGGATACATGACTTTTAGAATCCACAGAGTGTGATGTTGGCACCTGCCCCATGTCAATCCTGGTCAATGTTACCTGGTCAAGTTACCAACTTTCTTAGATAATTTGAATCTTGGCAAACAATTTGGATAGTGTTACAGTACATATGTTTTCCACAAGATTGACATGCATATCAGCATCATTTTCTGGTTTGTCGATAACATCATGTATATCTTTCTGACGGGATAACAAATGGTCTTTCTTATTGCTTGAAGGTGCCTGTTGAGTATGGTCTGTTTGGATGAGTGCCCAGCTCTTCATAGCTGCATCAGTGCACTGCTGCTGCCACGGGCCCATTCTGCCACATGACTTGTAGAATTGTTAGGCATTTCCTGGGTGTATGTGGAAGGCTGCATCTTTCACATATCTTGCTTATTTTGGGTGTTCTAGTGAATGTGTCAGCAATTGGAGTCGTGTTTAGGATCCGTAAGCTTTGACGACCTGTGAGGATCACTTTGTTCTTATGTCCATCCTTGAGTAACTCTTCGATGCTATGAGTTTTGGACTCGTCTAGATCTTTCTGGAATTCTTCCATGGGAAGAACTCAACAATTCTGTCTGCTAGTTCTGCATCTGCTGACAAAGTAATCGATGGATTCTGCAGACTATTGTCAAAATGACATGAACTCATCAATGAATATGGAAATTTAACCTGTTTCTGAACTGGTCATCCAATGTAGTCCATAGTTTTTGGTCATCCTTTAGCACTTCTGCTATTAATCCTTATGTGTTCAGCCTGTGTAGGCCTTCATTCCCAATTGCTAGGCAAATTTTTATGGCATGTATGTCTGACTCACATGTAGCTGAATAAAGAAATTACTGCTCTATACAGTGTTTAAACATTTTGCATTTGAATCATAGGTCAGTTACATCCCGATTCAAACAGGGGAATTTGGCCCTTTGAACTTCCGTCTTCTATAGTACCTGGGATGAATGCCAACGTGGCTGATTTTGTGCTCTATTCCGAAGCTGCATCTGTTTTAATTGCAATCTTCTCGAGCCAAATTTTTATGCCGAGTTTTTTTTTTATTGACTCCTTCACTCGCTATCGATCTGGACCATACCCTGGTCACTCACATTTCTGACTGAGCTAATCCAGTGCTGGTCCTCTCGATATACTATCCCACTCCCTGAATGGACAATCTCAACCACAAGGGATCTATCAGCTTACCACCTCTTTCATTGAGTACTATCCCAGTCCTGTATCTTCTAAGTTTTTCTGTAGTCACCACACTGCAATTTCAACACTCTCCAACTTTAAAAGTCCATTTCATTTTGCCCCCAATGTCGAGGGTTATCTCATGCCATGTAACACAACCTAAGGCTGTTCATTATGTTGTACCTGGACTTAATTTTGTAACCATGTTGTGTTTTCATAATAATGTAAAGGCAACAATCACTCAGAATATTGGATAACAGGCTGTACGGTCATTTACCTAAACTAGTCACGAGAAAATATATGGATAGAAAGCTTGAAGACATGAGCAGCAGTGTTGTGTGCCTTACATTCTGCTCACAGGCCAAAATGAAACTGAGACTGTATCATATGACACACTGACCTTTTCGTAATGGCATGCTGCTATCTCTTAAAGGTATATTATAACAAAGTGCAATAGTTCTCTGAACACTGACAGTCCATTTCTGCATCATCCAAGCGGCAATTATTTCTGTGTAAGCTCCGAGTGTCAGCAAGACAGTTTAAATTGCTGACCAATATCAGCGGTCAGACAGCATGAAAGCCTTTTGTAAATTTTGGGGTCCATCTCCAAGTCTGAAACAGGTTTCTTGGGTCGCATGTTGAGTTGACACTTGTGACTAAACTAGTGAGTCACATTGTAGAGCTCAGGTCATTGCTGGTGACTACTCCTTCAGTTCACAGGGTCTCACACTCTGTTATGCTTTTTAATTGTTAAACATTACTTTCAGGAGGGAAAAGTGGCAACCAAATCTATTACTTCTGATTAGTTAAGTATTAAGCTATAATTTACTGCAAAAGACTATCCCAGGGAAGAGTACAATTTGTAGCAATTCAGGTGTCTTATTTGAATGGTTGAGTTTCCACAAACGTTTAAATTAAAACTGAATTAAACAATACAATAAATAAATCTGAATAAAGCAACTTAACAAACATAAATTAAAATTCTGATTTGATTCTAGAAGGATATCTAAAGTTGACTAAATTGATTTTTTTTCCTTCAGTAAATGTTGGTGCATTTAGGTTGATAGATTTTAGATGACATATTGTCTAAATGTGCAACCTTGTGTATATCCACAACAAATCTTAATAAAATCAAATTTACAATTATTGAATTCTATATATTTAATAAAATTTTGATTTGTGAGAAAATGAAGTTTTAATACCTTTAATCTAAAAGCAATCGAGATGAATCCCGAAGTAATCATTTGGAATTGATAGCCAGAACTGCTTTGCAAACCCAATGATTAGCAGTTGATGGATTTTGAGCAGTGATTTTTAATTAGAACCTTAACATAGCTAACAGGCATCTGTTCACATAGCCAAGGACGATTGAACAGTAAGTGTAGACATACACATAGTATATACAAATCATATATACCAGACAGATTGTAGGTGATTTGAAACATAGGAACAGGAGCAGGTCATCTGGCCCTTCTCACCTGCTCTGCTCTATAAGGAACTTTTCAGGATCTTCTTGCACTTGGAGTTTGAGCAGGGTCAGAAAAACTTTCAAACAATACAATTTTGGGCAACTTATCCTGAAGCAGGCTATTTTGTCAGACCAAGTAGATACAGTATAGCACCTTCATGCAACACGATAGGTTTCATTTCTTAAACAACCTAAAGGTTGCCTTCCTGAATATTTATGTGTGACTGAGTGCCATGTGGCGGCAAGCAGAAAAAAAAAGGAAATACAAAACACACTGTGCACAGAACATTTATAATAAACAGCCTGGAGGGAAACTGTGGAGCTTAATGGAAGAAATCCTAAAGAAGCAATTTCTAACTGCCTGCTAAAGCCAGATAGCTGATCTGCAATCAAGTCATTATGAGTCAGACCCAAGTCCCATTAGAATCAAGATACATTGGCATTTGTTGCACTCACACCAGCACAGAATTGATGCTCCCCTCTGTGCAACTTCCATTATGGTCAGGAGTGACATGTTGTCTCAGTATCCCATCAACTTGTGAAAAAAAACTAGCTTTACCAGGTGGTGGAACTGGTCAATGAATTTATCTATCTTCGGCTTGGATTTTCCACAAATGCATCAGGAACACATCACTGCTTTGCGACAACAGCGATCAACCAAAATCAAGCAATAATCTGAATCCAGTGACTTTTTTTTACCGATTTAAGTTCTCTTTCCTGCCTCATAGTAAAAGAAAAATCACAAGAATCTTGAAATGAGTAATACAACTTTCTTGCTGAAGTTGACAAAATCATCATTTTCAGAATTTGTTTCCAGACTCAAATTATAGCAGGTAGACTTTAACGTAATGAAGCATGAGGTCATCCATATGGGATCCCAGAAAGACAAACATGTTCTTAATTGTGAGAGACTGAACTGTGAATGAGCACAGAATTTGCGTGCCCATGTGGACAAATCACTACAAACTAATAAACAAGTCTAAAAATAATCAAAGGTGAATGGAATTTTGGCCTTAATCTAACTCAAAGGATACAAGGGGAGGAAGTCATGCTTTAGTTGAATAGGACATTGGTCAGATCCTATCAGGGGCAATGTTTTCAGGTTTGGACCTCTGGCCTCAGAAATTATATAAAAGCAAAATACCGCAAATGCTGGAAATCAGAAAATAAATCAGAAAATGCTGGAAGCACCCAACAGGTCAGAAAGCATCTGTATAGACAGAAATAGAGTTCACATTTCAGGTCGATGACCTTTCAGCAGAACGTTGTGTTCACTCCGTCTTCTTCAAATCTCTCTCGCATTCAGATGGTCTGTTTGTGCCATTAAAAATGCAACTTGATTACAAAATCAAGTAGCAAGCAATAAGTGTTACACTATACAAAAGTCATCTTTCCTTTCTTTTAAAACCTTAGTTCATAGTTGTAGATTTTCTCTATTGCTTACGAATTGCAATTACTGAGCGAGGCAATTGAGAGTGAACCCATCACCTTGTAATATATGTTCCATATAATTAGCATGAGTGGAATCAGTTGTTCCAGAAAAGGTCTATTAAAAACTCTCTCCTGATATTTTAAGCAAGCACATGTAAGTAAGGCTGATTTAAGCACTCAAATGCACAGCAAAGACATATTCAATTCCCCATTTGCTCAGTCTGATCTGACCCACATCCAACTGGGAGCATTGGACTGAAGCTACTGTATGGTCCAGTGCTAAATAGATAAGATTCCAGGAGGAGATTGAATCCAATTAAGACAGGAAGGGCACAGGGAGAGCATAGGTGAAAATTATCTACTTGGCATGAGGAGATGACAGGAGGAAGCTATAGTGTTTCCACACGTGAATTGAAAAACTTACAGGAGGATGCTATTGTATTTTGCTTGAGGAGAGGCAGTTGGACAAGAATGTCCTGCTGTAGCAGAGCCCTGCAACTTTTATCAGCTATCTGAAGTTTGAAGCTTGGCAGCAGAATTAAGGATACATCTTGAGTATTTTTGGAAATACATAGTTTTCCCTTCAAAGATCAAAGACATTTAATCCATCGCTATTGCCCTTCAAGCAGTCTGCGAGGATTCTTCAAGATAAGCAAATTTTTCAAAACAATAGGGCATAGGTTTAAGGTGCAAGGGGCAAGGTTTACAGGAGATGTACGAGGCAGATTTTTTACAGAGAGTAGTGGGTGCCTGGAACTCGTTGCCAGGTGAGGTAGTGGAAGCGGATACGGTAGTGACTTTTAAGGGGCATCTTGACAAGTACATGAATAGGATGGGAATAGAGGGATATGGTCCCCGGAAGGGTAGGGGGTTTTAGTTAAGTCGGATAGCATGGTCAGTGCAGGCTTGGAGGGCCGAAGGGCCTGTTCCTGTGCTGTAATTTTCTTCGTTCTTTGTTCTCTAATACTTGGCCATAGATTTAAGGCAACATGAGGACATTATTGATTAAAATGCAAGCACCCTGAAGTTGGAAGGTGGCGTGTTGGTTCTATAATAACTGCTGAATTATGTAAACTGCTTCGGGTAGCAGCTTTATAGACTGTACCAGCTCAAGTGAAACTACAACAGTTCTGCTCCAGAAGAAGTAACACCTCTCAAAGAAAATCCCTTCACAGAGGAGCATAATTATTTTCAGAAGAGCATTTGGGCATCCTTTGGTTCGAAACAGCTAAACCAATGTGCTTTGCCTTATAAGATATGAAGCAATGACTGACCTTGCATGAATATCTGATTCCCTCAACATAATACTCACCTTTATCCAACATCCTTGGCAGTGGTGCACAGCAAGGATGGGATCAAACTCATGTTTCGGTTGAAAAAAAAATCAAACTATATTTGGAAAGCAAGTCAGACTTCACTGCAGGTTCATTTCAGCCTTCACAGAACACGAGGACATATTTTAAACTACAGACTATGACTCCTGTCGGGATGCAAGCTCCATGAACAGTACTACTCCTGTGGTGCCTTATCCAAATGTTCATTTTTTAAAAATTAATTCGTGGGACATGGGCATCGCTGGCTGGCTAGCATTTATTGCCCATCCCTAGTTGCCCTTGAGAAGGTGGTGGTGAGCTGCCTTCTTGAATCGCTGAAGTCCATGTGCTGTGGGTTGACCCACAATGCCGTTAGAGAGGGAATTCCAGGATTTTGACCCAGCGACTATGAAAGAATGGCGATATATTTCCAAGTCAGGATGGTGAGTGGCTTGGAGGGAAACTTGCAGATGGTGATGTTCCCATGTATCTACTGCCTTTGTCCTTCTAGATAGAAGTGGTCGTGGGTTTGAAAGATGCTGTCGAAGGATCTTTGGTGAATTGCTGCAGTGCATCTTGTAGATAGTACACACTGCTGCTACTGAGCATCAGTCATGGAGGGAGTGGATGTTTGTAGATGTGGTGCCAATCAAGCGAGCTGCTTTGTCCTGGATGGTGTCAAGCTTCTTGAGTGTTGTTGAAGCTGCGCCCAAGTGTGAAGTTGTACGAACTAAGGAATAGCATGATGGGAAAATTGGTCAACTATTTGGTACAATATAAGAACGGCTGACCAAGCTATTTCAAAATGCCTGACCCCTGTAAGACCTGATAAGGCTGACTCCTCATAACTTAAGACATGAATAAGACCAGAGAAGGTCAGGCTATTCCAAAATGCCTGACCTCTGTAAGGCCTGATAAGATTGACTCCTCATAACTTAGGGTTGTAAGAGTAAGACATGATAAGGTCAGGGATGAAGGGGTCACCGACCTCTTTCTGTTACATCAAAGGACAAGATAAGGGTATGAATGATGAGACAAAGCGTTCTAGGAGGTCAGCAGGTTGTTCCATGATTAATGACATTCCTTATGATTCTATTACTGATCAAATTCCTGAATAAGCTCTGGTCACACAAACTGATAATGATTATGTATAAATACTGAACTGTTTCTTTCTGTAAGCGTGGACTTGAGGAGGAATTAGCAAGTTGTACCAACTGCTCTCTGAACTCAAGTTTCAGCCAATACTGCATGCAGTCTTTCATAAATAAAGACTAAGTTATTTAGTCGGAACAAATTTTGTTGAGTCTTTCTATCACAGTCAAGAAGCAGGAAAATTTCCACTTCAACATTTGGTACTGAGAAGCAGAAACCAATATCCTGAGTGAATTCCGTGGGGGACTGAAGAAGTGATCGAGCCACGACCCGGAGGGAAGAGACGGACGCCGGCACAAGGTAAGATTCGCCTTGGTCTCTCTCTCTCGGATCGGTGCTACAACCCCTCGTCCCTGACGGAGGACACGAACAGGTGACGGTCTTCGAATCTAAATTGGACTGTGAGTAGAGTATTTAGGGTCAGGGACCCGATAGAGTATTTAGGATCAGGGACCTGACTGTGGCTAGCCTAAGGTCAGGGACCCCTTGATCTCGTTTTACATCCAGATCAGGGTTACACAGGCTTAGTTTGGGTCAGGGACCCTGTGATTTGACTTTGGTACCAGGAATTCTTTTTCTTAACATTTTTTGCCAGGGTCACAGTATACTGACGTTATGGGACAGAGTTTAGACAAAACAGGGGGCAATTCTCCTTTGCTTTTTATGTGTTCTGAGACCCCTGGCTCAGGAACGTAATTTACGTTGATTATCTGCTGCACTAAATAGTAAATTGGGTAAAGATATTTGGCCACTAGGCGGCACATGGAACATGGAAAATTGCACTGCAGCAGAAAAAGCTATTTGGACGAAAAATGCAGGTTCCAAGTGGAAAACTTTAATTTCAAAATGGAAAAAAGAGTCGACTAGGCGCCACGAACAATCGTTATTAATGAGTTGGAGGAATAACGCCCGTAAAAAAGGGATTAATGAATGTGTGAACGGGAAATCAAAGGATTGGGAAACTTTAAAATTGGAATGTGAACTTCGGGATAGGAAGCATCATGAGACGAAACGACGGGGTAGGGATAAGAAAGCATCGGGTGATAGGCAGGTTGGGCTTGCCCATCAGATTCAACAACAGGAGGATCCTCCCAGTTGCTCTGGCATGCTGCTGTTTCCCTATTCAGGCGATATGGAGGAATCTCCTTGATGCTGTTCAGCTTCCTTGTCAATTGGCGATTATTAAATGTGCTGCGCACACGAAGGGGGACACTCCTGTGCAATTAGGGAATGCCCGTGCTGATTCAGCTGCTAAGGTGGCAGCTGTATCGGCCTCTGTGATTGTTCCCACTGGGGGTAATCAGGCTCTAAGTTGGGTACCTGCATTAGGGACGAAGGGCATGCCAGAGATAACTGAGGTTCAACATTTACAGAAGGACGCCTCTGATTCTGAGCGCACACTATGGAAGTCAATGGGGTGTTCGCACTCCTTGGCACGGGACCTCTGGTTTACTCCAGTTGTGATTTGGAGATGCCGGCATTGGACTGGGGTAAACACAGTAAGAAGTTTAACAACACCAGGTTAAACCTGTTGGACTTTAACCTGGTGTTGTTAAACTTCTTACTGTGTTTACTCCAGTTGGTCAAGTTTGTATTCCAGATTATTTATTGCCGGTACTTATTGACTATTTGCATTCTTGTACCCATCTCGGCAAGGAGGGAATGGTACAGCTACTTCTAAAGACTTGGTGGCACCCAGATTTGAATACAACAGCACAAATGCAGCTCGATCGATGCCTCATTTGCATGAGAAATAATAAGGGTCAAGGCATTAAATGCCCTCCCGGAACCACTCCCTTGCCAGATGGCCCTTTTGCCTGTATACAGCTTGATTTTATTGAATTACCAAATGTACAGTGCTATAAATATTGTTTAGTAATAATCGATGTGTTTAGTAAATGGATTGAAGCCTTCCCCACCACGAATTGTACTGCACATACGGTGGTGAAGTTATTGTTGACAGAAGTTATTCCCCGTTTTGGGGTACCCAAAATGTTGAGCTCAGATAATGGACCACATTTTGTGGCTCGGATCAATACTGAATTGTGCAAAGCACTCGTAATTAAACAACAACTGCACTGCGTGTATCACCCGCAGGCTGCAGGAATTGTGGAAAGAACCAACGGGACTCTAAAAGAAAAATTATCTGAATTGACTGAAGAAACGGGGTTAAATTGGCTAAAGGTATTGCCCTTGGCACTGTTTCACATGCGGGTGACTCCACATTCACGGACCGGACTGTCAGCTGCAGAGATAGTCTACGGGCGGCCAATGAGGACTCCCTGGGCTGCCCATGAAAAACCCCTAGAGGGAGTAGACCTCCATGTGATGGGGGAACAGATGCAGAATTATTTGAAGCATTTAACACTTTCTCTGAAGTTTCTCCACTCACAGGTGAAACAGGCACATCTCCCAGTGACAGCAGGGACAGCCACCCCTCGATATCCAGTGATCGAACCCGGAGACTACGTATTGGTGAAGAACTGGGATAGAAAGAAACTAGGACAACGCTGGAGCGGACCTATTCAAGTACTACTGACCACACCGACTTCTGTCAAACTTGAAGGACGTTCAAGTTGGATACATCTATCCGATTGCAAGAAGATTGACTCCAACCCGGATACGAACACAGGATGAAGATCTTCATTATATTTTTTGGACTTTCTGGACTATTTGGCCTTAATGGCCACTTGGTAGTGAAAAAGCGAACTACCCGGGGACTGCATGCCAATACCTATTTATATATGTCGTATATTTATGCTGAAAAATTGAATGTAAGCAAGTGTTGGGTTTGTACCCACATCCCCATCCATTCGAGGAAAGGAATACCTCTCCAATCCCTCCCATTCCAGATAGGAGAGACAGTTGAATGGATTCTACGTCAAAACCGAACAGGGAGCAGGGGAGATATGAAAGAATGGAAATCAGCTGGCTATGAATTGACTAGGTTTTCGGCTTGGTACCAGCCTACTTATAATCATGCCTTGCTTCCACCCTCCCTCACTGTCCCCTCGAGTGATGTGCGGGGTTCCCTATGTTTTAGTAAATCAGGGGAAGGAAAGTTGATGGGGCAAGTAGATGCAACCTTACAGCTGAGTGGCAAGGACCATTGGCGGAACCAAATGGTTCTTTATGATGGCCTTTCCACGATATGGAACGGGCAGGGCAGCCAACGAACTGATTCTTGTGGCCTCAGCATGGGAACAACTGGCAAAAATAACGGCAGCAAATGCCAGGGCAACTGGACAGGCACTGGCCGAGGTCTCGGCTGAGCTAGTGGCTGTCCGGATCGTGGCATAACAAAATCGATTGGCTTTGCATTATCTGTTAGCCTCGCAGGGAGGAACGTGCGCCATTGTAGGTCAGGAATGCTGTACTTATATCCTAGATGCCTCTGAAAATATCACCAACCTGGCCGACCATATTAAGAGACAGGCTGATCAAATTCAAGAGATTGGCCGTGAATTTCATGATTATGACCCACCAGGTTGGTTAGGATGGCTGGGTCACGGATTATTTGATTGGATCTTTAAGGCCTTCATGCAGCTACTACTACTGCTACTGGGGATAGGATTGCTTGGTTGCTTGTGTAAATGCATTTTTAATCGAGTCATGGATATACCTATTTAATTAGTTGTCATGATATGACAAAAGGAGGGAATGTGAAGTTGTACGAACTAAGGAATAGCATGATGGGAAAATTGATCAACTATTTGGTACAATATAAGAACGGCTGACCAAGCTATTTCAAAATGCCTGACCCCTGTAAGACCTGATAAGGCTGACTCCGCATAACTTAAGACATGAATAAGACCAGAGAAGGTCAGGCTATTCCAAAATGCCTGACCTCTGTATGGCCTGATAAGTTTGACCCCTCATAACTTAGGGCTGTATGAGTAAGACTAGATAAGGTCTGGGATGAAGGAGTCACTGACCTCTTTCTGTTACATCAAAGGACAAGATAAGGGTATGAATGATGAGACAAAGAGTTCTAGGAGGTCAGCAGGTTGTACCATGATTAATGAAATTGCTTATGATTCTATTACTGATCCAATTCCTGAATAAGCTCTGGTCACGCAAACTGATAATGATTATGTATAAATACTGAACTTTTTTTTCTGTAAGAGCGGACTTGAGAAGGAATTAGCAAGTTGTACCAACTGCTCTCTGAACTCAAGTTTCAGCCAATACTGCATGTAGTCTTTTGTAAATAAAGACTAAGTTATTTAGTCGGAACAAATTTTGTTGAGTCTTTCTATCACAGTCAAGAAGCAGGAAAATTTCCACTTCAACACAAGAGCAAGACAAGCTATTTAACTATGAAGGTTGTGGTAATATCAATAGGTATCATTTTCCAGCAGTGATCACCGAATCGCTATAAGGAGTAGAAACTAAAAGGAGTATTGATATCCCCTTTTTCTATCCTAACAAGGGGCATCACGAGGATTCTGCCCAACTACTCAAGATGAAATCAAATAACCCAGTAAACACCTGGAATTTAAAATGGGACCTTCTTGGTCTGTTCAATTTGGTATCTGATCATTTTTTTTTACTGTTTCCACCACTGTACAATAAAAAAACCGAGTCGAACCATTTATATTTTTGCACAACTGTGCAACCAAAACATTTTCATCTGAACAGCTGTAGTGAATGTTATCTGCCAGTAAAATTTTATGTTAAGTAAATCTGACTGGAGAACTTAAAAATAAACTATAATGATGTCAATCTGACACAGGTGATCAGGATTAATTTACTCCCCATGAACCTATGTTAAACAAGTAGCCAATCTTTAAGATATTAGATAGGAAGTTATATCCAGGCTGCAGATGTCGGGAGCAGAGATTTTTAAAAAAGGAAACTGGCCCAAATCAATACCATCAAAATAAAACGTGAAAAAAAAGTCAAATCCATCTCATCAGATTATTGTCTGAGAGCTCACATTTAAAGTCTTTCTTCTGCATTGGGAAAGGAGGTCTTCCTTTAGGTTGAAGGTCGAAAATGGTTATCACATCAGATAATACTTGAACCAAGTTAATCAATCCCAAACCCAAACATTTTCATGTTAAGCAGGGATCGGAGCAACTGAGTAACATGCTTGCAAAGGCAGCCAGTCCAGAACATTTTGCTTACACTACCATTCTCGCATTGCCCCCATGCATCGGAAAATCCAGGGAGCAGATTTAAAATGCTCATTCAAAAATGCAGATATGGTTCCTGCCCTTGCTAGGCGAGAACCAGATTACGTTCGGGAGCAGTAGGTGGGGGATACTGACGAGGTTTTGCACCGGCACAGAATGGGCTAAATCGCTCACCTGCGTTTCTGCTCTAACACCTTCAGATAAAGAGTCTTTAGGAACATAAGAATTATGAGCAGGTGTAGGCCGTCTGGCCCCTCGAGCCTGCTCTGCCATTCAATAAGATCATGGCTGATCTTTTTGCAGACTCAGCTCCATTAACCCACCCACTCACCATAATTCTTAATTCCTTTACTGTTCAAAAATCTATCTATCTTTCCCTTAAAAACATTCAACGAGGTAGCCTCAACTGCTTCACTGGGCAGGGAATTCCACAGATTCAGAACCCTTGGGTGAAGAAGTTCCTCCTCAACTCAGTCCTAAATCTGCTCCCCCTTATTTTGAGGCTATGCCTCCTAGTTGTGATTTCACCTGCCAGTAGAAACAAACTCCCGGCTTTTATCTTATCTATTCCCTTCATAATTTTATAGGTTTCTACAAGATGTATCCCCCACCCCAGCCCCATTCTTCTAAATTCCAATGAGTATAATCCCAGCCTACTCAGTCTCTCCTCATAAACCAATGCTCTCAACTCCGGAATCAACCTAGTACCAGTTCAAGTGTTAGTTTTACACATGGATCGTATCCACTGATCCACTGGGAAATATATCGCTGTTCCTTCACTGTCGCTCGGTAAAAATCCTGGAACTCTCTTCCTAACAGCACTATGGGTGTACCTACACCTCAGGGACTGCAGTATTTCAAGAAGGCAGCTCACCACCACCTTCTCAAGGTCAAGTATGAATCAGCAATAAACGTGGGCGTAGTCAGTGAAGTCAACATCCCATAAGTGAATAAAAACACCATGAGTATTTCTGAACAAAGAGACATGTTGTCAAAGCACTTTGTCTTGCTCTCATTGGGACAGATGCAAGAATGCCAAATTTCAAAGGAAACAATAACTTACAGTACAGGAGAAGTCAGCTCTCATTGGTTGAGACACTTAGCATGGCAACATCTTGATGAAAACTTTGAGAGTAGATACACAGGTCACTGAAAGTGACAACGCAGGTGGAGAACATAGTCAAGAAGGCATACGGAATGCTTGCCTTCATCAGCCGGGCATTGAGTTTAAAAATTGGCAAGTCATGTTGCAGCTTTATAGAACCTTAGTTAGGCTACACTTGGAATATAGTGTTCAATTCCGGTTGCCACACTACTAAAAGGATTTGGAGAGGGGACAGAAAACATTTACCAGGATGTTGCCTGGTATGGAGGGCATTAGCTATGAGGAGAGGTGGGAGAAACTTGGTTTGCTCTCACTGGAACAACGGAGGTTGAGGGGCGACCTGATAGAAGTCTACAAAATTATGAGGGGCATGAACAGAGTGGATAGTCAGAAGCTTTTTCCCAGGTTGGAAGAGTCAATTGCTAAGGGACATAGGTTTAAGGTGCGAGGGGCAAGGTTAAAAGGAGATGTACGAGGCAAGTTTTTTTACACAGAGGGTGGTGGGTGCCTGGAACTTGCTGCTGGAGGAGGTAGTGGAAGCAGATACGATAGTGACTTTTAAGGGGCGTCTTGACAAATACATGAATAGGGTGGGAGTGGAGGGATATGGCCCCCAGAAGGGTAGGGGGGTTTTAGTTCAGTCAGGCAGTATGGTCGGTGCAGGCTTGGAGGGCCGAAGAGCCTCTTCCTGTTCTATAATTTTCTTTGTTCTTTTGTCTTAATACAGCAATAAGAAGAAATACATTTTCAACTTTTACCATTATGAAATTTCAAAACTTACTGTTGGATCGTTGGGACATGAAAAAGAAATATTATCACTTTTTTAAAAAGCTGAATCAAAATCACAAGATACAGAGTTGGCCCTTTGCCTTGGAGCTACTCCCAAGAGTTACAAAATATAAATAATTATTTTCTCAGCTGGTTGCATCTCATACCTCATTGTACAGACCCCTGATAATCACTAAAACCTGGAGACTTGCACATTGAAACCTGTTACGGTTACAGAACTGCTAAGAGGCTCATGTGACATCTGGGACGGTCCAGGCTCATTTGAAAAGGGAACCAATAGGTTCAATAAATGCAATCATTTGCATCCGATAAGCTCACCTTGGTAGCAGAGTCAGTGAGTCTGCCTGGACAATGACTTCCCATACCAGACCCTCAATATGGACGGTACTTTTTCAACAACCAATGACTGGAACACAGTCCTGAAATCAAAGCCAATTCCAGACACTGGATAAACAACCCTTTCAAAGAGAGAAAGAAGGCTACATGACTCGATTGACCATTTTGAAATCTCTGTGTGCCTTTGAGAACTGAGAAACAGCTAGTCTGCTGTTTTATCAACAAGAAAGGAGTCTAGCTGCTCAGCTGAGCAAGTAATCAGGGTTCCATCTCTCAGCTTCTTCAAGTCCATCTCTGATGGAAGGTTACCTACCATCACCAACATGGAATACATTGTAGCAGTGAGAAAAATGTATTAAGAAGCAGTCATGATCTGAAACGTTAACTTTGCTTCTCTCTCCACAGATGCTACCAAGTCTGCTTAGTATTTCCAGCAGTTTATGTTTTTATTCTTGAGAAGCAGTATTTGTTCCATAATAACCCTTACTAGTTCTGGAACTCAACTAAAGTTTGAACTTTTAAATTATGTCAAGGTGTCGGTGGCGCAGCAGCAGAATCAATAGTTCTTTCATGTTCTAGTTCATTCTATACTTCTTCAAAATTGTCACAGCTCACAGGCTGACAGTAATTACAGACAGTTAAGACAAGTGGTTACCAGCTAGTACTTACCCTAGTGAGGTGGATGACCCCTTGGGATGTAACTGAGCAGCCCATAAAGCCCACGTATTGCAGCAGAGGACAATGTTCTGCAAATGCTTTCACCGATTTATCTGTCACCTGCACAGAAAGAAGTGTGAAAAACAAATTAGTCCAACAGTCACAAAACTGCAAAACAACATGTACATCTTTAGAAAAGTTTTACCCAACTCCACAGGACAACTCATGTGAAAGAACATATCAGCTAAAAAGTTGTTTTACTGCAATCAAAATAAATGAGATGCTTCTCAACTTGGAGGTCCTCAATTTTATATTACCTGCAAAAGCTGCTTTTGTCAATCTGCACAAAAATAGTTATAAGTAAAATGAAGGAATTAAATGTTGGGGATCAATAAGAAAATAGGACTTCTATTTTACATAATGAAAGATCACGATGCGTGCCTGTAAGAAGCATACCGTCGGTGTTCTCTCCAGTTTGGATATTTCTATTTTAACACCGAATGACTTGCTGCGACTTAAGAGTCTGGAATGTCCTAAAGTGAACCAGATGGGTTTTTTAAGACAAGCTACAATGAGTTCATGGTCATCATTAAACTTATCATTCCAGATATTTTATCAAATTCAAATTCCACCATCTGCCATGATGGAATTGGACCCCCAGTCCCCAGAGCATTACCCTGGGTCTCTGGATTATCCAGCAACAATACCATGACCCCACCACAGCCATCTTCAGCCAGAAGTGCCGAGTGGATGATCCATCTCGACCTCCTCCAGTGGTCCCCAGCATCTCAGATGCCAGTCTCCAGCCAATTCGATTCACTCCTTGTGATATCAAGAAACGGTTGGAGGCACTGGATACTGCAAAGGCAATGGGCCCTGATAACATTCTGGCAATAGTACTGAAGACTTGTGCTCCAGAACGTGCCGCTCCCCTATCCAAGCTCTTCCAGTACAGTTACAACACTGGCATCTACCCAACAATGTGGAAAATTGCCCAGTTATGTCCTGTGCACAAAAAGCAGGACAAATCCAACCCGGCCAATTACTGCGCAATCAGTTTTCTCTCGATCATCAGTAAAGTGATGGAAGGAGTTATCAACAGTGCTATCAGTGGGGGCAAGGCAGTGGACGTGGTATATATGGATTTTAGTAAGGCGTTTGATAAGGTTCACCATGGTAGGCTTCTGCAGAAAATGCAGATGTATGGGATTGGGGGTGATCTAGGAAATTGGATCAGGAATTGACTAGCGGATAGGAAACAGAGGGTGGTGGTTGATAGTAAATATTCATCATGGAGTGCGGTTACAAGTGGTGTACCTCAGGGATCTGTTTTGGGGCCACTGCTGTTTGTAATATTTATTAATGATCTGGATGAGGGTATAGTTGGGTGGATTAGCAAATTTGCTGATGACACCAAAGTCGGTGGTGTGGTAGACAGTGAGGAAGGGTGTCGTAGTTTGCAGGAAGACTTAGACAGGTTGCAAAGTTGGGCCGAGAGGTGGCGGATGGAGTTTAATGCGGAGAAGTGTGAGGTAATTCACTTTGGTAGGAATAACAGATGTGTTGAGTATAGGGCTAACGGGAGGACTTTGAATAGTGTGGAGGAGCAGAGGGATCTAGGTGTATGTGTGCATAGATCCCTGAAAGTTGGGAATCAAGTAGATAAGGTTGTTAAGAAGGCATATGGTGTCTTGGCGTTTATTGGTAGGGGGATTGAATTTAGGAGTCGTAGCGTTATGTTGCAACTGTACACAACTCTGGTGCGGCCGCACTTGGAGTACTGTGTGCAGTTCTGGTCCCCACATTACAGGAAGGATGTGGAGGCTTTGGAGAGGGTGCAGAGGAGGTTTACCAGGATGTTGCCTGGTATGGAGGGGAGATCCTATGAGGAGAGGCTGAGGGATTTGGGATTGTTTTCGCTGGAAAGGCGGCGGCTAAGAGGGGATCTTATTGAAACATATAAGATGATTAGAGGTTTAGATAGGGTGGATAGTGATAGCCTTTTTCCTCTGATGGAGAAATCCAGCACGAGGGGGCATGGCTTTAAATTGAGGGGGGGTAGTTATAGAACCGATGTCAGGGGTAGGTTCTTTACCCAGAGGGTGGTGAGGGATTGGAATGCCCTGCCAGCATCAGTAGTAAATGCGCCTAGTTTGGGGGCGTTTAAGAGATCCGTAGATAGGTTCATGGACGAAAAGAAATTGGTTTAGGTTGGAGGGTCACAGTTTTTTTTTAACTGGTCGGTGCAACATCGTGGGCCGAAGGGCCTGTTCTGCGCTGTAATGTTCTATGTTCTATGTTCTATCAAGCAGCACATGCTCAGCAATAACCTGCTCAGTTTGCGTTTCGCCAGGGTCACTCAGCTCCTGACCTCATTACAGCCTCGGTCCAAACTTGGACAAAAGAGCTGAATTCCAGAGGTGAGGTGAGAGTGACAGCCCTTGATATCAAGGCCACATTCGACCGGGTGTGGCATCAAGGAGCCCGAGCAAAACTGGAATCAATGGGTATCAGAGGGCAATCTCTCTGCTGGTTGGAGTCATACCTGATGCATAGGAAAATGGTTGTGGTTGTGGAGGGCCAGTCACCTCAGCTCCACGACATCTCTGCAGGAGTCCCTCAGGGGAGTGTCCTAGACCCAACAATCTTCAGCTGCTTCATCAATGACCTTCCCTCCATCATAAGGTCATAAGTGGAGATGTTTGCCGATGATTGCACAATGTTCAACACCATTCGCAACTCTTCAGATACTGAAGCAGTCCATGTTCAAATGCAACAAGATCTGACAATATCCAGGCTTGAGCTGACAAATGGCAAGTAACATTCACACCACATTAAGGTCAGGCAATGACCATCACCAATAAGAGACATTCTAACCACTGCCCCTTGACATTCAACGGTGTAACCATCACTGAATCCCCCACTTTCAACATCCTTGGGATTACCATTGAGCAGACTCACCATGTAAACACAGTGACTACAAGAGTAGGCCAGAGGCTAGGAATACTGCAGCGAGTAACTCACCTCCTGACTCCCCAGAGCCTATCCACCATCTACAAGGCACAAATCAGGTGTGTGATGGAATACTCCCCACTTGCCTGGATGAGTGCAGCTCCAACAACACTCAAGAAACTTGACACCATCCAGGACAAAACAACCCACTTGACTGGCACCACATCTACAAACATTCAATCTCTCCACCACCGACGCTCAGTAGCAGCAGTGTGTAGTATCTACAAGATGCACTGCAGCAATTCACCAAAGATCCTTAGACCTTCCAAACCCACGACCACTTCCAACTAGAAGGACAAGGGCAGCAGATAAATGGGAACATCACCACCTGCAAATTCCCCTCCAAGCCACTCACCATCCTGACTGGGAAATATGTCGCTGTTCCTTCGCAGTCGCTGGATCAAAATCCTGGAATTCCCTCCCTCATAGCATTGTGGGTCAACCCACAGAACATGGACTGCAGCGATTCAAGAAGGCAGCTCACCACCACCTTCTCAAGGGCAACTAGGGATGGGCAATAAATGCTGGCCAGCCAGCGACGCCCATGTCCCATGAATGAATTTAAAAAATTATCAGGATCACTCAGTTTAGCAAACTATTCATTGATTGGGAGCACATGCCTATTTCAAATGGAAATATAGTCTAGCAGGTGACTGGCCTCAAAATATAAGAGGTATACAACACCATCCATGAACTTGCAGTTCCCTGAGGGAAGACACAGATTCAAGCTCTGGAAATATATCAGTAGATATATACTTGATGACTCTTGAGCAGAGCCGGCCAGACAAATTACATTCTAACAATACACTTAGAATATAAAACTGCTTTATTGGAAATGGTCCTATTAACATAACTGAATCCCCTTGAGGCCATACCTTTAATTTTTTAAACATTCATTCTTGGAATATGAAGCATCATTAGTAATGCCAGCCTTTGGTGCCCAATCTTAGTTGTCCTGAGAATGCTTTATATGACTGAGTGACTTCTGAGGTCACATCAGTGGTCCAGTTAAGAGTTAAACACATTAGTGTGGGACTGGAGGCCTGGCCAGGTTTTCTTCCCTAAACGACATTAATGAGTGAGTTGGCTGGGTTTTTGTAACAACTGAACAGCTACATCATCACTTTTATTGATAACAGCTTTTTATTTCTGTAATGACTTCAATCAGGCCATTGAGGTTGGCCTATTGGAGTACGAACTCCCGATTAAGGATCCCTTCCATGCCCGCTGGGCACCGCAGGGACTGGGGTGTATTATTGACCTCTTTAATCACATTTTAATTGATGTTTTAAGTTTCTTTTCCACTTTGCCTTTTGTTTCGAGCGGTTCCCCTCCTTTTCGGGAGCTGCCCTTATTTTGAGTTAATTTGATTTTGTTTATTTGATTGCACAACAAAAGATTAATAAGTCCCTGATTAAGGATCCAATTGATGGGCCAATCAGGGAGTCTTTGCTTTGCACTTAACTGGGAGTGTCAGTTCCTCTGACACCCCCCTGGAGGTCAACTGCTAACTGCTAGCACTCTGTGGACTGCTGTGAGAGTTTGTAAATAAAGGGATTTTGGTGAAGGACTTCGGCCTCCGAAGACTCATTACAATTTCCATGATTTTTAAAACAAATTAAAATTCTCAGTTGCATTTTGGGATTTGGACTCAAGTTCTCTGGACGTTTAGTCCAAGGCTCTGAATTACTGATCCAGTAACATAACTATTACTCTTTTGCATCCAACGACATTTCTGATTAATGGAAGTACAGCAGGTAAATGTACATGTGGGGATAAGAGAATAGGGTGATAAAGCAGAAGGACAGCTGTGATCTTACTGAATGGAGAAGTCTTAAGGTGCGTATGGCCTATTCCCATTTATTAGGTTCTTATATATTATACTCAACCTGGATCGTTTGTTTAAGATCACGGCCGGAATTTTATTGCCCCACCTACCATGGGAATTAGGGTGGATGAGGGGAGGAGCATAGGAAGGTCTGTTGACCTCGGGTGGGATTTTACGGTTTTGGGACAAGTGAGGCCGTAAATTCCTGCCTCACATTTGCAACCTTGTCAGTCAGGTTGAGACTTAGCCACATGTGAGGTAAAGGACTTCACAGATTAGTAATGGGCAAAGTATATTGCAGGCCTAGATATATGGACACAACATCAGTGGCAGATGATGTTCACATTTGCCATTGGAGGTACCCAGAGGTCAGATGCAATGTGTGAAAACATAATCCAAGAGGAGTCTAAGTGATTCAATGGTACCAATGATTCCTCATTTCCCAAAGTTGTCTGAGGTGGTTCTGGAAAGTAAATGGGCACAAAGTGATAAAGCAGCGGCATCGGACTGAACAGTTCCATTCACCTTGCCCACAGTGCTGACAATGAGAACCTGAACTCAACCAGGCCAAGGAAGTGCTTTAAAAAAAAGAAAAACCTCTGAACATTTCAGCAGATTGTGCTTTCAAGAAACCTTAGCTTGCTCTAAAGTACAAAATTTCTTTCAAAACAAACTACTAAAATCTTAACCACCATTGCCTAAATGTTGAAGGAGACATACTGCTTCCATTTTTTTCTGCTCACACCTTTGATCTTTAGCTTCTCTCTTAGCTTTCTTTTTTCCTCTTCACTGATACTTCCATGAGCATCTTAACTTCTCTTTCTTCTAGTTTTAGCAAACAAAGCTCACATCAATTGTATAATAATGGTGGCCACCAAGTGTGTGACATGCAGTCACCTGATTTAGATCAGGAATTCATGGGATCAACTTCCCCAAAAAGTCTGCTGGGAGATGCAATGTCCCATGTTGGACTGTTTTGCTACTGAGCCACAAAGACCGGATGGTCCCATATTTGATCCCTGGTCTGTATGCAAACTAGGTGTATGTGGGCTAGGGCAGGCTCGGCAAGTCAGTGTATGTGGGCTAGGGAAGGGCAAAATCAATCACAATGTGCTTTCCTGGTTGAAATATGATCACTTCAATTAAATACAGATTGGCTGCAAATGCCAGAGATCAGGTGAGACTGATTGTCCTTGACATCAAGGCAACATTTGACTGAGTGTGGCATCAAGGAGCCCTAGAAAAACTGGAGTCAATGGGAATCAGGGAAAAGTCATATCTAGCACAAAGGAAGATGATGGTAGATGTTGGAGATTAATCATCTCAGTCCTGGAACATCGCAAGATCATAAGAACATCAGAAATAGGAGCAGGAGTAGGCCATCTAGCCCCTCGAGCCTGCCCCGCCATTCAATAAGATCATGGCTGATCTGATAGTGGTTTAGTTCCACTTACCCGCCCGCTCCCCATAACCCTTAATTCCCTTATTGATCAGAAATCTATCTACCTGTGTCTTAAACATATCTAACGAGGTAGCCTCCACTGCTTCAATGGGCAGAGAATTCCAGAGATTCACTACCCTCTGAGAGAAGAAGTTCCTCCTCAACTCTGTTCTAAACTGACTCCCCCTTATTTTGAGGCTGTGTCCTCTAGTTCTTGTTTCCTTTCAAAGTGGAAAGAATCTCTCTGCCTCTACCCTGTCTGGCCCCTTCATTATCTTATATGTCTCTATAAGATCTCCCCTCAGCCTTCTAAACTCCAACGAGTACAGGCCCAATCTACTCAATCTCTCCCCCTCATCTCCGGTATCAACCTGGTGAACCTTCTCTATACTCCCTCCAAGACCAATATATCATTCCGCAAATAAGGGGACCAAAATTGCAGACTGTACTCTAGTTGCGGCCTCACCAGTACCTTGTACAATTGCAGCAAGACCTCCCTGCTTTTATACTCCATCCCCTTCGCGATAAAGGCCAACATTATCTGCAGGAGTTCCTCAAGGTTGTGTCCTAGGCTGCTAGAGTGGTTGGGGAAGATTTAAACTAATATGGCAGATGGATGGGAACCTATGTAAAAATTCAGAGCAGGGGGAATCGAGAACAAGAGGAAAAGACAGCAAGGAGACGGAAAAAAGTAATAGAGAAACCAATAAGGACACAGTAATAAATAGTAGGAATGGGACAAGAAATGTTAAAAGTGCACACCTAAAGGTTTTGTACCCGAGTGCTCGGTGCATTTGAAACAAAATGGATAAATTAGTTGCGCAGATAGATGTAAAGGGGTATGATATAATTGGCATTACGGAGACATGGCTCCAAGGGGACCAAGGATGGGAACAAAACATTGAGGGCTATTCAGTGTTCAGGACGGACAGATAGAAAGGAAACAGTGCTGGAGTTGCATTGTTGCTGAAAGAAAATATTGATATTATATTGCGGCACGGTAGCACAGTGGTTAGCACTGCTGCTTCACAGCTCCAGGGACCTGGGTTCGATTCCCGGCTCGGGTCACTGTCTGTGTGGAGTTTGCACATTCTTCCTGTGTCTGCGTGGGTTTCCTCCGGGTGCTCCGGTTTCCTCCCACAGTCCAAAGATGTGCGGGTTAGGTTAATTGGCCATGCTAAATTGCCCCTTAGTGTCCCGGGATGCGTAGATTAGCGGGTAAATATGTGGGGATAGGGCCTGGGTGGGATTGTGTTCAGTGCAGACTCGATGGGCCGAATGGCCTCTTTCTGCACTGTAGGGTTTCTATGATTTCTATGATGATTTCTATGATTAGCACAGGCAATGTGGAATCTGTATGGCTCAAGTTAAGAAACACCAAGGGGCAAAAAACATTTGTGGAGGTGATATACAGACCACCAATCTGTTGTGGTAATGTCGGGAATAGCATTAGACAGGAAATCAGAAATGCATGTTTAATGGAACATTTGTGATTATGGATGACTTTAATTTGTAAATAGATTGGAAAAGTCAAATTAGTCACAGTACAATAGAGGAGGAACTTCCGGATTGTATACAGGATGGTTTTCTGGACCAATATATTGAGGAACCAACAAGGGAACAGGCCATCATGGACTGGGTGTTGCACAATGAGAAAGGATTCGTTGGCAATCTAGTTGTGAGAATCTAGTTATCCCCTTGGGGATAAGTAACTGTAATATGATAGAATTCTTTGTCAAGGTGGATAGTGACACAGTTGATTCTGAGACCTGGGTCCTGAATCTCGATAAAGGTAACTATGATGGTATGAGACATGAATTTGCTATGATGGACTCAGAAACATTACTGAAAGGGAGGACAGTGGACAGGCAATGGCAGGCATTTAAGGAATGAACAGGTGAACTCCAGAAGTTGTTTGTTCCTGTTTGGCGCAAGAGTGGTCAGGAAACTGTGACCAAACCATGGCTTACAAGAGAAATTAGAGGTAGTATTATATTCAAAGAAGAAGCTTACAAATTGGCAAGAAAATAGACCTGAGGATTGAGAGCAGTTTAAAATTCAGCAAAGGAGGACCAAGGGATTGATTAAAAGGGGAAAATAGAATATAAAAACAGGATGGCAGGAAATATAAAAACTGACTGTAAACGTTTCTAAAGGTATGTAAAGAGAAAAAGCTTCATAAAAACTAATGTAGGCCCCTTACAGTCAGAAAGGGGAGAATTCATAACGGGAAACAAAAAAATGACTGAGGAATGAAATTTGTACTTTGGTTCCGTCTTTACAAAAATGATGTGGAGATGGACTGGGGTAAGCACAGTAAGAAGTCTCACAACACCAGGTTAAAGTCCAACAGGTTCATTTGGTAGCACAAGCTTTTGGAGTGTCGCTCCTTCAGGTGAGTGAAGAGTTGTGTTCACAAACAGGGCATATATAGACACAGACTCAATTCACAAGATAATGGTTGGAATGCGAGTCTTTACAGGTAATCAAGTCTTAAAGGTACAGACAATGTGAGTGGAGAGAGGGTTAAGCACAGGTTAAAGAGGTGTTTATTGTCTCCAGCCAGGACAGTTAGTGAGATTTTGCAAGCTCAGGCAAGTTGTGGGGGTTACAGATAGTGTGACGTGAACCCAAGATCCCGGTTGAGACCATCCTCACGTGTGCGGAACTTGGCTATCAGTTTTTGCTCGGCGATTCTACGTTGTCGTGCATCGTAAAGGCCGCCTTGGAGAACACTTACCCGAAGATCAGAATCGCCGAGCAAAAACAGCTTCGATGGCAATAATAGGAAGATAGATTATTATTTGATTGGTATAAATTGAGGGAGGTGGATACTCAGTGAAAACTTGGTGTCCTCGTGCATCAGTCACTGAAAGTAGGCGCCCAGGTACAGAAGGCAAATGGTATGTTCGCCTTCATAGTGAGAGGATTTAAGTATAGGAATAAGAATGTTTTATTGCAATTGTATAGGG